>NC_133345.1:8466074-9066074 GCF_030506205.2 Paramisgurnus dabryanus | reverse complement strand
CTATCCGATCATTTTTTTTCCTTGCTCTAAAAAAATAATCCGTAAACACGAAACCACTGAAACCGACTGAAAGCGGTGTAGTATATATGCCGGACCAGTATGGGGCGCTGTAATTCTGCCACAGATATACACTATACACGGAGAAGAAGACTTTGAGCATGCGCATAACCAACGTATGGTGTTGTCCATTATCGCTTGTTGGTCACCACAATTGCATAGAAGCAATAGATTTTGCTGTAATAAAGCTAGTAGGCTTTAGTAGCTTCTGTAGCACGAAAACAATCACGTAGTCCGCCGTTATTGTTGTTGCCGTTACGTGTGACGCTTCCGACACGTGATGTGATGACGTTTTCGCTTCACAAAATATACGGATTGGCTGTACAGACGAAACCGCAAGGGTGTCGGTTTCAGATTTATCCACTTTAGGACCCGGTTTCAAAAAATAGCGGATTCAGTCTCCCAAAAAACGCCGGATCCGTGTGGATGAAATGCCAATAGTACGATAACAAATTTATACGTATACAGTGATACGCGTCTCCGTGTGGACAGCCTTTTCGGACGCAGCCCAGATCTCAAGGAACAGGGTTAGTGACCACTTCTCTAGACTTTTCTTTTCATTGACGTCTATTCATACGCATGCGAATGCGTCAGACCGGAAACGCAAGCTTGTGCAATGATATTTCGCAGGTCACTGCATAGCAAAGTTCAAGTCTGGTGACCAGTGCAAAACTGGTATGTCACTGCGTGACCTTTCTCTCTACTGAAAAGCACAAATGGACGAGGCCAAAGATGTTATTGATGAACCTCTCCCCGCCCACTCCCTGCAGCAACATCCGCCAAATATTTGCATGCTCAAATTTTGTGTGACCACGGCTTTACATCTAAAAAGGCACTAAAAGATAAGGTGCAGTCTAAAAGGGGGTTTGGGGGGTTGGTATATGTGCTTTACAGGGATATGAATACAGTCTATAATGACTTTAAACATGGTTTAGTGTCCACATAAACTGACAGGCTTAAAAAAACAACATATTAAATGGTACTTTTTCATAGATTAAAGACTGCCAACAGGTTTTTGTGACGGTTGGGTTTAGGGACTGGGGTAAGTTAGGGGAACAGAATATACAGGTTGTACAGTATAAAATGCATTGCGTCTATGCTGCCCTACAAAGCCAAAGCGCAGTAACTACGTATTTGGTCAAAATTGAGTTAAGGGTTTGATATGGGCTTTGTGAGATCTGTTGTGTCTTGTGACAAGTCTTCTGGTTGAATTTTGTCCCATTTTAGAGAAACTTGTGTGCAAAAATTGCAGTAACATGTTTGACTGGCTGGTGTAAAAAAAACTTTAAAGGGACCATTTAACATGTCCGCCCAAAAAAAAAATCAATTCATACTCCACACTCCAAACAGACGGGGGCAGTATACCTCCAGAAAAGTGAGTTGGTCTATTTTAATTTAGCAGCTGCAAATTTAGCAGCATATATCAAGTTTAATTTACATTAGCAACTAAGTTATCATTAGTCACAAAAAAAAAACATTCGGTCTCATTAAAATTGCAATGTTTTCCGCTACGTTTCGTGCGTCCATTTGGTGTTCATTATAATCGAAGACATTTCAAGCTTCTCAGCTAATGTTACATTTTAGCCTCAGTTTGGTAGATAACGGGTGAAAACCGGATCGGATCCGTGGGTAGAGCTAACTATTAAACGGTAACAGCTAAGGATGTGCAATAATTTACATGCGATAGTCATTGCGCTTCTCGTCAGTGAAGCCGGTTTCTTGATTAAAAGTGAAACCCCATCAGCTGCTTTCAGATGGAGCCACATTTACTGCACAAAGCCGTAGTTCATGTACAAGCTGAGCATAGGTTATCGCAATGCCTATTATAAGTGAACTTCTAGCGAAATACTAACAGCATCTTACTTACCAATCGAAAAGAAATGTTGTCATTTCGGAGTCGAACCTCATTTCTTTCATGTCCATTAGTTGTCTCCAGTGATGAAAAGCAGTACCAGTGTTTACTCTGGTTCGGTTACTTTATTTATCATATTTTATTTGTGATTCCGAGCGCGTTGTTCCCTGCAGCAAATGTTTGTGGTAGTGGTAAATGTCTCTTGCTTTAGCCATTCTTCCGCTCTCTTCCCTGAACTGAAATACGTCCGAAACCCCTATTGCAAGGCATCAAGGCATGTCCGAATCCATGGCTGTCCGAATTGCATTTCTCTGAGCTGCTTTCATGAATCTTAAGCCAACAAGTCAGCTGCCTTAGTTTTCGGACGCAGCGGTAGTAGCAGAGGGCTGTACTCCCACACATGCGACTTATTCGTGTATTGCAGTTTGGCTGACGGTTATGTGCGTGGCCCGCATACCGCCTCCCATGGTCGAAACTGGTATTACAACACCAGTCGGGCTGTAGCTAGTAATTTAGCATGCTAATTCAGATTGATATTTCTGCAGCACTATACCTTGTCATTTTTTTAATGACACCTTTGCCCTTATTTCTTCTCATTCTTTTGATGCGTGTAGCTAATTTTTTAAAATCTTTTACCTCAATTATTACAAATGGCACCTTTAAGGGAATTTTTCTTGGTTTCAGTGTTTGCGTAGTTACGGCACTTAGCCTTTGTAGGGCAGTATGGAATTGTCTCCGTAAACCACATCCTGTATGTCAACGTGTGGATATTATATGGTGGGGTATACAGCTATGGCCAAATCTAGCAAAATGTTGGGTTTAGGGGTAGAATTATAATGGGAAAACAGCTGCTCTGGCTAGATAGGATAAAACTACAGTCTAAATCCTGTGGATTCTGAAACCAGAATAAGCTATGCAACCAGCTTGACCAGGCTGGGAAAACCAACTTAACCGAGCTGTCACCTTAAACCAGCTACCAGCTCATGCTGGTCTTAGCTGGTTTTTCAAACGGAAGGGCAATGGCATTTCGTTTTCACGGGGGGCACCACACTTTCTTATGAAGTAAGACTGAACAACTAATGTTAAAACCCATTTGAAATATACCATGTTCCATATTACAACAAACATCAAAACACGATGCTGTCCTGTCTACAAATAAGTTACAACAAAACACATACCTTACACTTTAACAAGATGTAAAAAGATGAGTCTTCAAATCCACCAACAACGCAATCATACTAGCAAGCAATCCCAGATAGCAATGAACTTAACGTCTGTAGCATAATAAAGTGTACTTACCAGTAAAATAGCTGGGGTTGCGAAGTCAAGTCTTCTAAAAACTGAATCTTTACACTGATGTAACTTAGATATTTGCCCGCGAGTTTTTTTTCTCATACATGAGCAGTAAAAGCTGATTTTGTAATTATGTGCAGCTGCGCAGAAGGAATCACGGATTATATATAAACCTAAAATACTTCTTATATCAACCTAGTTTGTATTACTACAGCTAAATACCATTCTAACTTTAAACAACAAATCTACGTCTAAAACAAAATATAAACATATTAAACCGTATTATGCTGCTGTAGACTTGCAATTGGCTGTTGAATTTGAATAAATAATGAGTCATGGCTTTTTTACTTCATAAAGAAATTATTACAGGGGTTATTTGGGGGATGTTTTACTATAAAAATAATTGTTGCATAGTATCATGATTTATAATATTACGTTTAATGTAATAATTCGTTAAAATTTCTAATGTTTAATTTAAAGATGATTTTTTTGAGGTTACCGTTGTGGAGACTAGTAGTTCCTTGCCTATGATTTAAATACTGCTAAAGAGATCACTTTTTGCTTATTGGAAAGTGAGCAAGTGCAAGTCATATTTCATTTTTTTATTGAGTTAATTTATTAATTTTTAAAAAACACTCTTTAGGCACCTTTTCACTTTTCGAACATTTTCAGACGTATAAACCATATGCGCCACTTAAAATGTTAGGTATTATCCATCTAGACGGGTTAGAAATATATTTGCCAAGGATGTCATATTTAACAACACACTCCGAATGAATAAATTAACCAAATGTGTGTTGGGATCCTGTGACATCCCGCGCCCCTGCTTGTTAATGCCAGTGGTTGTTAAAGTCCTGTCTTATAAAAATTGACATGATGAGAGTACAAGCAGTCTTCCAAAAAGCCCTCAACTACAGTACTTGTAAGTTAGATGCATACTGTACCCATTAGTAGTGAGTGTGGTGTACTTATGGGGTGTTGCTCAGGCACAAGTGAGTATAAAGGTGAGAGGGAAAAATCACAGTATACTCACTACAAAAATCTAGACTACACCACAGGTGGCATGCGCACCTACCCACTCAACCAGGTGTTCACAGGTAATCAGTCTTAATAAATCTTATTAATATCGTTCAGAAAAATCAGAAATTAACATAAAATATAAAATGACACGTGTCGGTGTGATGTCGATGTAATTGATGATGTTTATAAACGTGAGGAAAAATGCTTTAAAAAAAACTTAGATGGTGTCTCGGTATTAGCAAATTTAAAGTGACAAAACATTAATAAGGTTTCATTGGTAAAGTGTTTTCATGTATATCATGAGGAAAATAGTGGTTAATTTATCACAGCACTTCGTGTTGGTGGAGCGGAACAGTGTTTGTGAGACCGAGGCGATGCCGCCTCAGGAGCCGGTGAGAAACACGGTGACACCCGAGCTCGCGTGGGAGTTTTACCCCGGATTTCCACCGACTGCGGAGCAGCTGCAGATCAGCTCCGCTGCGTTACGTCTCCGCACTCTGCCGTCCGCCAATACCCACCAGTTCCGTTTTTGTTGCAGAGCGGCTGCGTGCTGAAGTGACGAGGTCTCGCAAATTCACGTGATGATCGCGCGATACCTAGTTCTGTCTCTGCCCATTATGCCGTTGAATTATGACGTTTTTACAAACCAGCCCAGATCACAACACGAGATCTCGCATAGACAGAGCAGTACATCAAATCCATCCAAAATTCAAAAAATAAGAAGGCTGCTAAAACATTTATATATGCTTTATCTTTAATGTATTTATTTGAAACTCCCCTGGCTCTGTTCCTGTCTATTATTTGTTGTTTCTGTATTAATGACTTTATTTGTGTGTGTTTGTAATGTTTGTATTGCAAAGATTTAATAAAAAAACACGAGTTCTCGTGAATTCAGGTATGATCACGCGATAAAGTCATGGCTCCGCCCTGCGGAGCTGTCCGGCATCCGTCAAAAATAGAAGCTCTGCGTATTTGTGCCGGAGGGCTGCGGATGGCCGGAGCTGTGACGGATTCGGAGCGCAGTCAGTGGAAATACACACATTGACTTGAATGGAAACCGATTGACTCCGCCGCCGTTCCGCAACGGATCCGCAGCCGTTCCGCAGTCGGTGGAAATCCGGGGTTATAACCGGTGAAAGAGGCGGAGGATCGCGCGTGATCAATCCACTGACAAGACCGTCGTACCAAGGACTTAATCCATTAATGAATATAAAGTTAAGTTAAGATCATTTTAACATGCTGTTGTTATAAAGAAAAGTAACCATGGTTTTATTACAATACAATGTGGTATTTGTAGTAAATCTACAGTTAACGTTACCACAATTGTGTTTTACCAAAAACAACGAATTTAAACGATGATAATTATAAGTGATCAACTTTCTGCCCATAAACCACTGGCTTATACTTTTACCTCACGACAATTAACCATGTTTTATTGTGGTAAAAGTGAAGTAACCATGTTTTTGGTGATTGATGATTTTCGTACAGTTAAACTGTATGAACAGTATTTACACTACTTACACCATGGTTGTATATTTCATAAGGGTCTTAAACCTAGAATATCAAAATTGTGTACCACTTGAATTAGTAAGATTTATAATAAACAGTCAAATATTTTAGTTATGCTCAACTCTAAAAAAATATAGCTTCAAACATATTAACTTAATGTGAATGCAGTCTGATAAATGTTTATTTTACACTCATTCATCTTAATGTAAATATGTTTTATGAAGAATGTTGATTTTGATGTAAATTGTGCGTAAGGGTAAAACTATAAAATGTGAAACCACTGTACTTCACACGTACGCTAGGGCTTCTTGCCTCTGGATCAAAGTCACCTACCTGGTCATGAAAATAATCTTGAAGACATTGATGAACTTGTTCACCTTAAGGGGCAGAGCTGAGATCCTCTGGACTTTGCTTGATGAGAAGTATTTTCTAACTAATATTTTTAACACCTTTGTTATAGCCATCCAACATTGATGATGATGATGGGCGAACAGCCATAGAGAACTGCCCTATGTATCCTGTAACTACCGCAGACATTCACAAGGCACACCTAAGGTATGTGTACATACATCCACACTGTACATGCAAAACATATGGATCACATTCAAATAACAGTACACATTACATGCTTTCACACTACTTAAATTCAATTTATAGTTTTACGTCGAATCTATGGCGTCGTCTAGCTCTAGGTCATAAAATTGGCGTTGCATTTCCTCATTCGCATTTCAGCTTGCAACGGTACAAATAAAGATAAACCAAGTTGAGGGGAGATATTTACCAACTCGGGTTGCAACAAAACGTTGTCTTATTTACCTTAATCCCTGCTGATGTTTCTCCAACCACATACACGACAAGCTTTTGCATGAATATTTAATTCGGCAAGGCCTCAAAACACATGCAAATGACAAGCTTTTGTGATGGTGCCACACTGGCCCGATTGGGCAACTGAAAGTTCTGTCAACTGGCCTGAGCATCGTTCATGCTGGCCCCCGAGCCATTTGGCTCTGTTTATTGTCAAGCCCTGGAGCATCAAAGTTTGGGTTTACACGTACAGGGCCACAAATGCTCAAGTTCGTGTTATTTCTGTAGCACATTTAAAAATGGTAGAGACCAGCCAAAGTGCTGTACAAAGTCAGATTAATACACAATAAATAAAAACCTGACCTGAAAAATAAAAAAAATAAAAAAATTAAACAAACAATCATAAAAAGACTATCACCTAAAAGCCAAGGAAAAAAGATAAGTTTAAGACATTTAAGACAAGAACATTCAAACTCTTTAGTAACATGACCAATTTTTTAATAGCCATTCAGGAATTTCGCTGCCAAGAAATCTGAGTCTTAGATATACCATAATAGAGGGAGTTGCAGTAATCCAATCTCAATGTAATAAAGGCATGTATTAGACTCTAAGGAAGACTCTGAGAGTTTTAATTTTTGAAAAAGAGCATTAATAAAAGAAGCTGGAACCAACAACTGTATTTTTTTTAATAAAAAATTAGTCCATTGTTGTTTGGGACCCCCTAGATTTTTCACATTGTTAGAATGAATTGACTGGAGGTCAGGTTGATAAAGCCACCAGTAAATACATTTGCATATTCTCTGCATAAAGATGAAATGAAACACCATGTTTCCTGAAAATGTAACCCAAGGGAAGTAAAAATAATGAAAAAACTATATTATATACAGTATAAATTATTCTCCTGTTTGTATTAGTACCGCCAATGGGAACTCTGATGCGACTTATCATTCATACTTATGGCCAATTGGAGATCTGTGCAAATGGCCATATCATTCATATAGTGATGAGCAATACAAAAAGCATGAAAGAGCACCAATTATCTGATTCACGATTTTACATTTCCTTTGGTGTGTAAGTGTGTGTTAGTACATGTTAATGATAGAAACAATCAAGCCTTATATATACACATTGCCAAATAACTGAAAATTGTAGCCAGATTGATAATGTTTTGATAACAGTGAGTATAAATAGCAACAATGAGTCATTTACTAGAGATGGGGAAAGTACACACATTCTTTACACAAGTACAAGTACAGATACTCATGTTTAAAAATACATGTTGTAAAACTTAAAGTACTGACTGTACTTTTTTACTTAAGATAAAAAGTATGGGCTCTCATATGTACTTAAGTAAAAGTACCCATTAATAATACCTAGTTTCACGTTGGTCAAATTCAATAGAAAAACCAAGGCCTTTATCTTTAATAAACATGCCTAAGAAAAATACATTACTGGTGTTTATCTTAAGACAAATAATTGGCACTAGCTTATTTTGAGATCTGTCAGTGCAAGTATTTTTTATTTGAGTCTGCTCAAACATGTGTCTTAGCTCACACTATCCAAACCGCGCCCGGGCGCATTTGACTTTCAGAGCCTGGTTCGTTTGTAATCACCATGTACCATGCCTAGGCGCGATTTAAAAGGAGAGACGTCAATTGCGCGACCACTCACCTTCATCTGCCTTAATAAAAACCCTTTGATGCATTCAGCAGGGTTATGTGAATGTCTGAGCTGCATACGCGACAGAAAACGCTTTACTTCCTGTTTTTTTTTTATTATTACAATCGCATCCTAATGAATGTACTTTTTATCAAGTTTTGAAATTTTGGTTTATTTTGTTCATGTTCCATGTGTTATTTTAGTCTAATGAATAAAAACTTCCATATACACAGTTAAAGAGATAGTTTGTCCAAAAATCAAAATTACCACATGATTTACTCACCCTCAAGCCATCCGAGATACATATGTCCATCATCTTTAAGACAAACACATTTTCAGTTATTTTAGAAAATGCCCTAGTGCTAGTTCTTCCAGTACTAACGGTTAAAAACGGGTTTTACTTCCTTCAAGCCCAAAGAATGTGGATTAGTCATTCGCAAAAGTAATTCAAATGGCTCCAGGGGGATAAATACAGGCCTTCTGAGCATAGCCGTACCCACCATTAATGGTTCCCAAGGTCCGTACCCCTGTAATTTTTTGACGCTCGTCTTATTTGATGCTCAGCGCTCATTTGGCTTCTTGCGGCACCATGTAGACCAATCGGCATTGGCCGTCATAGCACCGCGAGATTGATTCAACAGTAAATGACTCAGTATGCGGTAGAGGTCTTCACGGGTCCACTTAGATCCGAAAACCCGAGGTCCGACCCGAGACCCGATCGGGTTCCGGTCTAAAAGTTTCACATGTGCCTCTGACACGGGTCGGGTACAATAATAGCGGCATCGGGTCTCGGGTAATTTAAAAATGAATGTGTTTTTTCTGAACGGACCCGAGAAGACCCAAACTCTCTCGCCTGTGTCCTTTTCAAACCTCTCATCTGTTTGCCAAGAGCGCTTGCGACATTGTGTGGTTGTCGGAAGGTTCATTTTCGTTGAGACAAACATGTCAGTCAATTATAAATGTACATTTTAGCGGTTACGTTGGTGTCGTCATCAGATAACAAAGTAAAACGAATAGAGCAGCTCGCCAAATTGGTTGCAAGGCCACCGGAGTTTCTTTCTGTCTGACTGCTGCGCTTGGGTCTGCAGAATGCACACATGTCAGTGCCGTTTGCATTCGGTTCCAGTCGGGTAAAAAAACATTTTCACTAGTTCGGGTCGGACTTGGGTCTAATTTTCTCGGGTTTGTCTCGGGTCGGGTCTTTCTTTAAAAATTTTTTATTTATGCACGTCGGGTTCGGGTATGAAGTGATTCAGGTCATTTTGGGTCGGGTACATTTCTTTGGACCCGAGAACACCTCTAGTATGCGGTAGTGTGATGTCACAAGCCAACAGTTCTGCGCCCCATTAAGTACGATATAAAGTCAAAATGATTCTGAGATGACCAATCAAACCAGGCAGACAGAAGTGCAACTTCGAAATAAAACAGGTGCACAATACCTCAGTTAGTGCAAGTGCAAGTAATCAAAAGCTGTCTATTATACAGCAGTTTATTGATGAAAAATATGAAACCGCAGTGATTGTAAAGGTGACAAGAAACATTACTGTAGCTGAGCCAGATGTGTGTCCCAATTTAACGGGCTACTTTCACTCCCTCACTTCCCGCTATTCAGCGTATTTATTAACAAAATAGAACGCCACCCTTTTATTCTTGAAGGGACTTTTTACTGTATATTGATTAGATTCACTGTATTGGACTGGACTGCTTTGAACTTTAAAACGCGATGCATAATGTGCGCGGCTTAACGCTTCATCCACTGGTAGCGCGTGTGCAAGGAGTTTAAATGAGCCAATGTTCGTCTTTTGGCTTAAACAGACAAATTCACATAACATATGTGAATTTAGCTGTCTTAGTGAGTATCATAGTAAACTATGCAAATATTACTGTATCCACCAGTAATGTTGCCATTAATAAATGGACTTGTACAGTACATTAGCCTGTATGGCCATCCTATAGGCTTATTGCGTTAGCAAAATTTAAGATAACTTATTACATGAGATTCTTAGGAGTCAATCATGTTAGCAAGACACAAGTTTAAAAATTGTCTTGTAGCTAATTGGGTATAAAGTTGAGTCCTTGTTCATCATCACACACATAAACAACAAGCCAAGAAAAATACAACTGAAATAAGAGCTGGGAAGGGCTACTGCCTACTAGAGGATGACACGGGAGTGGATTTTCACTCCTGTCCCGTCCCACTCCCATAGAAATAAATCTTGTCCCGTCCCACTCCCAGACCAAAGTTTAAAAAATAATCCCATCCCATCCCGCTCCTGGTAAATTGACTCCCACTCCCATCCCGCTCCTGTTTAAACTGACTCCCGCTCCTGTATCGCTCCCATATATTTTTTTCTTCAACTAGTGTTTAGTTCATACAAAGAATTTGATTTAATCTGCTCTCCATCCTGTTTTGGAACAGCTGCTGAGGCTGAGCCGGTTTCTAGATTTTCTCCAGAAAATGGAATACAGCAAATAAAAGAAAAACAAAACATAGTTCACTCCATGTCTACAATAGTTTAATAAACTCAAAGTCTGGAGTCCAGAACACAAGAACCAGACGAATAATTGGATTATGGGTGTTTAATTCACAGTTGCAGTATGGGCATAAAACCTTCCATTAATATGCACTTTAGTATCTGTGTTTGTGTGGTTCTGCAACAACAAATAATAAACAAGAATAAAAGCCTTATGAAAGAACATTACAAGATATACATTTGTTTAAATAACCAGCATTAACAGCTGTAATTAAGTTCAAAATATGCAAAAATATACAAGATACCGCGAAATGGTGTCATATGTTCTAAAATGTGACTAGCACATGTATCAGATATACAGTAAATAACTATATTTGTTAGAATTGTTAAATAACTGTATAAGTATTAGAACTATACAATCTCCAATATAAGGAAATAATACTGAATAAATATGTACAAGATAAACTAACACAAATATAAACTGGGTACCATGACTATTAATGAGAAGATTCGCGCTATCTAACAGCTTCATTTACATGATGAATGATAACTGACAATATAACATAAAAGACGCGGTAATCTTGCTGCTAATTTAAAGACAACTAGAAAAAACTTACTATTCGGCACTGACGCACACAATAAAGCACAGAAACTATCCAAACAGCAGGAACACAACTCTTGTCACACACTTATCTCTCCGTTTGATCAGAGCCGCTATACTCTTTGCTGCTGTTCCCTTTTCTCATTAGCGCTCAGGCTGCGTTGGAGCGCTTATGCACCAGGGAGACGCATCCGTGAACATTCATGCAACCTTTCTTACACATGCAAACACACACACAGGCACGCACGCACACAATATATTAACTAAGTTTATTTATAGAAACTGCATATTTGTGTATAAAGTTGGGTGTCATAGTTTTATTACGATCCCGGTCCTGTCCACTCCCGCTGACATTTTTTCCTGTCCCGTCCCAATCCCGTGATTAATAGTGATTTTGTTCCCGATCCCACGGGAATCCCGCGGGACCCACAGGACCCGCGGGATTCCCGAAAAAATGTCAGCCTCTACTGCCTACCTTTGTGATGGGCCAATGTGTGCTGCTTATAACTGTACGGACTCGCAGACGTCCGGAGGGATAGATCGCATGGGAACACAACAAACCTAGTGACCTTTTTCTTTTTTATTCAAAAAATACAGATTTAAACTAAAGTAACGAGTATGGTTTAAGCAGAAAGTACAGCTATTTGTGTAAAAATGTAAGGAGTAAAAGTAAAAATTTATCAGAAAAATAAATAGCAAAGTAAAATACTGATACCAGAAAAATCTACTTACTGTAAGTATAGTAACAAAGTATTTGTACTTTGTTACTTCGAATCGCTAGTACTGTACTGGGTTACACATGAAAGGTGTAAGGAGAATATGATGCAAAATTACAACATAAATTTATAAAAGACCAAACTGATCAGCTGCTGGTGAAATATGAATTGTGCGCATGGGCAGATCAAATGTTGTCCCGGCTTTTATCACACCGTGTGCATACTTTAGAAAACAACTGTATCAAAGGATTCCTTTGTATGAAAACTCATGTAAACAATAGAGCAGGTTGCCCACACTGAGTCTGTGAGTTGCCCGCCAAAGCACATTCTATTAATAGCCTCAATTTTGATATTTATCTATTACATATTTTTATATTAGCTTGACTTATTTTATGTATGTTAACAATAAAAAGTTTTTAATAAGACATATCAAAAAGTAAAATTAAATAAAATCAACAAGTTAAAGAAAAAAGTTCTGTGTACTATATTAAAAATTACCCTCCATTTTTGTAGCCCTTGCTCACAAAGAGGTTGTAGAACCCTGCAATATTTCATTAATTAATTATGCACTAAAAGTGCAAAATGATGTTGTGGACTGTTTTTGAAGGACACAGCCTCTGATGTATTTACCGAGGTGTTTGGTTATCATGTGCTGTTCCTGCTCACCGTTCCTGTCACCTATTGACAGCAGCAGAATGCATTTGTGACTTTTTAAAATATTTAGTCAGCAAGAAATTTTGTTTTATTGTAGAGAATATGACACATGTATGTAGATTAAATCAGTGTTTCCCAACCACTGTGCCATGGCACACTAGTTTGGTGTGCCGTGGAAAAGTAAACTTGCAGCTAGCTACCAGGTTGCTGAGTTGTCACAGCTGCGTGTGTCACTGTAATCAAGTCCAGCCAGGTTATGATTTGTGTTCATAAAAACAAGATCAAGATTCACATTAAATGTGAACACTACGTTTAATATAGTATAATATTCCAGTTTAACAAGTCATTTATGCATTGCAATACAGGTTTGTGCAGATCTGTTATGTTTATTGTGAAAGTGGTGTATGATTTTTTACTTATCAAAACTGTGCTGTGGCAGAAAAAAGGTGGATTAAATGACCCAATAGTATATAAAGTTAACAAACCTTAGAAATATACAAGAGTAAAATGCAATATACACATGATTGCAGAAATAATATTAATAAATTAACATAAATTATAATAGTGAAACAGTAACAAGGACCTTTTTAACCAAAACAAAGATATCTAAAATAATCCAGCCATTACAGACATGCAGTGAATCTCAGGATAGCCAAGGCTGTCATATTTGAGGTTGCTTTTATCTTTGAATTGTGACGTCTTACCAGCCTTTAGTCATGTACTGTTATCAAAAGCAGCCTTCAAATAATAATGCAGTTATTGTATTATTGTTGCTAGAGCAATAACTTTATGGATGTAATCAGAGCTGTATATAGGTTTCATAAAAGACTCTTACCGCAGCTTGCGATGCTACATGTTCTCAAGGCTGAGAAAGGAATGTTTATTGTTTATGTATGGTTATGTCTGGTTACATGTTTATAGAGAAAGTTTAAATTGAGTTAAAAAGATAGTTCGGCCAAAAATGATATTAAACCCATGATTTACTCACCCCCAAGCTGTCCGAGTTGCATATGTCCATCGTTTTTAAGACACATTTTCGGATATTTTAGAAAATGTTTTAGATCTTTCAGTTGATTAATGTAATGTTACGGGGTCCACGACCTTCAAGTCCAAAAAAAGTGCGTCCATCCTTCACAAATTAAATCCAAACGGCTCCAGGATGATAAACAAAGGTCTTCTGAGGGTAATCCGTGCGGTGTTGTTATAGAAATATTTCATATTCCATATTTAAAACTTAATTAACGAAAATAAATACCTTCCGGTAGCGCCACCATCTTAGACTCCTCTGTATTCAGGAGAGAGTATTAGCTTAGTGTACGCACTTTTCTTAGTGACGTATGACAAATTCGGAGGGCGGGGGCACAGAGCAGCAGCAGAGTAGCCTCCGTAGGCTGCATAAGCTCTCATCCTGAATGCGGACGTGACTAAGATGGCGGCGCTACCGGAAGGTATTTATTTTCGTTAATAAAGTTTTAAATATGGATATTTCTACAACAACACCCCCGGATTACCCTCAGAAGACCTTTTTTTATCATCCTGGAGCCGTTTGTATTTAATTTGTGAAGGATGGACGCACTTTTTTTGGACTTGAAGGTCGTGGACTATGGGTGGACCCCGTAACATTACATTTAATCAACTGAAAGATCTAAAACATTTTCTAAAATATCCGAAAATGTGTTTGTCTGAAAAACGATGGACATATGCAACTCGGACAGCTTGGGGGTGAGTAAATCATGGGTTTAATATCATTTTTGGCCGAACTATCCCTTTAATAGTGGCACAGTGTTTCGTATGCCATGCGTTTGCCTGATAAACTCACACTAGTGTCACAGGTTGTTCTTGTTGTACTGGTTAAATCGTTCTTTGAAGCATGAGCTCATGTAATACCAGGAAAAGGTGGTCCTGATAATGATAATTACACTGGATTTACGCTGCAAATCTTGATTCCTAATTTGTTGCCTGTATCTGATTTTTTTATGACTCACTTACTTACACTTAAAGCGACTCATATCCGATAACAACACTTAACACATATCAACACAAAACACTTGGCAACTATTCAAGGTTCATACTGATCTAGAACAGCTTACACCACAAAGGAAGTAAAACATTGCGATGTGCAATGGGTGCCTTTGTTTTCTAAATGACTGACGACAAAGCATGGGATGGAAATATTTGATCTGTCCATTTACAGACGAATGCATGTATCCTATTCATTTTTGATTTATTTCCACATATATATGAGGCCTGAAACCGATCTGAGAATATCAGAATCTGGGTCCTTTTTTCCTGCTTACACGTTTGTGGGTTATATCAAATATGTGGTCCATGAGAGAAAAAAATCTGAATTGAGTCACTTGCTATTTTTAAATATTTTCCAGTGTGAATGAAATTTAATTTTAAATCCACATAGAACATTTAACAATAATTGTATGGTATATTTTTAATCGTTAAACATGGATGAAATATCATTCATGAATGAGACTAATACCGTTTTGGACAGTGATGATGGGCTGCAAACAACTGCTTTATTATTTAGGAGTATACATTTGTAAAATATATTAGGAGGTAATTTAAGATCTGTCATAAAAACCCATATTAAAGCATGTTAACATTGCAAACATCACAGGATTTATTGTTTTATTCAAATGACCGTCCTAAAAGAAAGAAATAATGTACCATGATCTCTGCATGTGGATACGCTTAATGCTGTTACCGGAAAGGACTGAGCCACATTGGAAATACATTTAGGTTCTTTGTACCAAAGCAGTTTTACATTAAATAGGCCGCTCAAATGTAATGTTAAAATCATAAAGACAAAATGGATGTGTGTGTGTTCAGTTCCGAACAAGCTAACTATTATGTTTAGGAAATTAATTTAAGTGAATGCTTCAATGAAGAGATGGGTCTTTAGACTTACACTGATTATATTTTAAATTGTATCCGATACTTAACTGGCAGCCAGCGTAGAGTTGCCCAAATTGGGCTCATGTGATTGTACTTCTTTGATTGAGTAAGCACTCTTTCAGCCTTGTTTGGAACAGCTGAAGCTTGTTTTGCTTGGTTCACGTGACACCCCTCCCAGTAATGAGTTACAATAGTCAATTCTCAAAGTCATAAATAACTGGATAAGCTTCTGAACATCTGACGCAGATAGATGTCAGATGCTGTGTTTTTTAATATTTCATAAGATGGAAGAATGCTGTGCGGCAAGTGTTGGAAATATGACTATTAAACAATAGGTTGCTATTCTACATCACACCTAGGTTTTTGACAGCAGAAGATGGTGCAACAGTACAAACATCTATGGACAAGATGTAATCTGACATATTTTCGTTGGCACTGTTTGGTTTAAAAATAAGTACCTCTGTTTTATTGGAGTTAAGCAAAAGGAAATTATTTGTCATCCACTTACCGTTGACACATTCTGCTAGCCTAGAAAACCGTTTGGTTTTGCCAGGTTAAGAGGGAATGTAAAACAGGGTAACAATAAAAACTGCCGTTTTGTTTCCTGATAATGTTATCTAGAGGTAGCGTGTATAACAAGAAGAGGATAGGGCCTAGAACTGATCTCTGTGGTGCGCCATATTTAACATGAGAGTAACATGATTTTTCCCTGTTCCCGCAAGCAAAGTGATAGCGGTTAGTTAAATAAGACCTAAATCAGGCTTATGCATAACTAATGCAGACATAATTTTCTGGTGTATCAAGTAGGGTCATATGATCTATTGTGTTGAAAGCTGTGCTAAGGTATAGTAATATACACGGTTTCAGCAGTAACAACATAAACACGCGGCTTTCGTGGTCATCGCGTAACTTCCAGTAAACTCAGCGAAGAATAAATAACAACAAAGTCCTTTTAAAGTAGTTTATTTATATAACAAGCAAAATAAACAACACGTAGATTACATAGGATCTCAAATTTTTTTTTGATTTTCGACGAGGTATTTGATTAAGAGTTCAGTTTCAGAACTAGTCAGACCATTAAACAAACAGAAACCGGATGTAAAGTTTGGACCAGACACCACTGCACGTGCGCCTGATGAAACAGTCTATAAGGAGCGAGACTGATGCTAATAAAGTATTTTCAAATAGTTCAACTGTCATCAATTATTTCTTACAATAGACAAATTTCTGGAAACATAAGCTACTTACTTTTGAGTATGTACATGGTAATTAAGAGGTATTATTATCATTATTTGTTTTGAGCGGTTGTTATCTGGGAATAACAAACCTGCAAAAGGCTGCGACTCTGGTTGTTTGGATGAAGTTAAAAGCTAGTTTTTTTTATAATTTTCTTTCTTTGAATGCAGACAAAACTGAGGTCGTTATTTTTAATCCCTTTGTGTCTTTGAGTAATAACTAAATCAATCTAGGATACTTACAACCCTTTGTGTCCTCTCATGTGAGAAATTTAGGAAATTTACAATTTCCTTTGCTTGCTAAAATTAACCCATACTAACCCAAGAAATCTCTAGATGTTGCTATCCATGCATTTATTAAAACTAGATTGTACTATTGTAATTCTCTACTCCCTATGCATGTCTATGGTACAAATCTTCCGATTACAAATGATTAAAAAATGCTCACATATTACACCCCTACATAAAGACTTACATTGGTTGCCAGTTCATTTAAGGATTGAGTTTTAAATTCTTTTATTTGTATATAAAGCTTTGGATAACCAAACACTGAGCTATTTGTTGAATCCACTCCACCCCTATTGTCCCCCGCTCAATCTAAGATGCGTCAATTTAAATGTTCTCCTGTTTCCAAGAACTCGGCTGAAACATTATGTTAAATAATAAACAATGCGCAATGTGACACTCCGAAACTACAGCTCCCATGAGCACTCCCTGCACCCAATGCATCTTAACGTATATCAGGGCCATTGCTTTGTCTCAAGATGAACACCAGTATTGTTTTTGCAAGGTTTGTTTGTAAAACTACTTAAATGTCGTATTATAACAAAGGCCTAGTCTTGGATTAATCAAAACCCTGTCCAGAAAACCGCCCCTATAAGTATAAGTACATGTCTGGTATTACCTAGTACTTCACCAGAGTTACGAAATAATATGTACCACTGGTAAATACAGTAATGATACCTTTTAATTACCATGTACATAGTCGAAAGTAAGTTCCTTATGTTACTACACATTTGTCTGAAAGTACAACATATTTACCATATATGTACACAAACTAAAATAAAGTGCTACCGCATATGCTCTATTTCTGAGACTAAAGACTAAAAATAGGCACTTGGTATGTGGTTTATTTAAAAAAAAACAGATGATGAAGATTTATGTCATCTATCCTAGTCCTTGAGTACCTCCTACCAGAAAGTTTTAGATGTCTCCTTATTTAAAATACCTGATCCAACTCAACAACGTCCTTTCAGAATGGTTAACATGTCTCCCTAACAAGCCAAAAATTAAAACAGGTGAGTAAATTAGGGAGACATCTAAAATATTCTGGGAGGGGGTACTGGAGGACCAGGATTGGGAAACACTGATTTACTGTATATGCAGCCAATAATCAAACTTGCATAATTTTTTTCTTTTAAAGAGCATGGCAGCTCGCTACATGTGAAGATGATGGCACTTTTTAGCAGACTCAGTGTTCACACTAAGAAAAGTATGATAATTTCTTTGCATATTTTTGTAATTATGGCTGGGTGAAAAGCATGTAACCCTGATTCCCTGAAATAATGGGAATGAACATTGCGTCAATTAGCTGACGCTATTGGGGAAACTCCTGTTTACTCCTCTATTGAAGCCGATTAGTTAACATCTGTAAAAATTACAGACAAATTGCGTTTTGAGACCGCAAAAGAGGTGGGGTTAAGCCCTGTAAGTCCGGGTCGAACGCTATACGTCTTATCTTATTCGACTGAAGCACGCAGTCAAAGGAACTCTTGCTGCGTGACGTTTAAACATGGCCACAATGCTCGTTCCCGTTATTTCAGGGAACCAGGGTTACATGAGTAACCTTATCGTTCCCTTTTAATATGGTTGACTTTGCATTGCGTCTAGATGCTATGGGGAACATATCTCATAACGCCGTGCCTAAAATGACTGTGAACAGCGAGGATCAGCCGGTCACGTCACAAACTGTATACAGGTGAGCCATCCGTGCGCATCGTGAATAAGATGAAAAAGTTTAAGCCGACAGGACCTGTGTTTGTAAGGCAGGAACGTGCAGGCTTTAAAATCTGACAAATGTGGACAGCGAGGACCAAACAAATGTCTGAGATATAAATCCCTGGAGGGCCAGAGCACTGCATAGTGTAGCTCCAACCCTGATCAAACACACCTGAGCAAGCTTATCAAGGTCTTCATGATCAATAAACAATTACAGGTAGTTTAGTTTGATTAGGGTTGGAGCTAAACTCTGTAGTGCTCGGCCCTCCAGTGTAAGATTTGAATAGACCGTCTGTAGACCATGCCCATGATGAAGCCATTCATCATGTAGAGTGGGCTTTTACTCGTTCAGGGAGACATATGCCAATGTGATAGCTTCGACAGTCCATTTAGATACCAGTGATACGGATACCCAATGACTGATCCCCAAAGCTCACAACAGCTGATCTGACTTTCAAAATATGGCAGAGTGGTTTGTGTAAATTCTTAGGGCTCTGATGGGGCAAAGCATTTTTAAAACGAGAGGGCTTGCATGTCCGCCTGTTCGAGGGGCTCGTAGGGTGGTCTGCGCATCGCTTTCAGGACCGTGGATAGGTCCCGAGACGGGGTCGTGCGCGGTCCCTGTGGGTTCATCCTACGGGCTCCTCTGAGACTTTTAATGATAAGGTTGTGTTTCCCAATAGAATGGCCAGCTATAGGAGTGTTATTCGCTGCTAAATCCTTCACGTAGACTTTTAGCATAGAGGGCGCACGACCGCTGTCTATCAGCTCCTGTAGAAAAGAGAGAATGTGTTCCACGCCACAGTTTTTGGGATCTAGTCTCTTTACCAGTCAGTGAAGAAAGACCATTTTTGAGCATAAAGGTACCTTGTGGAAGGGGCCCTAGCCTCCTTTAAAAGTACTTACCACTTGTCCTGAGAGGCATGAAGGCTGCCATCCAGAGACCACACATGCAGGTTCCATATTTCCACACTCAGATGAGTGTTCCCACACCAAAGGCTGGCTCGCCGTCGCAATGCGCACCCCACCCTGTCGTAGACACATCTGTGGTCACCACTTTCCTTTTGCACACTGAACCGAGCTCCGAGTCAGAGAGGAAAAGGTGAGGTGATGCCCATATCGATAGCGCTTTTGTGCAGCTGTGTGTAACTTTGAGCATTCAGCCAAAATTGAGCAGTCTCATGAACAGTATGCCCAGTGGCCATGCATAACTGGGGATCCTGCCACCATGAGACCCAGTATACTTTGAAATCGTTTGAGAGGGACGCATGAACCCGCTTTGAACACAGTCTGATCGTGAGCGTACGTTCTGGTGACAGCAACGCTCCAGCCCTGTTGGAGTCGAGCGTCCCACCTAAAAACAAAATCTGTTGGATTGAGGTAAACAAGCTCTTTAAGAGGCTGATTTTGAACCCTAAATTCTTCAAATGTTGGAGTAGAACGGACCTGTGTGCATGAATTTCGATATCTGATTAGGCTAGAACAAGCCAGTCATCGAGGTGATTCAATATGCAAATGCCGCTCTGTCTCAGGGGGCGAGCGCAGCATCTGCAAATTTGGTGAATGTGTGTGCCAAAGATAATCCGAAGGGCAGGAATGTGTATTGGTATGCTGTCCAATCGAATGCGAATCTCAGAAGCTGTCTGTGACAAGGGGCTATTGGGATGTGAAAGTAAGCATCTTTTAGATCCACTGATATAAACCAGTCACCTGGCCGAATCAACGTCATAATCTGCTTGGATGCACCGTTAAACAAAACACACACAACTCATTGTTTTCATAATGCTAGGTTCTTTGGGAAGCTGAATAAGCTTAAACTTCTCTCACAAATAACTTACTTGGTGACGTTGATTTCGTGTCAGCTCTTGGTTGGTGTATGCGTGCACTATTCCGGTTAAAGTGCCCATATAAGGATTTCCACGGTACTTCCTGCAATGAAATTGCCCTTAAAAGAAATAAAGCAAATTTAACATAATCTTTTATCTAAAAAAAGAAAAAAAACTTTCCAAAACGTGTACAAACCATGGCAAATTTCATTCGGCACAGAAATACTCTGATTTTTTAACACTTTACCTATGTTTAGCATGAGGATTCCAACTCTTAAATAGTGTTAATAATCAGAATGCATAAAATAGCTGTACCCCCCCCCCCCTTATGACACAATGGACATTTGCTTGCTTCAACACTTGTGTGTTCGTGCTGAATATGGTTCAGTTCAACATGATAAAACCTAGGTTCTGCGGTTTCTGCAATCTGGCTTTTTTAAGCTTGTTCTTAAATACTGTCAAAATCAAAAAGTAGCCATTTAAATAATAAAAAGTATGTGTTTAATGAGCTTAAATATTTTTATAAATCATAATTTTGACTTTTGTTATTATGTCCTTGTTGCACACTTGGACAACAAAATTTGTTATTTCGAAACAAATTTAAAAATATATATATTTTTAATAGTTCCATGTAGTAGTCCTATTTAACAACCTTTTAAAGACACATGAAAGCTTTAAAATTCACAAGTGGGGTAATTACTGGAGTCTTTTAATGTTGTAGAATAAAACATGAAAAATATACTGGGCTTGTGTTAACCCAAGATCTTATTAAATGGGTTTAACCAAAATCCCATTAAAAAAACCAAAAGAGTTTTACCTACAAAAAAAACATAAAATAATGAAAAACTAAATTTTTCCAAAACGTAAAAGCACATTGCTTATGAAAAAGTAAAGTTAAATTTGATAAACCTTTAGCTGCAACCAAGATAATAGGGATTTTACTGCTGTATTTGGGCAAATAATGTAAAATAATTTATTGAAATACCAATATGCCTTATTTATTTATTAATTCAGAGCAGTGGCGGCTCGTGACTGCTCATCCGAGGGGCGCTAATTTAAAATAAGTGTTTGGAGTGTCATGTGTGTTGCTTGCATTTTCAAAATATGTGTTTGTTGCGTCATGTGAACCATGTGCATCACCTGTTTTGTCAAAATAAGTGCCTGCTGCATATGCGTCAAAACCATTTATGATAAAAGAGACACTCACATTCACAAAATACACGCAAGACACTCCCTTAACAGTAAACTCTGATTACGCATGAGATTTTTAGAGTATCTGGCAAACGTGAGCGTCTCTTTTATCTTAAACTCTTTAGACGCGTCTGCAGCAGGCACTTATTTTGACAAAACACGTGATGCACACAGGATCTCTCGATTGCGCAGGACACATATTTTGAAAAAAGGAATCACACACCTGACGGGCTACATACATGTTGTGACGAACTTCGCATCGAGTGCCCTCAAAAAAAGAAGTCACCGGCCGCCACTGATTCATAGTTATTTATTCGAACTTATTTATTTACTTTATTATTCTTTTTTGCTTCCCAGGTCACATTAAGAGGATGCCCTGGAACAAACTGGAAATACATATCAAGGAATGGGTTTTATTAATAAAGCATTGAACATTTTCAGTTTGGAGATCTTTTTTGTTAAAAGTAGATTCTCTGTTTGCAAAATGATTTACAAAAATAATATTGCTTTGATACTCAAACAGTAAACAATACATTCCAACCGCTAAATAGAATTCTTCTCATCTCTTGAAACATAAATGGGGACAGGAAGTACTATGATAGGAGTGTGCCTAATTTTATATATAAAATTAAGGACACAAATGGACAAAAATATGAGATTGGGAAAGCATATTTAAACAAAGAAAAAAAACATGATTTCAAGCTGAAGTTTTCCAAAGATTTAGGATCTAAAAATATAACTTCTTCATATCTCAAGACCACTAGGTGGCGCTTTGATGAAATGCATCCTGAGGTCATGACTGTAATGGCACACTTTTCATGTCAATACTCAAACGTTTGGCTAAGATAAAGCCTCATATTTGGTATTGTTTGACTTGGCATTGCTCTGATATCATCCATAATTAATATTATGAATTTAGATCTAAATTGGCAGTAGTTTTAGGCCATTTTCATTTCTCGAGACCACTAGGTGATGTTGTGACAAAACTGTGCATGCAACCTCAGGTCGCATAATTTCTTTGCAGATATATACAAATAGAAGTTACATAACAAAAAATGTAGAAGGAGTTTGAAACGCCCAAAATGGCAGACCGAATGTGTCAATGAATCTAAAAAGATGACTCGCATTATTTTAGACTTATATTTGCAATAGATATAAGTAAATATAGCCATTTTTCATATCTCAAAACCACTAGGTGGTGCTGTGACAAAACTGAGGGTGGAGGCGATGACTACACATACTAAGTAAGTTCAGCGATGATTCAGTCTTGAAGCTGTTTTTGGGCACTCTATGTCAAATTTGTTGACGCTATATAATACAATGTATATTCACATCAACACAAATTCCATAACTTTTTACCTTTTTTAACGCAAATTGGACAAAAACTCTAGGAGGGGTTCGAAAAAGTAGGTTTTTCAAAAAATTCAAAATGCAACCAAATCGTTACAAGCCAAGTATTCAGAGGAAAAATCATTTAGTTTAGACGTAATCCGAAGGCAGCAGCCTCTGGAGGGTGCATTTGTAGGCTGCGTACGTCATTAAGACTGTCTAATGTTAGAATATTAACAATTATAAAGTTTACTATTCTTCTTAATCAATCGTAAATTGTTGTAATATGCATATGACTTGCAAATGTAATGCTCAGTTAACTGAAATAAACCAGGCTTGATGACGAATGTAGCCTGCATATGCGACCTCCGGAGGCTGCAGCTTTATTTCGGATTGAGAAACGGTCCATATCACGTCAACCTGAGCTGACTGCACGGCAGGCCAAAACGACCGCCAGGTCACCGCCGCTGTCAGATGCTGCCAGTGTGTGTACATTCATAGAAAATAATGTGTTTTATTTTTAGATATGCGACCGCATCAGAAGTTACATGTAGAAGCAAAAACGTAAGTGAAATTTGTACTGTTGGTAGTGCTAGAGGGTTTCATTCATTACAGTAAGCATAAGATTGATACAGAGCACTAGAAATTTTAAACATTTGCCACATATACTATCTTTCTCTTTCTTGCATGTAAACTATGTGGACAGATTTGGCAAAGGGCTTCTAATTTCATGCAGAACAACACTGTGTTTATGGTTAAATACAGCACGTTTTCTGTCATGTCTTGATATGTGGTTACAGTCCCTCCAAATGATTTGTGGCTTTGTAGAGGTTTACACTGAAACCACAATTACATTGTTTCTTATATTGTTTTATATTAGTTTTGGTCTTAGTTTGGCTCACACATTACCAATAAACAAAGTTTCAATTAATATATACAGCTTTTCTATCACAATGCACATATATTAAAATCAATCCTCTTTCTTCTTTTCCCAGATTGACCGACCCTCAAAATGACACGTTATTTGAGAGAGGTGCTGAAAGAGTATATGACAGAGCAGTGGGTTCGAAAAAGCCGCCTAGTGAACAAAGATGGCCACTGCAACATTGAGTACGGCAACGTGATGCACACAAATCGCTTCGCCTACCTCCTAGACATATGGACCACCTTTGTGGAGACCCGATGGCGATTTGTGATCTTGCACTTTGTGGCTTCTTTCACACTCAGTTGGTTCGTATTCGGCCTGGTTTGGTACTGGATCGCCCGAAACAACGGTGACCTTTCGTGGCAAGATCCACCCAAGGAACACATATCATGCGTGGCGAACGTCAGATCCATGACCATGGCTTTTCTCTTTTCATTGGAGACCCAGACCACCATTGGCTACGGCAACAGATACATCACATATCTTTGTCCCGGAGCCATCGCGCTGCTCATAATTCAGTGTCTTATTGGTGGAATTATCAACTGCTTCTGGTGTGGTGTGATCATGACAAAGATCTCCCTACCCAAAAAGAGAGCCAAGACAATAATGTTCAGCGAGTCCGCAGTGATCTGCCCCAAAAAGGGCACCCTCAGCCTTCAGATCCGCGTGGCCAACCTTCGCAAGACCCTGATGATCGGCAGTCAGATTTACGGCAAGCTGCTGAGGACGACGGTCACGCAGGAGGGTGAAACTATCATCCTGGACCAGGTCAACATTGACTTCACGGTGGACGCTGGCATGGACAATCTGTTTTTCGTGTGTCCGCTGACCCTGTACCACGTGATCGATAAAACAAGTCCATTCTATGAAATGGCGGTGGACACTTTACGTCAGCAGGAGTTTGAGCTTGTGGTCTTCCTGGATGGCACGGCCGAGTCCACCAGCTCCTCCTGCCAGGTCCGGACTTCTTACATCCCCCAGGAAATCATGTGGGGTTACGACTTCCTCCCTATCATCTCCCGCACCACAGAGGGAAAATACCGCGTGGACTTTTCCAACTTCTGCAAAGTGGTGGCCGTGCCAACTGCCCATTGCTCTCGTTGCTACCACAATGAGGCAGGGCATCATCACCACTCCATAAAGGGGATTGACAACCAGGGCTTTGAGGCGATTGACATTGATGTACCCACCAATACCAAAATGTAACGCTCGGTTGCTCATTGATCAACTGTACCTTCTTGTAATGTCACTATCTTGCACAATATCAGATGCATAGGACATTGAATCAGGTGCTAAAACAGAATGCATCTGTATATTTTTTATGGTGAGTGTTTTACTGTAGTAGCACTGTAATTGACCTATTATTTCAGAAATCAAAACCTTAAAGTCCGCGTGAACCTGAAGTCGCGATCGCCTTTACTTCCATATTGTGGCGTATTTCTGTGGCGCTCATTGACGCGGGGATGTCAACTATGGTCGCCAACTTTCTTACTCTGAAATACGGTACAAAAGATGGACTGCCGCAGCAGTGCGGATATGGTTTTGTGTATGCAGTGTATTTAAGACATTTGTCAAAATGGTAGCTAATCTGTTAATAAAATATTAATTTATAACTCTTATGCATTGGCAACATACGGTAGGTTTATTAATAAGACAAAACACTTGTAACTCCCGAACTAAGGGTAAAAAATGTTATTCTCTTTATGTTAATCTTTTTACGTGTGACAAACTAAAACCAACATAGATTCTGTGAGTTTTTTAGAGACATCAGTCACTGGTTAGATCAGCATAGCAGTCAAAAAACAGGACGCGTCCCTGCTTATATGGGAAAGTTGGCAACCCTAAGGTCAGCTGATGACTTAATTTTCAGCTGCTGCAAAAATTCTTCCTGTAGTAGTTTTTATATTTTTTATATAAAAATCAACTTGTTTTTGACTTATACATTTTTTTTTAGATATTTCTTTAAAAGTTTTATTGGTGCTGAATTATTTGTACTGTGAGCTGTTTATATTTCACACAGAAACAAATTTGTATTATTATTAGACTTAGATTTATATCACAACATTTACTAAGTAGCCTTTTCCAATAAGGAACAGTTCACCTTTGTTGATTCTCCTTATAAACATCTTCATGTAAATGCATTGGTATTTTAGTTTTAATTTATTTTATCTGTGATAAAATACGCAAACTCATTCTTTGGACTCTGCTGACGTTTGTGGTCGACTGGACTGCGAGTTTGGTGAAATGTCCAACTTTTAGGGATGGCGGAAACTGAAGTTTCCACAATGTGTTAAGATCCCGAAGCATAGATGTTTCAAAACACCAAAGTCACGTGACTTTGGCTAATTGAATTTCACAAGCGTTTCGAAAGGTGGCATACCTGTCGAATCTGCTTTTGCCTGACAGGGTAGGAAAAAAATCTTAAACAAGCCTAATATCACATGAGGAAAATATGTGATATGGCCTTTGGTTTCTGCAGTGCTTTGATTGGGTGTAGAAAAGTGAGTTTTTAATTTAGAAATGAAACCGATAGTTGAAGGGGGCGGAGTTAACAGATGCTCCCACCCAAGTTGTCTAGCTGACATCATCAGAGAATGATCACCCCAAGAGTGTGGGAATACATTTTCAGATTTTGATTGAAGTTTATGAGGGAACATGAATTAAAAATAAAGACTTACACAGATTAATTGTTTATACTAAACACTGCAATATTACATAAAAATTTCATTTTATTAGGACTTTAAGTTAAGGTTAGGAGAGAAAACAGGAATGGCTTTATTGCTGCAATGTGGGCAATTTTTTTAGCTGACATTTTGCCCTCCTTATTCAAATCTGACCTTTACTTAAACCGTGATCAAAAACAATATAACTGTGCCCAAATGATAAAGAATAAAGTGTAAAAGGTATGAAAGAAGAGCTCTTTTTTGTTACAGGTTAATTGCATTGGGAGTGGAAATATTAACTGAAGGTTCATTATGAGATTGGTTAACATTCAGGAACTGATTTGAAACATAATGCATTTCTGAAAATGTTTAAAGTTCTGAATCAGTCTGGGGTGATGTAAATGTTGTAAATTAATAGATTTTGTTATATTAAGATATTATTTGTATAAAAATCATTTTTACTTTTATTTTTTAATAAACATAAATAAAAAATTGCTTGATCGGATGAGTGTATTTTTGCATTTTATAAAAGCATTGTGAAAAGCAATAATTTCCACCAGTATAAGATCAAAGATGACCACATGAGGGCGCACGAGACAAAGCTATAGCTCTCCAAATTCTGTGCTTACCTTTCATGATTTTTAGCTGTTACCCAATAATCTAGAACAGCCTACCGTAAATACAAATATATATTTAATTATTTTATATTATAAAATATATTAATTAATTCGTTACATGTATATAATTAACTATTATAATTAATTAAAATATATTAGAGATAGAGATAATAATCCAGAGAAAATACTAGCAAATACTGTATGTGGCATTTATGTGGCATTCCTTCAGAATATCAATGTGTTTATAGCAACCCACATAATATATACATTAATATGGTTTTACTATAATGAACTGTAGTACAATTCCTAGTTTCCTTTATTACAGAATGCTATACTTTAGAATACTATAGTAATTATGCTATACTATAGTGTAATTACAATAATGCACTACAGTAAATAACATTTAACTACAGTAGATTATAGTGAACTAGCATGATTTTTCTTGTGGGAAAACTTGTTGAATTACAAAACTGATCTGATTTGGTAGTCATGATTGCTATTAGTTTTATAAAGAAATGTTTAAACCAAAGTCCAACCTGATAACTGTCATTACAGCACTGAATACTTTTTTATTTCTTTTTTTATCTCATTCACCTTAAAATTATGTGATGTGGACAAATATCCGAATGAATAAATTGTATCTAGATGTAAGATGACATTGTGGTCCTGGGATGTCCCATTGTGGTTTAAAGCACTTGATTAAGTGAAAAAAATATGACTTCTAGATAGTGCTCTCTCACGATTAGTTGCGAATAATCGTTTGCAGAATAAAAGTTTTTGTTTATATAATAAATGTGGGTGTACTGTGTATAATAATTATGTATAAATACACACACACACACACACACACACACACACACACACACACACACACACACACACACACATACATACATGTAAATAATTAAGAAACATTTGCATGTGTATATACATGTTTATATTTATATATAATTTATATTATATATAAATATAATTTTTTTTTAAAATTATACATGTATGTGTGTGTATTTATATATACATAATTATTATACACAGAACAAACACATATACTAAGTAAACAAAAACTTTTATTCTGCAAACGATTAGTCGTGACTAATCGTGAGGCAGCACTACTTCTATATGATTAGATTGACACATAAACATCAGTGGTGATGTCAGACCCAAGGTTTCCATTCAGTGATTTAATATTTAATTGAATTGTAAGTGATGATAAAAATAAAAAAGTCAATTTAAGTGACGGCAAGAAGTCATATGGAGAGCTTTTTGATGTAAAAACATTTATTTTGTCACATTTTACCTATACAAACCCTTTTACAAAGGCAATACTTCATAAATTGCAAACAACAAAATTAACAAAAAGATTAATTGCAATATTTCATATATATTTATATAGTCATAAATTTAATATCCAAAATACATTGCATATATAAACTAGCACAATTCCTTCATATCCGAGAGTGATCCCTTAAAAGAGATGAATTAATGTGACTTTTTAATTACATGTTGTTTAACTGTTACTGTACAGGAAACCAACACTTGTATAACACTGTCAAAACTATTTTTTGGCACATATTAGGTTAACCAACACTGGTGATTGGCTTAAAGGCAATTGGCATTGGAAGTGTGGTAAACCTTGATTTATGTAAAAACAGATTGTCTCCAAGCCTGAGGTTTTGGTAAGACGTTTGCTTTTCAAGGAATAAAAAATACATATCAAAATAACTTTCCTATTGTCATGGCAATGCACAAGGCTTTTCAAAAAAAGCATTTTCCGAAAATTACTACAAAACATTCATAAACTTATCGCCCATATGTACAGATACAAAACACCTATGTAGTACAAACTACTTTCAGTTACTGATAAAAAAAGTTTGCATTTTGACCGAGGTCAACTCGTATTAACGTATGATTTTAACACTGTCACATATGAAAATAGCTCTGCATAATTTATACAGTAAGATGCTTAATGCCTAGTTGACCTTTGATCAAAAAACAAAACAAAAAACAAGCAAATAGGTCTGACAAACGCACAGCGTTCGCGAATCTCTGGTTTCAACTTTATGTGTTGTTGTTTTATATGTTTAATTTTTTTTATTTTAACAGAGGTACTTGCATGATGCCCACATTCAGTTATCAAAAAAGTTTTAAGACATAGAGGAATGTAAATCAATTTCATTTGAACTAAATTGACACTTGGCATATTGGCTATTTTGAGATGAAATCGAATGGACGTTCACTGGCCAGTGAGGGGGATGCAAACACGAATCCCGCCAGACAGTAAGAGCGCTGAGACAACTTATGCATTTACACGGGACTTACATATAGATAAAGATATGCAAATGATCTATCATTTATAATACTTTCACATCGACACCATCTTGGTCATCAGCACAGAGGACTGCTAAAGATGAAAAGTTAGTTTAGCTTTAGCCAGCTAGCCTGAGAAGCTCTCAATGAAAAAATCCACCTGACGGGTGAACCCTTCCATTTTTCCAGTTGCCAGATTTTGCCACATGCAGCGAAAACGTTTTGGTCACTAAAAAAAAAGACAAATTCATGTAACCAAGATAAAATCCAAAGAGAAACAGGGACTAGGTCCAACAAATACAAACACTCGGTTCACAATTGCATTAACACACAGGGTGAGTTTACAGTGATTCATATTTTCGGTCGTTCACCGATTTCTACGCTATAGCGTGGTCTTTATTTGGTAGAAGGCTTATTGGTGCAGCTTTCGGCTGTAGAAAGGCACAAGAGCATTTAGCAACACGCACGCACGCACGCACTCTCCAAAACAAACGTTGAACAAAAAGCCACTTGTCCTTTGAATAAGTAGTATTCCATCTGAAGAGTATCTGCCATGATTTGGTCCGCCTTTCTCCTCTCTACTTACATTTTCCAGCTTTTTCCAACATTTCCTTCTTTGTACATTTTTTTGCCTCTTCAAAAACAAACAAAAGTCATACTTCCACGTTTTCCTTATCCAGCTTCCATTTAATTATTCTCTCCGAGTGCAGTTCAAGTTTTGGCATATAGGGTGAGAAGTGAAGAGCGTTAGTAGTAACTGCCTAGGTGGGAAGGCACGTGAGTGTTGGAATGCCGCGGCATGCTCGGATTAGGATAAATTCCCGTTGGTGAGCTCCAGTACGGGGTGGTGGGCCCGAAGAAATTAGAGGAAGTGACGGGCATCGAGGGTGGATGTGGCGAAACGAAGTTGACCTTCTGTTGGTGGGTGTGGTAGCTGGGTACGTAAGGCAGCTCGTTTTGGTACTTGTACATGGATGACTCGGTCGGGTGAGGCTGCAAGGCCTGAGCAATGCCGTGGAAGTCAAACTTATAGGCGTAGCGTTTTCCGTGCACTTTGGTCATGATGTTTTTGTCGTAGTAGTAGCGCAAGGCGCGGCTCAGTTTGTCGTAGTTCATGTTGGGTTTGCTCTTGCGCTCGCCCCAGCGACGCGCCACCTCGTCTGGATCTGTCATCTTGAACTCTCCGTTGGTCCCCTCCCAGGTTATGCAGCCGGCATTGGCGCTGTCGGAAAGAAGTTCAAGCAAAAACTGCCACAGCTGAATCTGACCTGATCCTACGCAAGACACACACAAAGTTTTAAAATAGTTATACAAGATATTTGAATTATTACAATTCTGTCGTAATGAATTCACTAAACCCATCTGACTTCTTCCATTGGAAACAAAATAATACGTTTGGGAGAACTGTACTGGTCTTTTTCCCAAAGCAAATACAATTAATAGGGATATGTGCCTTTAAAGGGGACATTTCACAAGAGATGGAAAATAAAATGTGTGTCCATTAAAATGCAAATGAGCTGATCTCTGCACTAAATGGGAGTGTCATGGTTAGATTGTGCAGATTAAGGGGCGGTTTTATCCCCTTCTGACATCATAAGGGGAGCCAAATCGCAATGACCTATTTTTGCACATGCTTGCAGAGAATAGTTTACTAAAACTAAGTTACTGAGTTATTTTCTAGGTTGATAAAAGCACTGGGAACCCAATTATAGCACTCAAACGTTAAAAAAGTCAGATTTTCATGATATGTCCCATTTAAGAGAAGTACGAAAAATGTATTATCAATGACCCATTCATATTGGTAAGCAGGAAGCAGGCTGAATCGTTTTAAAGAGCTATAAGGACATATCAGTCATTTTATGGTGCATTTTGTATCAGAAAATTATATATAAATTGTGTTGCATGAAAGAAAGAATATCAAATGGGTTTAAAGATGTTAAAATATTCCTTTAAGACTTCTTGTTGTTACCTGGGTTTGCGAGTCGACTGCTGGTGGGTCCTAATATCTGATAAGGGTCTATTAGAAGAGAAAATTGAATATTTGTTACTTAAGGACCAAAAAAATGACTAATTTAAATCTGAAGTTGCTGATCTTCTCATTGGTGTTTGAATGCATAAGTGTGGATTCTTGTGGTGGAGATTTTCTGCTCACCTGGCTGAGGCCGAGCTTGCTCAGTGTTCTTGGATACGTTTTGAGACACGACTGTTGGAGAGCCTGAGAAATGGAAAGGGTGAAAGACAGAGTGAAAACAGCAAGGGAGAGAGAGAGAGAGACAGAGAGAGAGAGAGAAAGAAAAAGTTATACACATTTGTCTGGGCGAGCAGACCAATCAGTCGTGGTCCAAAGAAAACAGGAGCAGTAGCTGGCTAAACTGCTAAGCACTTAATGGGCTTTTTAGCTGTCTGTGTCTCTGAAACTGAAAACTGACCATTTGCCTCATGGCTGACTTTCCACATTACCGTCCAGGTTAAAGTACAGACATATCCGAATCAAGAACATGTCTAACGTTATGTATGTCTGATCAATACATCAAAGGTAGAATATAAACAGCTGGTGACATGGGACTAACCTTTTCCACTGTGAATACTGTTTGACCAGCCTGCTCTCCGTACAGCCTCATAAGACGCATCTGATAAAAAAAACATTAGAAAGAGAAATAACTTGTTAAAAAATATATTTTTTTTATAGTCTCCTATATTGCTAATAATTTGGGAAAGCCAAATTTAAATTAATACAATCCAAATGGTTTATATCCCAGTCAATCGTATTCCCCGAGGAGCATTTTTTTGTCCATATTTTTACTCTAAAATATGTGTGTGCGTGTCTGTGTATGAAAGATGTTTGGTTTTATCTGACAGACTTCTGAAAAACAGTAAATACAATTGAAACCCAAATAAAATAATCGTCAAAATTGCAGCGTTAATCTCTTTGCATGCAAGAGGATCTAATGAAGATCAGTTTGTTTTTAAAGATCTCACAGAGCCACAAACTGCGAGCACATTTTCAGAACATAACAGATGGTGAATGTGATTTTTTGTTAAGCATGCAAACAAATCAATATCAAAACTCACTGTCTCACAGTTATGAGCTCTATATGGTATGTGATGCAAATTTTGTAAGCTTTAGTATTTTGGAAACACTATACAATACAATAAGGTTGTATTTGTTAACAATGAGTTAATGCATTAGCATTTCAGCATTTACTAATACATCTATAAAATAAAGCATTGTTAGTTTTAACATTAATTAAATCACCATGAACTAACATGAATAACTGTATTGACATTAACTAACATGACATAACAAGAATTAATAAATGCTAAAAAACAATATTTTTCATTGCTTGTTCATGTTAGTTAATGCATTTACTAATGTTTACTAATACAACTTTATTGTAAAATAATACCAAGATTTATTAAAGGTGCATGAACACTTTTGAAAATGGTGCAGTAGCAATGGTAAAACTGGAAATTTTTCACAAATGGATTGATCTTATTTTTGACCCAAAATTTTATTTTTTATGAATTCCTACAGCATGATTTATGTCATTTTTATGAAGCTTTTAATACTGTAAAGTCAAACTAATGCAGCATTTTATTAAAAATTTTTAAACCCATTAAAATGTTATCATAATAATGTTAATTATGCATTAATAAAAAATATTTAAATATTAAATAAAAATACACCAATATGTGACCCTTAAAACCTTTTTTTTATTCCAAAAGTCATCAGGATATTAAGTAAAGATCATATGTTTCATGAGGATATTTTATAAATGTTTTAGTTTGTTAAGTATATCATTAGTAATACAGTATGTGTTGCTATGGACTTAGTTTGGACAAATTTAATGGCGATTTTTTTTTTGCACCCTAAAATCCAGATTTTCAAATAGTTGTATCTTGGCCAAATATTGCCCTATTTTAACAAACCATGCATCAAGCTTATTTATTCCAATTTCAGGTGATATATAAATCTCAGTTAAAAGAAAAAAATATCCTCAAGACTGGTTTTGAGGTCCAGGTCATATATTTTAACTGCAAAATGCAATTGAGACCACTTTGGTACCGTTTTCATGTTACTGCAACTGAACAAACTGAACAAACAACTATTTAACTTATAAAAGTTTTAGTCTGCATAGCAAGAATGCAAAGGCAAATGATATGTTGTGCAACGCCGAAAGTATCGGCCTCAGAGGAAAATGGCAAGAATTTCTATAAAAGTCGTGGAGGACGCATGTGTGTTTCTTGTGGATGCCTCAGACACTACTTCACTCTTGAAACAGTCCCATGTTGTCTTAAAGCAGCACTGATCCCTCTTTCCCAAACAGAAAGACCAGGCGAATGATTGACACTAATCAAGTCTCTATATGCCATCGACTGCATGCTCAGACTTTTGGCCTTGGTTCCAGAGTGAATGTTTTCTCTAGGGCTTACAGTGCTACTGTTTAAAAGTAAACCTGCCAAAAAAACTGTTATTGAAATGCTTTTGAAAGTAATCTTTGTTTTATGTCCATCCTGAGAGTTCAAGCTTTAGTACACAACTAGATTTCTAATGGAAAATTAGTATCATCAATCCAAAACATCTACTTCTGCATCTCTGGTATTACAGCGCCCTCTTCTGGTCATTTCACTTGAAATCAATTCAAACTTTTCAGTGGAACATTAACCTTAGAAGACAAAGAAAAATGTTTAGCTTGGAAAGCGCTGATAAACGGCATGATCCACGTTTCAAAATCTCAGCCGTGTCTCCAGCCTGCTAAAACAGCGTCCAAGAGATAAGATGATAGTAAAGTTTCAAAGTATCATAAACTTGCGACAATAAAATAAAGAACGTGCAAGACCTTTATTACTCCAGGTTATCATTAAATCTAGCACAAAAATATAGTCTCTTTGGTTATCCGTTGCCTTTTCGTCTTTCATTAGCCAGCCAAACAGAACGTCCAGCCCTAAACTAAGGCAAAGTCAAAACAAACTGAGCAATGTTTTGAAAATGTTACCAAGAAATAAAAAACATATCAAGCTGAAATAATCGGACGTATTTAAACATCAAACAAAATGACACACTGCAGCTTTAAGGCTCATTAAACGAAAGCACAATATTATTTTCTTTGGCTGTAAATATTGAGACGACAATAACTGTTGTTTGCTGCATAACTATAAAAGTAAATGAAATTGTAGCACTAGGGACTAAACACCAAAGCATTCTCTATTAAAGCGATTTATAAACACAATGAATTCAGGCAATAACAACAATACACTGCTTTCCATTTTCATTTATTTTAGATCTTCTTTCATTCTCAGTCCTTAACCGCTCACGCTTTCCTTCTAATGATCTTCATTCTTCACTCTCTCACTGTCTGTCAGATCTGATCTGGAGAAGGGCCGAGACAGAAAGAGAGAGAGAGAGAGAGAGAGAGAAAGAGAGAGAGAGAGAGAGAGAGAGTCCACAGAGAGTTACGTTTCCTGCCTGCCGAGTCTGCTCACACAACCTCTCTTTGTTTTACTAGCCTTTTTTCCCCCGTTTTTAATGCCCCTCCACCATGAAAAAACACACAGCAGCCAGGAGAAGAAGAAGGGTCACAAACCAATGGAGAGAACAGAGAAAGAGAGAGAGAGAGAGAGAGAGGGAGATGAAGAGCAGACAGACGCAAATCGTCGGAATTCAAAAAGAAAACAATGGTGGTGGCCATTGCTACTGTCTAAAAGAGAAGAGGAACTTGCGGAGGAGCAAAACCGTGTAGGAGACACAACAGTGGGAAAGACTGATGGATGTGACCGCCAGATCTGAAACGGTGAAAAGCAGAGAGCCAAAATTCCCAATTCAATCACATCCGAACTCAACTGCGAAATGAGAGACAGACACGCATCTGGGATATGGACTTTTAAATCCATCCCAATACGGTGGCTGTAAATTTAGATTGTCAGTAATGCATGCACTGGGTTCACACACTCATCTCTTCCATAAACGAGAGGCTGTGATTGTACGAGGTATGGGATAAAGACAAATGTGCGCTATCTTGCTTAAACAGTTGTGTTCCCAGTCTGTGCCGAGATCTGCTTTGCTTTCTTTGGGTGTGGCGACTCCTCGAGAGACCAAGCCGCTGCACTCCTAGTCAAAACAAGATCCTGGCCCAGCCAGCCGTCTAGACTAGCTCAGTTTTTAAACGGCACGCTCAAGTTCAGCATACATAGTCAATGTTTGTTTAAATGGTATACGGAAACCAAGACTACGAGAGTCTGATATAATTTGGATACGTACGTTTCGGCAAGCACCAATGCGATGCAAGAGTGTGTCCCATGTGGGTTAAGTATAGTAATTTGAGCGGCTATTAATAAAACACCTATTATGAAAATATTAAATATTTGATTAAATGGTGCCAAAACACTGAGAGAAATCAATATACCTCCTATAGGCTCTGCTCCAAAATTTGCTGTCTGATTTCTGCTGCACCTGCGATGCCTCAAAACGCTGCTTATATACAAAGCTTATTAGGTTCTAGGACAGAGCCATATGGTGCTGAATAGTGCATTTAATGTTGTAATTGGATAATTATTCACTGTTAACTGTTTACTACCTGGGATAAATTAGCAGAAAAATATGGCCTAAATTAAGGACATTAAAACATAAATCAATCTTATAAATCCTACTCTCAAGATGTTAAATGGCAAAGTTAAATGGTCATTGCATTTTTATTTCATGGATTAAATTTTGAGACTGTATGAGAGGTGTATGGATCACAAACAATAGTTCACTTCTTAAAGGTAACATTATTTCTGATCTCAATTTTAAACCCTAGTTAGTGTGTAATGTTGCTATAATAGCTTACATAATACTTGCAAAATGATAAAGTTCAAAGTTCACCGCCAGGCGATATATTTTCTTTAACAGAATTTGCCTTAAAGCCTACAGCAAACGGCCGGTTTGGACTACAGCAATCTACTTCCTGCTTTAATGATGTCAGTAGAACAGTTTTTTGACTAAACTCCGCCCACAGGAATACGTCAGTCGCCAGCTAAGCTAACGGCAAGCTAAGTTGCTATCGAATCACAACACGCTAAACAAGCTACACAATCAGAACTCGATACGTATTTCTGAAGGAGGGACTTCCTCAGCCTGTTTTGAGGAAAGTGAAAACAGCGCTAGACAGATAAGTAAATTGTGTGAAAAATACCGCGTTTTTTTACCCGTGAAACATGAACACGTGTTATATTGCGCACTGTAAACACAATCAAAGCTTCAAAAACACAGAAAGAACGGGACCTTTATTTTTTTTAGGTATTCATGTGACCCTGTCTTTTAAATCCAGGCTAAAGTCTCATAATCATGAGATTTGGAGAACCCAGTCTCACGGAGTTGCGTATAAATAGCACGAAGTGTAAAAATCGTGCACTACATACGCCAAATTCCACTTTGGCATGCATATGATACACCAGTCCTTCCCATTCACTTAAACGTCACATCTTTTTTTATTATTATTTATCGGTTTCTCAATTTTTTACCATTTTTGCTTGGGTTTAGGGTTAGATTTTTGTTATATAAAAATTACATCCTAACCCATTCTAACCCCAACTCCAAGCGACCATTAAAATATAGACAAAAATATGGAGAAACCTGTATATTAAATAACCTCCTTAAAGCTCACGTAACACACGCTGTTTCTGCATTTCTGATATTAATCTGGAGTACCTATAGAGTAGTATGACATCCTTTATATCTCTGAAGAGTCTTTAGTTTAATCAGATTTATAAAAGAAAGATTAGCTTTACCGAATCTTTCCGATAACGTACGAAAAAATGAAGAAGGAGGAGTTATAACACGGGAGGAGCGAGTACGAGTCATGCAACACTATACAACACTGTTTTAACTTATGATTCACTACATGTTCGTGTCATTTATATAATATACACGCGCCTATTTCCAACATAAGACAGAAGTCTTACTTACCGCGTGTAACTCGTCATGAAAATCCACCGCATCAAACACACACGCAAAACTCCGCTGCTAATCCGGATAATAAACTATATCCATTGTTTCCATAAGGCTGGATGTCTTCTCCTTACATCCAAAAACACACTTCTTGTTGTGCCATTGTTGACTTTTGAAATTAAACAAAGCTGAGTGGCGTGATAAGCTGTTAGCAAGCTCTAGCGTCTCCCGCTGACTGACGGCTGGGCGGGGTTTTCCGGGGGAAGTTTTCCGGCGGAAGCCCATATAAAGAAGTGATACGTATCGAAAACCCCTGAAACGTCAGTTAGAACCGTAATCGAAAAAAATTAGCCGAAACTTGTACGAACCCTGGCGAAGTGCATTCGGCACAGAAATACTCTGAAACACGCCCAACTGCATTTTTGACACTTTGCCTACGTTTAGCATGAGGAAACAACTCTATAACTGTGTTAATAAGTCAGAATGCTTGAAATACCATTAAACCCCCCCTTTAAACAAATCTAACCCTAAACCCAGGTGAAAATGGTTTAAAAAACAGAAAAAATTGATAAACCAATAAATAAAACTAGAAAAAAGATGTGCTGTTTAAGTGAATGGGAAGGACTGGCTTATTATATGGAATTTGGCGTATATTGTTCGATTTTTACACTTTGTGCTATTTATACGCATCTACATGAGACTGGGAAGGAGGTGGAGTATCACTTATTGATTTCATTATAATTTCAATATTTTTTTAATTCAATATAAAGATATCAGGGTTCAATTTTCACAAAATGTTCTTTAGGATGATTCTATGTAGATATGACTTCTGTGTTGAGTTTTACCCATCACCTCCACAATTGTGAGAAAGAGGTCAAAGGTCTTAAAGCGTTCTTGGAGTTATCTTATCTTACGGCTCACTGTACTAATGAGTACAGAACAGGTGGTCTGACTTCTGGCTTTTATCAGGATAGCCAGTCCTCTGGTCTTACCCAGATTATCCCGTGCTCCGGAGAGCAGCGCTATCGGTGTTATTGCAGCGTTGTGCTTTCTGAAGTGGGAATGTCCTAAGTAGCCCGTTCTCCAGAGAGACTGTCAAATGTTTACTTAAATGGTTTATGCAAACTGATTTCCTTGATGTGTCTGAGAGCCTGATTTAATTTGGATTTGTATCTTGTAGCATCAGTGGAAAGTACACAAGTAAATTGAGTTATAGGCAAACGAGTCACGACAGTTGTCTACTATCTCTGGAGGAATGAATATTCAATGATAAAACAAACATCTTCAATAAAATCTTATATCTGACATTTCACATAACTGACTGTGATTGCCTTATAAATTTAAAGAATGAACACACTTTAAATTAATTTTAACATTATTTCTGCACTCTTAGAAAAAAGGTTACAAAAGTTGTACACTGTAAAAAAAAATCTGTATAAATGACACTATTACGGTGAGGTGTTTGCCTGTAACTTATATAGACTTAAATGTATGTTATTTACAAGCAACAGTTTGTTCAAAGTAAAATGAACATCAATTATTAACAAGTCTTTAGCTTAACAGAATAAAACTATAAAATAACAGCCTCATGCAAATTTCTGGTTTCAAGAATGCTTTGCATGAGGCTGTTATTTTATATTTTTGTTTTTAAGACAAAAATTTAACTTTGAACAAACTGTTGCTTGTAAATAACATACATTTAAATCTACAATAAGTTACTGGGTAATAGCTTTACAAAACTACAGCATTTTTTACAGTGTACCTTTTTAAAAAGGTACACTGTAAAAAACTTTCCTGCCTTAATTTTTTTGTTGAATCAACTCGGATTTACAAGTCATTTTAACTTACTATTATTTATCTTGACTAGAGATGAGTTGTTATAACTGCAGTTGAATTGTTATAACTTATAAAATTAAGTTGACTTTTCTCAACTATATTTTATAAGTTGTGACAACTCATCTCTGTTGACATGGTTTGTAAATCTGAGTTGATTTAACAAACAATTTTAAGGCAGCAAAGTTTTTTTTACAGTGTATTAATATGTACCATTTTGTACCCTTGACTAATATGAACATTTTAGGTATAAAGTGTACTTTTTAAAAAGGTACCGCCCCAGTGGCAACTTTTGTACATTGTGAAACTTCTCTAACCCAACTGTTGGCTTAAATCAACCTAAAAATATCCATATTTGAAACAACCATGCACTGTAAAAAAAAAACTTTGCTGCCTTAAATTTTTTTGTTAAATGAACTAAGATTTACAAGTCATGTCAACAGAGATGAGTTGTCATAACTTATTAAATATAATTGAGAAAAGTCAACTTAATATTATAAGTTATAACAACTCACATGTAGTTATAACAACTCATTTCTAGTCAAGATAAATAATAGCAAGTTGAAATGACTTGTAAATCTGAGTTGATTCAACTAAAAAATTTAAGGCAGCAAAGAATTTTTTACAGTGTGGTTTAAAAATAACAAAGTATTTTTTTAATTGCAGCTGTCAAAGTCAAATTGTAAAGTTGAATAAACGTACAAATTTACGAGAAACTCATAATTTCTTTTTATCTGGTTGGTGGTATTTTCATGATATGAGAGGTATACTTGTATACCACAAAGCAAGCTGCTTCATATAATGCCAAAATTATTTCAAGAATTATCCAAACAGCATCCTGTAAAATGTGACCTTTGAAATAATTGTCAGTCACAAATGTGCCTTTTTTATTTAACTTAACTTTCATTTCATAAAAATCTTTTTTTTTTGCCTAGAAATAAAAAAGTTCTTAGTCTGCACTTTTCTACCCCAGTGTGAAGACCTTACAGTTCAGTGCACTGCCGCTAGTCAATTATAAATGCAATACAAATACAAGTTTATACAGAATGTACAGCGATTTCCTGGACACGGTTTAGATAAATCCAGAACTTAGTTATATAGTAGTTTTCCACAAACAAAACTTACAGAAAAACAATACTAGCACTAAACACTTACAAGATATGTTATAATTTTTTTTGTTTAAATTAAGGCAGCTCAAACATGCATTTTATTGTTTTTATTGTCTGGGAAATTGCCACAATAAGCTTTTAAAAAAAAAAAACACAAAATGCATCTTTCAATCTATCAACAATGTCCAGGTGTTGAAACATAGCATGAACATTCAGTAAACGTTACTATGGTTTGCGCAAAACTGGCGAAATCTGTGACTTGCAATCTTACACAATTTGTGGTTTTACTGACCACTATGGAAGGTTTAATCTGTCATCACACAGAAGAAGCCATTTGAGGTGAACATTTCATTACTGCAGATGAGACAACAAAATGTGCTGTGCTTATGTTTTAAAACACCTATTCAATGTTCTTAAAATCAATGCTCTTCAGTGCGGTTATATCATAAAATCACTAAAAGTCACTGAGAAAATCACAAAAAAACAAAAACTTGCATCCCTTGATCCCTGTTTCCTCCATTAATAATTTGGACTTGTTTTAGAATAAGTCTCTATATTGTTGACAGAGACAGCTGTCTCTCTATCCTTTCTCTCTCTCTACTACAAGTTTAGTACAGCATTGCATGTGGCTTTTGTCTTGCTTATTGTCTCCCTGCTCTGAGAGCTGCACTGCTGTCTGCGTTCAGGTGCGTTCAACTGAATGGTTGACGCTCTTTATTTGCACCACACAAAGACAGCACCTGCTGGCCACCTCGCCTCAGCCCGGAGATCTACTCTGATGTACAGAAGAAGATGGAAATGGGGACAGGGGCCAACTAAACAGTCTGCAATGCTCTTATTTTAGTCAAATGATAGGACCACTCAAGTCTCAAATGAATCCCAGTCAAGTCCATACTGTATGCATTGTTCGTGTAGTGTGTATTTCGTGTCTACCCATGAATGGTACGATTGACTTTAAGATTTTTTTTAAGCGTATACACAAACTGTGGACCCAAAATGACTTTCAATACATTCAAGAGATGTACCTTTACTCAGTATCTGTTCCCTGAGTTAACCCATGAGTTAGACATAACAAGCGCAATGGTCTACCAATTAAGCTGCAGGAACTGTATTATAAGGAAATTCGGTTTGTGAACTATGCCTGTGTTTTACCTTCTTTGGCAGCCAGACGAGGAGACTGGTCGGTATGAGATGGTGTGTTGTACGATATCGATGAGCTGCCTGCAACACACAAAACAAATAAAATGGTCATTTGAAAATACACATTTTGCTGATTGAAAAAGACAAAATATTATACAAAATTTATTTCACATGCAAGTGTATCTCTTTGTAAAGCAGCAGTCATTAATTGTTCATATAGACGGTTTCATCGGACGCACGTGATACACGTCTGGATCCGAACTTTACTTCCGGTTTCGTAGTTTTTTATGGTCTGACTAGTTACTAAACTGATCTCTTGAATGAATGCCTCGTCGAAAATAACAAATGTTTTGGCTTCCTAGGTAATCTATGTGTTGTTTTTTTGCTTGTTATATAAATAAACTACGTTTAAAGAACTTTGTTGTTATTTATTCTTAGCGGAGTTTACCGGAAGTTACGTGTGGACCGCGACAGTCGCTTGTTTATGTTGTTACTGCTGAAACGTCTATATAAACAAATACGAGCACTTTTCAATAAAGTTGTAACTGTTAACATACAGTAGTTAATGTGCAATGAACTAACATAAACATTTATATTGGCATTAACAAAGATTAATAAATCCTGTAAATGTATTCTTCATTGTAAGTAGGCTATATGTTAACAAATAGATCCTTATAGCAAAGTATTACCAAGCAAGTATCCATTGATTCCTTGCTAATACAAGTTTATTTTACATTTAACTGACATTATATCAACTTTTTTTGTACTAAAACTGTTAGCCTGCTTATTTAAGGTTTGTAAAGGTGTAATAACTATGTAACTACATTGTAACAACTGAAACAATTGCAAATCCTGCGAAAAATCACTTCAAGCATCAGCAAATTACGACTAATTCTCAACAATCATCTGTTTCCCACAAGAGCTTCTCAGTTTCGAACATCCAGAGGCATTGCAGTCCAAACACAATCTGCCGTGCACATAAAGAAGCATTCATGTGCAGTCTGAAAGTGTTTCCACTGATCCACCTCAGTCCTGTCCTGAAGCTCTCTCTCTCTCTCTCTCCCCATTTTAGCTGCTGCTACTCGTAAATCAATTCGAAGGAAAACAGAGGGAAAATTACGCTGGCAAAACAACGTCTTCCTACTGTGTATGGAGGGCTGGTGGTTTTAGTAGTGGGATTTCAGAAGAAGCTGTTTCTTTGCTCTTTAATCAGTTTGAGGTGATAGCAATGCGTTTCAATATGCATGTATGCATGTGTGCATGTATGTTTTATGGGGGAGGAGGGAAAGCATTAAACACATATTTTAACCTTCAGGCCCCTAACCCCCCTAAGCGATGCTGTTGGGGCCACCGAACAGGGCAGCCTTTGTATGGGGTGCAATCCCCACACAGAAATCAAAGACTGCTGTTCCCATACAAAAATAAACCCCCACATATCCAAGCGAAAGACGCAACAGAAACATGGGGTTACACCTGAAATGAATAGTAGTTCACCCAACTGTACCCTACCTTTAACTTTTCACCCAATTCATATCATAGAGCTCTTACATATTTGTATTTTTGGCTAACTATGCCTTTAAGCTTGCTGCAATGTCCTTGTTAAAGAGCAGCTAGGTTTTGGGGTACGCGGTCGTATGTGTTTTAATGTTTTTGTGTTTCTCTCCCGTTACATTTGAAAGCCATCGAGTGGTTTAGATTAAAATTCTTTGAACTCCATATGTTGCAGGTCTGGATCATTATATTCATATATATATTACACGACGCATATACCACACAACAGCACCTGCCTGAAAACTCTCAAAAAGACAGCAAACACAATCTCATGGCAATTCGTACTATTTTACAAAGCAGCTTGTAGTTTGATCTGCTTTCGCACAGTGATGTTGGGTTAAGGGGTGAGGCTTCATTGTTGTTTTTTCTGATAATCATATGCTTTTGAATGTTTCACGTCATTCTAATTGATGTAAATTTTCCACATTATAAAATACTGTGTGGAGCAGCAGATGTGTAGAGCATACAAAAGTGCTCAGATCATCAGCACAGGTTCAAACCTGTGCTACACTTTAAACAATGCTGGGTTATTTTCAATCCAGCATTGGGTCAAAAAGAGATGAACCCAACCGATAGGTTAAATTAATCCAGAAAATGTTTACTGTTGTCCCAACAATAAAACAACCCAACACTTTAGGTTGAAACAACCCAGCATAGGATAAATTACAACCCAATGGGTTGGGTTTGACCCTTTGTGACCCAGCGATGGGTTAAAAATTCATAATAATTTGTATGATATATACACTGAAATATATAAAAGTATATGGGTGCGCGGGGCAAAATCTAAGTTGTAACACGGACCGTTTACATTGTTGCACAGGGTTGAGCAATTCGGTTTTTTTGGTATTTGTCTCTCACAAATTTATGGAAAGTGATCATGTTTTTCCAGAGAGTTATTGATGAACAAGTGTTTTGGTGTCATGTAAATAACTTTTGTCATCATGTTTTTTTTTTGGTTTCTGAGTGTTACGCTGGGTGTGTAAGATACCAAATCCAATGTTATGTCATATTAATCAGTGTCTTGTTGACTAAAACATAGCATCATTTTGAAATATGTCTGCAGCTCTTAGCAACTTTTTTGGTGGGTTTGAAAATATGTTCACCCAGCGGGGTTAGTTGTAACGCTGTGTTACAACTAACCCCTCAGCAGTAACGATATGAAAACCGCTAGCGTTAGCGTCAAAATGGATTTTTGTTCATATCTTTAATATTGATTGAATAAGGTCACGTCAAAGATTAAAATCATAATGAAATGAATGGCTAAAATCAGACTTTGATTTTCATTATCACAGAATTTGATTTTGAGACTTTAGTATGGTTTTTACAGACTGGATCACATATAAAAATGTGTTGTTTTTGTCATAATTGTGCTGCTTTTTCTCACATGTTTAGAAATTTGTTTCCATTTATAATTGAACTATTGTTAGAAAAGGGCTGGATGAATAAATACAGTGTGGATACTTGTCTATTATAGACAGATATATAAACAAAATCCACTTTAAGTATATAGACAAAATAGTATTGAAATATTAGCCTGCAACTTAATTTTTAGCAAGTGTTAACTAACCCCCTGCCTGTTACAATTAACCCCACCTATGGGGTAAGTTTTAACGTTCGCACTTCTGTCACGTTTGATTTAATTGTCCAAGAATGATAAGTACTAGAAACACTTTCAAATGTTCATTTGTAGCAGATATGTGTGTATTGCTTGTGTAAAAATATAATCAAACTCAAATATTTTTTCAATGATTGAGCCAAAACCAAAAAGCGTTAGGTTGTGCCCCACTCTCCCCTATATGATTTTGTACCCGCGAGCTTGTTTTTAATACTCTTACTCAGACGTTAATATGCTAAGTCAGCAAACATAAAAGGTTATATAGTAGCAGAGATACACAAAACCTCAAGTCGCTATTGCAGGAGGTGCTGAAATATCCAGCTCATGCGATAATCCACCACAAATGGAATAGATCAATAAAATCTTGTGAGAAGGGGGAGAGAGAGAATAAGCTGTCCATATGTCTATGGTCTGTGTAAACCATTACCGTCTCTGAATATCACTGTGACCATTCTGTCACATAACTACCAGCAAACCTGCAGCACTGAAGAGAATAACTGCTGTTACTTATATGTGTGTGAGTCAGTAGCCTCTTACACACAGTAATTACCATGAATTTACTTGAAAGAATTAAATAAGTAAATAAAAATATGTGCTGTTCACACACGCAAGTGACGTTCCATCTTTTTACTAGTAAGATATTATGCACACATCAGTATCAAAATACCGGTAAACTCGGTGAGAAACCGGAAGTTACCTCTAAATGAGCAGCGAGCTCAGTGTTGTTTTTGTAAACAGTGGCGCGTTATGACTACATATCCACGGTCCGTATTTTGTTGTTTTCACTTCTTAGGCAAATGCTGACAGTCGCGCAGTTGCTCGTGACCAAACAACATTGCACTAGATTACTGAACTGGGGAAGAGTCGCAACCTGCGTCTTGAACGGCAGTAATGTTTACACATTAGGCTTCATTAGGGTGTGCGAAGGACGTGGGCAATTCGGCAAATAGATGGTAAGCTGTTATAAACAACTTTGGTAAAGAAACATGGAGGTTAACTTTAGGTGTGCTCAACTTTAAGCAGCGTGCATGTGGAAACGTCCGTAAACAGTGCGGTGCTAAACGCGTCATCAGTATCAAAACATTATGATTGGCCCCAAGCTGTCAGCGCGTTCTGACGTCATCCATTTTTAAATGCCGGTAATCCTTATTTTTCCATTCACACATAGCACTTACCAGTAAATTACTTGTAATCTTACAACCTCTCTTACTGGTAAATTGGCAGCACTGATTTACCAGAAAGGTTCTGTTCACACATGAACTGTTAACTGCAATTTACCAGTAAATTACCAGTAAAGACTGTATGTGTGAAAGGGACTACAATGTATTTTAAAAAAATCTACAGGGGTCTTCTCTGTGATATTTTTAAATATGAGAAAAAGTTACCACCACTTCAGCTTTAAGCCACATTTTCTATCTGCATTTATTGCCACATCATTGACCCATGTTAACAGCAAGCGTATATCTAAAAATGTACAGTGTCTCTGTGCGTGTGTGTCTGTGTCTGCATATGTGCTTATGCAAGCATATCTCTTACTCTGTGACCTTTCCAGCACACGCACCTTTTCATTCAGAGTTGGTAAGTCAAAATAAAGGCAGCCGTTCAACGTGACCCCCCTCCCTGCGCTGAAATTCCAACAAATTCTCAAATTGCGTCCAAATTGAAAGCACATTTCAGTGGGCAGCAATCTCTAATAAATCTGCACAATTGACCAACAGCACAGCTAAAAAAAACATACAGATATCAGCCCTGCAAACCTCACCGTGGCTAATATAATGTACTGACCAATGCTGGGTTACAGAAACGAAACACGGTCTGCTATGATATGTGTGTATTTTGCATACGAGTCAGTGTTTGCTTGCAGTGTGGCCTGAGGCGGGACCCGTCTCTGCTCTTTTCCTCTGTGTATAGGCTTAATGACAAACAAGAATGTTAATCGGACTCCATGTAAACAGCACAGCATCTACACATTCGTGAACTGTCACATTCGCAGACGGCAGGCACAGGAAACATGCAACAGGCGTGTGTTTATGGACCCAGGCGAGGTGTGTTCGTTTGGATTGCGTAAAGAAATTGATGAGCTTTGCCTATAAACCCTGAGCCCCAGGGGTTGAGAGAAAACTTGGCTAGTGTACAGGTATATGGTCATCCAAATGTCTTGGGTTTCACAGCAAATGACCTTCGGTAGAAAGGACAATCGCATCCCTCATATTATTTGATATTATTATTTTTTTCTCGGGATGCCTTCCAAGCCAATACAAATGGAGGAGTGGAGGATTACGAATCATTTCTTCTGTTTCCAAAACACACAGTGGCTAAATCAAAGAAAGGGCGGAAGGCAGATCCGCAGCGCCCTGCGTGTAAGCTCTGGCTCCGTCCCGCGGCAATATCCCTAATGAAAACCCAGCGACCGAGTCCTCTTAAAAAACCAAACTGACGGCTCACAGACAGACTGGGTTCTGCCCTAACACTTACAATGGCTCTCTGTTAAACGTCGAGCCTGCATGCAGGCCCACAGCCTGGCCACCAGCACAAAACTGTTGACACCCACGGAATAAAGTTCCCATTACCTCACAGCAAAATCCATCACTATTTAAGGAGGACCGTTTTAAACCACTCTGCCCTGTTGGGACTCCACCCACCTCAAAACTGAGCTGCTGTCATAATGTTTGGATGAGCCAGCTGGTCTCACCATCCGAGCAAACTGCATCCAAAGCGACCTTTCGGGGAACGGGCAGCTAGCATCTGTTTACTGACGCGCGGCTGCGCCTATGGCTCTCGTGCAAACAACGCCTTATGAGTGATCAGAGAGCAATGCTTAGGGCAAACATGCTCTTTAAAGTTTAGACGATGATGCCTGCGCAGATGTACTGATAGACTGATGTATTCAAGCGGATGAGTGGGCTACGTTTTTTTCCAAAGCCGTGGGATCCCTGCCAAAACACGCAGGCTATAACATAAAAAAACTCTTGGACGAGAAAGGGGGCAAGATGCCTCTGTTGTAAATTAGGGATAAACTTTCTCGTGCAATGTGTAGGCAGAGGCCTGAATGGCCAGTCTCCTGAGGCCATGCACCTGGGTTTCATCTCTCCAAGTCTGAAAGCACTCGGGGGGAGATGCTCTGGATGCAATACTTGCTAAATTCACAATCTTCACGACTGAAACGGCAAGCAGGGCCTTTCATTTACTTAAGTCATTCAGGCTACAAACAAGCAGAGTCCTAAAACAAGCAAAGCATGCAAACTATTAAAAAACATCTTATAAAATGTTGTAAGTTTGACAGATGATCTCAGTGTGGCTGGAGTGACTGAGCCATGGCGTGTCAAAAACCATGTGGGATAAACCTCACAACCGTTTTGACTGAATTTCTTGCATTGACAGTCACTGTTTAAACTAGCTTCAATTAGTTTTACTGTTGCGGCAAATTAATAAAAGCTTTTCTAAATAGTTTGGGAACAATTTATTGGTCTGTTGCTTGGCACCTCATAAATACTCATAAACAAACATTCAAACAGCTCTTTGGGGACATTTTTAGTGAATTTGCTATTGAGATGTTTTTTTTAAGACATCTGCCATCAGACCATTGCAACTAATTTGACATTAGTGATCCAATTGTCATTTAGTCATGCACAAAACAATTTAACTTTATCACAAGAACATCTTTGGAGGTCACGTCACATTACAGAGAATAAAATTATCAAAATATAAATATGTTTGTGACACTGTCTGTGATATGTAGGCTAAAGTCTTGATTGAATTATGAGGAGCATCAAGGTCAATGATCAGTCAATATTCAAGATATCAAGATTATATTTTTTACAGAATATATACACTGTCAAAAATAAAGGTATAAAGATGTCACTGGGGCAGTACCCTTTAAAAAAGGTCCTAATATGTACCATGTAGGTAAAAAATATGTATCTTTGAACTGCCAATATGTCCTTTGAAGTACTAATATGCACTTTTTAGGTACAAAGGTTTACTTTTTTGAATAGGTACTGTCCTAGTGACAACTTTTGTACCTTTATTTCTGAGATTGTATGGTGATTTTATATGGAAAACAGTAAATCAGGAGAACAGAAAGTCTTGCAAAACCTCTCTAAACTATGTCTAGACTATTTATAACCAACCAAGTATTCTTACATGATGAAGACAGACTGACATAATTCCAACTTAAATCTGACATTCCACATCTGTAATGCCAAAAGCCAAGTTCACAGCAGCTATTAAGACGACAGAAACATTGAGAGTCCCTAATCTTAACATGTCTTAAAAGATAACAAAAGGCGGTTGACTTACTTTCCCTGAGGTAATTGAGATGTTGGAGAAGGACCTCTGCGTTATAAACGGTGGTAAGGCGCAGGAAGTCCTCTTTGCTCATCTTGCAAAGTTCTTTTCCATCTGTGTTATGGAACATGGCCGTGTCGATCTCCTGAAGACCATACTCTTTAATGGCCCAGTCTAACCACTGCCGTACGTGGTCTGGAGACCAGAGAGAAGGGTCTGAAATGACAAATACAAAATAAAGGTAAAGTAGCTTGGTTTAAGCAATATGAATTTAAGGTAAAAGTGTAATTTACGCAATAATGGTGGCATTTGTGACCCAGTCACTTCATACTGAAGGTCCGGGAGCTGCTTTGATTGGTCAAGAGGCCATGTAAAGCAATCAATCACAATTCACGTTGTGCCACGTCATGTTTAGGGATAAGGAAATGTCTCGACAATAACATATCAGTGTAAAACCAGTAAATCGTTCATTCACGAACAACTTATCTGACTTTTTTCATGTTTAAGTGCTATAATTGGGTCCCCAGTGCTTCTATCAACCTAGAAAATAAGAAAAAGATCAACCCAGTAACTTTTGGTAAACCATTCTCTGCAAGCATGTGAAAAAGTAGGTCATTGAAATTTGGCTCCCCTTGTGATGTCAGAAGGGGAAAATACCACCCCTTAATCTGCCCTATCCAACCACGACACTGCCATTTAGTGCAGAGATCAACTCATTTGCATTTATAAGGACACACCCAAAAACTGCACATTTATGCTCACACCTACAAAGTGGCAATTTTATCATGTTATAAAAATTATATAATATAATATAAATATTGAGCTAGAACTTTACATACATACTCTGGGGACACATTTATTCGACATTTTAAAAAAGTGAAATGTTCCCCTTAAAATATCTCTTTTAGTTTCCACAAATTGCGTCAAGCAAAACTCTTGGACGTCTTTTAAAGTCTTTATGCCTTGAACCTCGTATACTTTTAAGCATTGCGTTGTTTCAGGAACGACCGTTAAAAAACACGACACAAGTTTCTTCAGGAAATCCTGTATAATTCAAACATTCAGAGGATGACTTCAAAGCTGCTGAAGTGTATCCAAATAAAGGCCAAAGTAAGGTAATTTTTTTGCGCATACGCGAGGGTTTGCTTACAGTGTGCTTTGCGTACTTTTCTTCATCAATAGAGTGTACGTACTGTACGCGCACCGCCACATTTTTGAAACACTGCGTACATTGTACGCGTAGGTTGTTCATGCAGGTACAGCAGAATGTAGTATTTGCCCAGAAGATGCACAAGTTACATATACAAGTTAAATAAACTATGCTTTGCAAAGCTGGGTTCAACCGTGTGCGCATGTTCACATACAAGTAAACAGACTATACTTTGGGATTTAGCGTGCTGTATGCATCAAATGTTTGAGGCTGAAACTAGTGAAAACCCAGCTAAAGTCTTTTGTTTATTTACTGTTTATAACATAAAATTATGTAGAGCAAAACTTTCTGGAAACATTTTACCTCAATATCTTTAATATTGACTGAGTAAGGTCATGTCAAAGATGAAATCAATGTGAAATCAAATCATTGAGTATATCAGCATACGTTTACTAAGTTAACATAATTATTCAGGTATACCTAAATTTATAAGACTGTGAGCAAATTTACTTTTTTATTCATGTGTAAAAGAACTGTGGATACCTGCTGGGACAATAACTCTCCTCTCATTGGTTGTCATGTTTGGGGGCGGAGCATTCTTATCGTCCATGTAGCCAGTATAGTTCATCTGAGATGCATCAGTCCCACCGACCATCTTATTGCATTTAGCCACACTACAGTCCACCGGGGACTCTCTGCTAGACAGAAAACAAGAGAAAAACAGAGACAGAGCTTGCATCACTACTGCTTATTTTTAGAAAGAACAACAATCACAAACATCATGCTAACAAGTGCACAGAAATAAGATTTGAAAATGACTTCTTTTTAGTACACAGCAATTTTTACCCAGAATACAGAAGTCACAGAATGCGAATTACGTTGAATCCAAATGAAAAACAACAAATCTACACTCGCCTCGAAAAGCATTTGGTTAATTCAATTGGCAAACACATTCAATCCACTATACCTGGATCCATTCATGTGATCATATTCTCGTTTGACATTGACCCGGACAGGCTGGTTGATCCATTCCTGCTGGGGGGGAAGAGGGTTGATCTTGTGGGGCTGTCCGTAATCCTGTGCGCCGGACGCAGTCATGTCTGTCTTGGGTAATGGAGCGGCAGCAGCGTAAGGAGGCTCAAACAGAGACTGGTCTTCACTCACCACTGACAGTGCCTCCTGTAGGGTAAAAAGGTAGAAACGATATTAATGCTTCTCAATGAAACCCAACCCATTTCTGTACATCACGTGTAATCAATTTTAAGCACATTAGTTACTTGCTAAAGGGCAGATCTTTCGTCGACGCAGGTTCAAATCGAGCTGCGCGACTGATTGCTTATACATGACCACACCACTGCCATGGAAACGTGAAAAACATCTAGAAGTCAACATGGAAAGCCATTCGTGACCTGCTTTACTGAATCTGACATATTTCTAAAAATGTAGGATGGTACATAAGGTTACTGGGACTGTGAATGCAATGTTATGATATGTGATTTTGAAAATTGGAATTTGAACTGGAGGGGTTTAAAAAGTAAGAGACGTGACATCAGCCGAACAGGAACATGGTTCTAAAAAGCGAATAATTGCATCTCAAGTAAATAGTGCCAATTTTGATTTTAAGGAAATAATATTAAACAATATCCCGACTACCATTTTCAATAGTGACATTTTAATACTTCTTCAAGGAAATAAAGTAATTATTTTTTCAGTCTTTGTCCTGATCATGACTCGTATGTGAGACAGAACAGAGGCACAAACATCTGTCCAAGGTCACTTCTACATTTGCTCTCATTGCAAGCGCTCAGCTGGGGTGATGTAGTTTTATTAAAGAAAACAAACGCTGCAGACAGGCCCCTCTGGAGAGAGCAATGTCTACACGTGCATGCCATCATCTTCTTCATGGATGTTCTTCATCCCATTCACTGCTAAAAGTCACATTTATTCAAGTCTTTCGGGTTTCTTTAGACCATTGCCTTGTTTCCCGCTGTAAAACCATGTTGCCTGAAATTTATTCCTAATAGGTAAATGAATAGATTCACTTTTTAAAAAGATAAGCTTCTTTTCTAAAGGAAATATCTGAAATATGGAGAAAAGATACCAAAAGATAGTGATGGTGAAAGGCTGAATTTGGAGCTTTACGTTGTTTTAGGTTTTTTTTTTTTAGGTCATATCACATTCAAATGCATCTCTGACATGGAATTGTCATCTTCAAATTGTGTTGCTAGTACTTTTTAAATAAAAAATCCCATCCATAACAACGAAAATCTTGGGATATTCAACCATCACTCAGCTAGTCTTTTTTCCCCTTTAGTATTTGAAATTTTGTGACAGTCGCCATCAATTTGATCAGCGGACTGTGGACAGTATCGGGGTGGCTCACAGCAGAAGGCTTGTGGCATGATAAGTGTGGCAGAGTTGAGGAATGCCTCTATGGTGCCAGATAAGGCCAGAACTGCTATTATGACTGTGACACATTACTTACATGCAGACATATCAGCCTACACCATATAATTCATGATTGGCAGTCAGTCTTTCCCAAGATTACAGAGGGTTGTAAAAATAGGAAAATCTAATTCCACGCTAACACTCGTATACACACAGGGACGGCCCTGTCAAAATGCAAAACTGCTTGCACTCTACGAAACTTAGCACTGCTTAGCGACGGTCACAAACTTTGAGCCAAGCATCTTATTACAATGAGGTTAAAATACTCACAAAGGTGCCATTTACCTCAGGCCATAAATTGGCCGTGCCTGCATGGCTCACTTGAAGCATGCAGAACCTCAGGCACTCGGTGGTTTGCTGGTGTAGATTTATGGTGAGGTACCAACATTGCACTGCTGATAATATTACATATAATACATGGAGGCTATTGTGCTACCGTGCGTTATGGATTACTAGAAATTGCACAGCCATATTCCCAACAGCGTAACTTAAAAGACTGTGTAATACATTAAAGGTGAACAGCAGGAATCATCATTGTCTGTGCAGAAGATGCGTCATTAAATGCCGATGTTTGCATCCTATTTAAAACATGGGGCTATTTTATACAGAGGACATTCCTGTCTTTTGTTTTTAAGAGGAAAAGGAAACCTGACAGGAAACCAGATTGTGTGGAACAGGAAATACCCGTCGATTGAGATCCCCCATTGTAAAGTGGTGCACAGCTAAAATCAAGAGATGTTTTCTTTGTTTATTGACAAATTCTTCCAGTTTATTTATTAGAAATAGTTTCGATTAAATTAATACTTAATTATATATAATTTTCAAAATCATGTAATAATAGTAATGTAATAATCGTGTAATAATAGGCAATATTAACAATAATACAAATAATATAATAGGCAATAATAATAATAATAATAAAACAGCAGATTATTTTAATGATGTAACAACACAATTGCTTAATGCTTTAAAATATCAAACCGACATTGTTTGTGTAAAGAGTGTTGCCAGATAAAAGCATATCTCTTCTGATGTCCTTATTCACCCCTATGCAATCGAAACAGTCTATTTAACATGATAAAATCTAACATAAGCATGATGTGTACGGTCCCAAACATATACCACACCCAAAACCACTTATATGACCGCAAAAGAGAGAGAGAGAGAGAGAGAGAGAGAGAGAGAGAGAGAGAGAGAGAGAGAGAGAGAGAGAGAGAGAGAGAGAGAGAGAGAGAGAGAGAGAGAGAGAGAGAGAGAGAGAGAGAGAGAGAGAGAGAGAGAGAGAGAGATTAAATTTGCTGCCCTCCCCTCCAGACAAAAGTCTACAATCACAGGGTTACATTATTTGGGGGTTATTATGAAACTATTGTTAAACTTTTTTCAGTCAATAACAAGCGGTATGTGATGAATAATATTTGCATAAGAAAACTCAACTATGACTAACCATCAAAAATGCCCAGAGTAACGGTACACTGTGGGGAAAAAAAAAACTTTTTAGTTAGCTGTCAGAAAGCAGCCTACTGTTTAAGAGACTAAACCCCATTCAAGAGTATCGTATAGTGATTGTTGTCAGATACCAAAAGAAGGGAAAGGTTGTGCAGTAATATTTTATTGTGGGTGGGCTCGGGTTTTGTACTATATGAATGGTTGGAAAACCTCGGCACGGTGCCACTCAAAGTGCGCAGCCACATCTCCAGCCTAAAGCTTTGTGATTTATATAAACCGCTGCGCCAAAATGCGTACGAACACAGCAATATACAAAAAATCCAGACATTTAACATTCTCAACATAGACACGCATTGTTTTACTGACAAAACAGTTTTACTCCATCGCAAACAGCGCGTCTAGACCTGCGTTTGATCCAAGTTTTTTCTTCCTAAGTGTCCAAGTGTGTGTGCGTGTAAAGTTCCGCATCCTCCGCTATAGATTTCAACAAAGTTTCGACGAAAAAGAAAAGAAAAAAAAGTAGGAAAGCCGTAGGAAATCTCTGACCGGAGCGCGGCTGAAAAGCTTCAGGCAGGCAGAAGTCAAACGTCTAACGCTCTCAAACTCTATCCATCTCAGAAAGACCGCTCTCCTCCGCTCTTACCTTAATAGTTCCGTCCATTTTGCGCAATTTTCAATGGATCCCGACGATATTCCGAACATGACACGCGTCTGAATTAATTCCAGCCTCCGATATGTGGCGGAGAGACAGAGACAGTTTCGCCGGATGGTTTTTTTCCTCTAAATTTGGGAAGTGAAGTCACTGCGCCTGAGAAGGAAGCCGTGTGTGCGTGTGTGTATGCGTGTGTGTGTGTGTGTGTTTGTCACTGGCCCTGCCTTCATGACGGCACCCAAAAGCAGGATACTTGTCCCGATGAGATAAGACACCAAAACAATAGCGTTTCTTTCCTTTGTACATGTTTTTGCCTGGAAATATTTACAGAATGCCTGCCAGCTCTTTACATATGTTGCACGCTTTTCTTTCCCCACCAGCCCCCCCAAAATATTATAGAGGATTTGGTGGAAATATTAGGTCTGCATAACGCATTATTAGATGGGTAGTATGGTAAAAATACATTTAGTATAAAAGCTTACAATAACAGGAAACTGACAAATAAATAAAATACAAATTAATCGAATAAAAACATATTAAGATTTTTGAGGAATGCGGGTAAAAACCTCTTCAATAATGCAAATAATTAGGCTATGCAGTCTATTGGCATTTACGAGATCATTTTTAAAAATCTAGTATCATACAAGACTCGGTTTTCAGCTGTTAATACGCATACTAAGTCTAGCTATATAGTGAAGCATGTGAAAAGTCTATCCGAACCTCTGTGGGGGTTTTCAGTCCTTAAACGGGCTTCCATTAATAAAACTGAAGCACACAGCGCCGAGTCAGTCTGCTCCACACGTGTGCGCCTGCTCTCCTGCATATGCGCACCTCTGTATCCACAGCAATCTCTATTGCTCTGAGGCTGTGTTCCACATACAGAGACTGATACCTCTCTCCCGTGCTTGTTGTTCAACAATTCTCAAAAATCAACAACACATGGATCCACATATTTCTTGCCTTCGTTGATGATAAAGAAAAATTATAGGATGCATTTTAACATTGTAACTGTGCTGGAGACGCATTGCGCTGGCAAATCAAAAGTCAATAGTTCGATACCCAGAAAACACACATAGTGATAAAATGTATAACTTGAATGCATTGTAAGATGCAAAAAATACAGTGAATTATATTTTTTTCCTGTAAATAACTGTAAACTATAAATGTGTTGTTAGTAACGAATAAACCTTGCAATGTAGCGTCAAACTACACATCCTTTATTATTATGATATAGCAGCTGTGTGGATGCTCCTTTGTAAATTCCCACCCCTTATACATTTTTGGTTACGCACTGAAAGAGCCTTCGCTAATTCCGGCGAGTTATTACCTCGCACATACGCAACCAGTGAAAAACCAAATCTGACCATACCCCGGATTCTTATAGACCCCCTGACCGATAGGGTCGTGCCTGGGGGTGCGAGACTGAGTCTGCGCCGGTTTGCTTGTGCTGTTTGCGACTTGGGGGTCTAGAGGGGGAAAGCCCCCCTCGAGAGCACCACATCTGGATCCTGCTAGGGGTCAAGGCTTCTCCTGCCTGAGGCCTGCACAGTAATTAACGGAGACACCTTGTTTAACCATTTCTAGTCAGGGCCTCTCTCTCTCTCTCTCTCTCTCTCTCTCTCTCTCTCTCTCTCTCTCTCCTCTCTCTCTCTCTCTCTCTCTCTCTCTCTCTCTCTCTCTCTCTCTCTAGTGCGCGAAATATAGTTTCCCTTGCATTCAAATAAACGGCGGTGGCACTTATCAACAAATTTCTGTGATTTGTATTTGTGATGCAGTGACTGGAAAATTTTGATAGGAGCAGTAAGGCAGAAGATAAGAAAATTGAATTTTAGTCCAAGCTAACCATTTAGCATTCGTATTAGTGAAATGCAAAATTTTGATAATTATATCAGGTTTTGGGACATGTGCATTACAGAGGAGGGGTGGACATCATTTTCACTGAGCGTGGGACCTGATAGCTGAAACATATGTTTCCCTAGAGGGGCCGCTTAGACTCCACCATTTTTTTAATTAAAACACCATTATCTCTGAGCGCATGACGAGACGGAGATCTGGTGGAGAGGGGTCACTAATGACACTATAATTATGTTTTATGGGCTCCATCTCGATTATTATAAATGAGACGTCTCTTTACTTGATGTTAAACTATATATCAGATAAACAGTGAACACAGTTAAACATACTCAAACTTATTCTGAAATGTCTTGTGCTGCGTAATCCTATAGAAATAAACAGGTTGCATGTCTATTTTGATGACAACAGTCATTAACAGTCTAGGGTCCGCCTTTTGTAACGATAACACCTTAAAAATACATTTTCTGTTTTTATTTATGTAACAAATATTTTTATTAGGTGCATCATTAAACATAGAAAATCAGCCTCTTCTCCCGCGTGGCACTTGCCCAGGTCATTATGAGTCCAGCGGTAACAAACATTTTGAAAGGCCAATAAACAGATGCATGTTGGTTTATGTAGTGAGCCACAGAACATCTGGCTCTACGCTGGAGCTTGACAGCCAGCCATTTCTCCCAACCACGACCTGTGGGAAGCCAGTGGCCCAACGCTACTGGAAAAGTGCTGAAGCAAGATTTAACCAATAGTGAGACTAGAGGTTTCCTCATGTTTAAAGCAAGAGAGAAAATGGTGAGAACCTTTGTGGGAACAACGTGCTAAATTGACTTTTGGCCATACATTTATTACCTGACGGTAACCGATCTAGACGTCTAGGTTTTATGATCGTCTAAGTTATACATCTAAAGATAATACAGTGCGTAATTTATACAAAAAACATCAGTCTATTGTCCGTAGATGTGCACATTGCATGAAAATGGTGAGGATGAGACGGTGATCTGGTTTTGTGGCAAACATCTGAGATATAAAAACCGCTCGGCTGTCCTGATAGGAATCATGCTTCTCAGGTTGCTCGAGACAGTCACGAGCCCCTCTTCTCTCACGAGCTGAGAAAGACAGGCACGTCGAAAAAATGGAGACTGCAGCACACAACACTATACTGTCTGGCCTCCTGCTCCAGGCCATAATTAATTTGAGATTTATTTTTATTGGAGAGCCCTAGTCTCGCCCGGCCTTAACCAAACAAAAGCACTAGCTGGACCGTAGCTTCGCTTGAATTCTTGAAGCCGAATTATTTCTTTGAAACTGTTTTTTTTTTTCTTAAAACCCAAATTCTGCCAAATAGCAACAACATACATTTTGACTGTTACATGCAACATTCGTAAAATAAATACATGAATAAAAATAATAGCAAAACCTTCCACCAACAATAACTCACAAAGTACAAATACCATGGCGGGGCAAATTGAAGGAATAGACCTATCTGTTGGCATCCCTTGAGTATTAACAATGTTTAAAATAATGCTAACAATCAACAAAATAAAATAATAATAATAATAATTATTATTATAAGTATTATTATTATTATTATTATTATTATTATTAATTGTCATTATTATTATAAATTATAATGTGTAATAAGTATTTAATAAATAATAACAACAACAACAATAAATACTAATACTACTGCTAATAATATTATTATTATTAATAATAATAATAATAATAATAATAATAAATACATTTTGCTCGCGTTTTTTCTTTGTTTGTAGGCTACTTAGCCCAAGCCGACTGCTATTCACTGCACTATTTATTATTCCGTGAAGCTGATTTTCAAAGAGAAGGTTTTCCCTCAACATTCCTCCGCAGCTAATGTCTCGAAACAAATCGAGGGCTGTTCGTGGGACTGTGAAACTCAGCCCCTCTGTGGAGGAACACAAACTATAGCGTTTGCATGAAAAGCTCCCTTATGTAGGGGGGCAATAAGTCTCCATAACATAACAACTCTGCTCTGGAAAGTATGCTGATTGTAAAGATATAATGAATGACTTTAGCAGGCACAATACTTCATTTTCATAGCTCTGTCTGTGCGCAGTGCACTAAGCTTTTTGATACATTAAAGTTATTGCAGTGGCACTCTGCCATAAATAACCGAGTAACCGCCCAAACCTGTCAGTCAGTGATAATATAACATACCTTTAATAGAAAGGAATATAACCCCATGTAAGTACCAAATTGAGCAAATGAGTTAGTGGGTATAATTATTGTGGCATTGTAATCAGGCTGTATAGGTCTAGTTTTGGTTTGGTGGACTAACATCCCATTTGCAGATATTCCTTAAACTCAAAACCAGCTTGAATTGGTATGACTGTAAACGGTCTATATGGAAAATTCACTAATGCATGGTAGTTTTTCAAAAAACAGATGTCTGCCATTTGCAATGTTTACATTCTTTAAGAGCATGAGAGAGACAGAAAAATGCACTACGTCAAATACAATAAACGTGCAAAAAGCAACATCTCAGAAGGTCGCGGATGGCCAATCCCTTCCTCGTTTATAGGCAAAAAAAAAAACATCTAATTTAAGAATAAGTTGGTGAGACACTACACACTCAGAGATGTCAAATATGACAAGAGTGGATCAGGAAAACCGCGTTTTCACAACCCATTTACATCAGTCACCAATGTAACTTGGAAGAGGAAAAGGGCAATTAAGAAGTTTAAGTCTGTTTCCTCCGACATTACCTGCTCGTATTGACGATGTTGTCTTACCTTGACGTAAGACGAAGTGTCGGGGACGGTCTGAAACATTTTCATTGGACAGGGAGCCCGGAAATGTGTGATGTTCACTTCACGGCCCCTTTAAAAAAGAAATACAAAGGTCATTAAAGAGAAAAATCAGACTGCCTCAAAACGAATAAATACACATATAAATGTCAACAATAAATAAATTAATTTATTTATTATATAACATTTAAAGTATCCCAAATTCAACCCAAAGCTAAAACGAAAAAAGCAACTTCAGATGTACCCCCCTCCATCAAAATAGCTTTGGCTTTTTCCATCCGGCTAAATCCGAAACATTTAAAATTAGAAAATTATTTCTACAATTTGCTGTAGGCTATACCACTGTTACAGCAACGAATGCGATTATTATCTTATTCATTTCAACCATTCATTCATTAATTTTGGGCCATCTCACAAGACTGCAAAAAGTTATTTTATTTACTTTTTCTGAATTACACGGATTCCACTGTGAAACAATTTCCCCTCGGCTTGCCATTTTCTTTCAAATTTGATGTCTCAGTTTCTAAGTAGTTTTTTTCATGCCCTACAGTAATATTTTCATTTTGCCAAAAACGTTATCTCCCCGTAACCGGGTTTGTTTTTATTTGCATTCTTCGTGTATATCATAAACCTGCAGCGTCGTGTATGAACTTTAAAACCATTGGCAAAGCAACAGGTAATGCAAGTGGTTTGGGCACCTTGCTTTCCATCCCATTAATGTACATCCAGCCATCCAAAAAAAAAGGTCATATTTGGTTCATGAGCTTGTATGAGGGGAACAGTTAAACAGAGCTGCGTTTATTCGTTGAAGAATCGTAGCCTATACCTTTCAGCCTCCCGAGGTTTAAAAATAATACTTGCTTCTGTTTCCTGATTGACTTGCATAGGCCTTTCTTTCATTACCTATTCTGGAGAAAGGTGGTGGTAAGCCATAACAGAGCAACAGCAGCAAAAATAGATTATCGTATAATAATATTATGAATAATAATAAATAGATGTTTAATAAAAAAGACAAGTCTATTGGTAAAGTAATATAAGCCCAACCCCCTCGTCACGTTCCTGCAAAGGCCAGCCACATATTGAAACACTTTTCGCTTTAATAAGTGTAGCTTACAAAGTCTCGGGTGAAAGGGCAGCTCGGGGACGGTGTCTTTTGCCATTGCAATTACAGACCAGCCTGGCACTAGCATTATTTAACATTCCTCAAACAGAGTGATTGTCATTTCAAAATCAACAATTGAAATATCGTAAACGAATTAACATTAGGTCTCATTCATTTTTCCCTAAAACACAGACTTTCTCAATTTATTGTGCACTAAATGCTACCATTCTTTTAAAATTTTTATTAAATGAGAAGAGTTATCAAGAATATCAGGGTTATAAAAGAGTTAATAACCACTGCATCCTGGTCTATAGGCTATACTCACACCAAAAGGCCTTGAGAAGTTTGGCTGTTTTATTAATTTTTTATTTTTAAATAACTTCGTATCAAGTTGAAAATTATGTTGTACACGATATAGATAAATACGACATGGCCATATAAACACGATGTATAGAAAAAGAAAACGTAAATCGTAAGAGGAAAACAAAGAACTGTAATTGTACATAACAAAGGCGACACACAATAATATTTATGATTGGTATAAAAACGTACTCGTGCGTTGTCTGTTATCGCGATACGGAACGAGACGTTGTCATTCCTATACCTGAACAAAAGGTCCGTAATGAATACATCAGGAGTCGTATAATTCGCTTTATTTATATTCGAAGGCAATCTCTGCGTTAGACCTCGGGCTCCTGCGGGCGAAAGCTGGGCTCGCCTCATAAACTTTCCCAAATGCGTCCAATTTCTAAACGGTTAAATAGCATAGAAATCCGCATCTGTGGCCAATTAAGTGACTGGAGGGCACTGTTAAATAACTGCGTCGTCTATCCTCCGAGGAGGACCGTGATCCTCTAGTGTTTCATCTGAAGCACCCTAGTGTGTACGTGTTACATGCTGTCAACACATTGAGCAAAGAACCAACACACTGGACAAAAATCTTAACGAAAACAATCCATGCACCAATGGAATGCATTTGCGTAACATGCATGCATTTGGCAGACGCTTTAATCCAAAGCGACTTACAGTGAATTTTATCAGCTTATGTGTTCCCCGTAAATCTACCGGTGACTTTTACGTTTCAAACGCAATGCAAAAACACATAAAAAGAGACGATTGCAAAGCGACATCAACTGGGTAGGCTATAAAATGACTGCAGTTCAACCTATATAAGCAAATGCACAGCGCAACTGACAGCTGCAAACTTTCTCTGAGTTTTGCAGCATAGTTTTCTTTAAATATAACATCCCTACTCACCTGTCTCGTTTCTGTCACTTCAGCTAAACCGTTTTCCAGTCTTAAATAATTAGTCCGATCTATAAGAAAAGTGGTTATCGCGAATAAGTGTGAGTTATCTCGAGGAGGCGTGTGTGGAGGAGAGGAGGGATGTATGAATGGAAAAGTGAGATGGGAGAGCGGCGGCTCGCTGACCAATGAGAAAACCCAGACTCAGCCTGCAAGAAACTGCACATCCATTGAACCATGAAATAAGGGAAATCTAACTGAAATGAGAACAGCGCCATAAAAAAAAAGAAAGACAGGGAAAATAAGCATAAAGCCCTGTTGCGCACTGGATCACATCCGATTATGCTGTGCGGGTCTGAAAGACAATTGTTTGACTTATTTATTACCATTATCTGAGTATATACAGCACCAAATAATAAATAATAACACACTTTTGTATGTAAAGTTATATGTTTTGGCCTCGTGTGTTGTTAACTTTTTTAAGTCAGGGCAGTAAAAAAACAAACAAACAAACAAAAAACGTTCATTTGGCGTTCTGATAATTTGCGTGAAATAAATGCTTACTTTTGTCCTCCTAGGCAATTTTGACAAATTTCCTTTTTTTTTTTCTTTCTTATGGTTCCCCGAGGAATCACATTAGGATGAAGACACTCAGTGGGCTCATGTCAGATCCACGCGTCTCTTTCCTGTTAGGTTGACCCTGCGCACTTCACTAACTCCATTTCCTCACCCGAAAACTCCTTCAAAGTAACAACGGCAGGTTTACAGTGGGGAAACTGCTAGTGCATGACGCTTGGCACTCAGCAAGAAACCAAACGCTTGATAAAGACATATAACTGATCTAACGTGAAGGCGGGTCGAAGACTATTTGGTCGTAAAATATTGATGTCTTTATCTGTGTTTTATTAGCTCCTAATTTGTTTGTTGGTTTGGTGCTCATAAATTACTGCTTGTGATTATAATTGTATTTTTATTGCTATAGTAATTAACTATTTTAAAAGTGCAACGTGGATAATGTAATTCAAGTTTAAAAGTTGCACAAAACTTTATACAGTTTTTCAATTAATGTCAATGAATAGCAATGTTCCAAAAGTAAAAACTCCAATGTGGCAACAAAAATGAAAGACTTGTTCATATACAGAAATCTGTAGAAATGTACTTGAATTGAGTAAACCTATAAACTCTAAAAACGAACAGCAAGCCATTTTCCTGTAAGATCACATAAATTCTTTTAAACAATAGTAGGAAACAGCCACCTTAGCCAGACAGGAAACACATCTAGCATCAACCATCACAATGTGGTATGTCAAGCTGCCATGTCCAAGATGTAAAATGTAACATTAAAATAACGCAATCTTGACATTTTTATGGGGTGGTTATTAAAATTGTACTTTATTCTTAAAACTATATCTTGTCTGTGTATTTGCTCCCGGGATCTTACAAATGGGACTGAGGATCAATGTCTGGATGACGCACTTCCATCCAAATGCCTGATGAGAGAGAAGGAAAATAAACAACAATGTGAGTGTTAGTTCTCAGAAACGGGATGTTTTCTTCCATTGTCTTGATTCTTTACTGCAATCATATAAAGTAGTTTATTCTTAGTTGAGTAATAAGTTAATTAGCCTCATGAGAAAATTACGCTTTAAATTTTATGTGCCCTTTGTTTTTTTCCCGCACAACAAAGACCACAAAATATGGACGCACTGTTGCAATGTAGCAGTAGCTTTAGTTGCCTATGATATTATTGTTTCGTTTTTGTCCAAAACTTTATAAGACATGTGCATATAAAGTTTGTCATTGTACAAAAAATATTGTGCTAGTTTGAACCATAAGTGGTGCTTTAATCATGCTTTAGCACCACTTATGGTTCTGCAGAGGTGCTATAGCCCTAAAAAGGGTTCCCCTGTGATTACTAGCTTTTAGTTCTATTTAGCACATTTTTTAAAGAGTCTACAAACTGCATATTTAAAATTATGCTGTGCAGTATATCATCCAGTGTATAGAATAAAATGATCTGACATAATTTTTAATGTTTTTTTTGGCTTTCTTATAATGTGAAAGAGCCAATATTGTGTATGTACTGTATACCACGGGGTTGTTAAATGCTTTATTCTGATTGGTTGAGAAATGTGCCATGGGTTTTGATTATTTTTTTTGGACAAAAGGAATACTTAAACCTGTCAAAAGCCTTAAAATAACCACCAGAACAATGTTTGTGGTAACCGTTGTATATGCGGTATAGTCCTTTGATTAATTTGAAAATAACGCACACGTGCGTTGTAGGGCTGCATTACCCCCTTGGGTGTGCATTATTTTCGAATAATTCAACACCCGTTGTCAATTGTTCCTTATGTTGATTGACCAATGTGTCTTCATTGGTTTTTAACTAATTAAAAATATTAAAGATACAATAGAAATGCTTGATGCTGTTATCACAACATTACAAAAAGTCTTATTACAGGTAATGTGATAAAGAAATACAATCACAACTCAAATACACTATTAAAAAATAAAGGTGCTTCACGATGCCATAAACCATTTGTGGCTAAATGGCTTAAATAACAGCAAACAGCTGAAGAAACCTTTTGTATATTTTATTTAGTGTAAAAAGGTGCTACAGGAAAAAAGGTATGAAAGAAATACTTCTTAAAAATAACCTTTAAGGAACCAAAAGTGGTTAATTTATGGCAGCACTGTGAAGAACCTTTAAAGCACCTTTATTTTTAAGAGTGTACTGTTCATCAAATCATTGACATCTGTTTTGCCCTTAAGCAAGTTTAGTGAAAGTGAGGCAGACTACTCACAAAACTCTCAAAATTTAAGCCTCATATTACCACGACAACTTTTTGTTTTGTTATCAACATTTATTACCTTTAGTGCATTTTTAGCAATTTGTTTGACCAATTAAAGGTTATTGCCGGTCAAATTTGCATTACAGAAAAAATAAGAGGGTATATATATATATATATATATATATATATATATATACAGTATATATATATATATATATATATATATATATATATATATATATATATATATATATATATATATATATACCTCTAATGAGAACTGGCATCTCACAAACAGAATTCCTGTATGCCATCTATGATCAGCCCCTGTGGCTGGTGTTAGTACTAGAAACTTATCTCAAAGTTTTAACTCCACCCCCTTGGGACCTCTCTAATATCTATTTAGGAATATGCAAAAACATACAGACGCCTCTGATTACATCAGGCATTTAGTAATGAATGCCTGGGTCCTCCAGCATAATGTCTTATTTATTTAACTGGAGGAGCAAGAGAGCAGCAGAGATGAAGAGGAGATGAAGATAGCTCATTTTCCACATTTCTTTGTTTTCTCAGGGGAGAAAGGGTAAATGAGATGCCGGCACTAGTAAAGGCAGGGCTCGAGCTCTTTTCACGCTAACCCTGTCAAGGCCCACACACGCAACAGGATAAACTCAGGGGCTTTGGAAAACTCAACCATACTCTATAAGGCATTCAAGCAATAACACATTTGTTATCTTACTACAGCAATTTGCTTAATGTCAGTATTTTCAGTAGTATCCAAAATTCTCCAAAATATTGTGATTTGACATTAGACTCTCAAAGCAGAAATATAGCATACTGTATAGCCAAACATAGAATGCTGTTGGGTAGATGTTGTTCATAAACTATAAGCTGTTTGGAGAGCGTTCTGCTTATTAGCAGGTAAATGAAATGCAAAGAAGATCTCTGTATTTTAACCATCATTTAGATTTCATGCGCTCAGCCTGACCTCTCTATAGATTCACGATCTGCAATATAAATTCACAGGTAGGTGAAACAAGACCTGGGAAAGTATATCTGTGCAAACAGTAGACCACTTATGCGTGTCATGAGAATTTGCAAAGGGAAATTAAACCACTATGGTCGCTATATACATAAGAGAGCATTTATAAAGTAAGGACACACCGGAAGGTCCTGAACTTTCTTGGATACCAGTTATCCATGGCTGTAAATTCAATCCAAACAAAGGGACAATTGACCCCATACATATGGCATAGACATAGCCTTCATTTGAATAAATCAAATTCAGACATAAACAGCCGACCACAGTTGTCAGATTTCTTTAAAAGTAATAAAGTTTCACACAACACAGGCCTGTATCAGTTTTAAAAGGTTTGATTCTGATAACTCACAACAACAAAACTTGAATAGGAGCAGTGAGAGTGCGTCATCTGAACATCATCTGAAGACCCCATCATTTTTGTAAGGTGCTGCTCTGTAGGCTACTAATTTGTAAATTAAAGGAAGTCATTAAATACCATTGTCAGATAATCACAAATAAACGTGCACCTCCTTTAGGCTGGTGTATATTGTTTAAATTATTAGAAAAACATTTAGGCCTAATGTGTTTGAAACTTCCTTTAGCGGTTACTTATGTTATAAGCGGCTATCGCGATAATAGAAAGTGGATGACGTCACAAAAGTATAACGCAAGCTAAATTGATCTCCACCAACATTTGCAGTAACTATTAATTAAGTCCATAAGGAACATCACTGATAAGTAATTGATCATAGGTGATTTTATTCATCCACATGGTTCATTATGTTTCTAAACCTTTCAAATGACCTTTTTAAATGTTCTCTCATATATTCATGGATTTAGCTGACGGTTTTATCCAAAGGGAAACAACAAAGTGCACTAACAATTTGACATCACATTTATTTACAATATCAACTCTCAATTCATACTGCGGCCTTCAGTGAAACCACAGAGCATCATTGCTGACTAACCAGGTGAAATAAAGCACAGCGGGAAAATCCCATAGCAATTCCAAGCATTTGACTGCACACCTCGTCTGAAAACATTTAAAATCATCTCTCCTCAATAAATCCTCTGACCACTCATCATTCAGCAGGCTTTTAGCGGTCCCTTAAAGACAAACAGCGGGTGAAATGAATCCGCTGTCACCTCTCATTTCTCTCCGCATGCGCGGCCCTGTGAGAGAGCGCGTTGTTCCCGGGGACTCTCGGGTTTACCGTCCCGGGCTCTTTTTCTCAGGCATTTGCTTTAAGATCACCCCCCTCCGTGCCCCCGTTCCCCCACCAGACGTGTCTGACAGCCTGAACTCGACGTGAGCCGCTCACCAGACTACAAAACTCATTCATCTGTGGCCTCCGACGGTCAAATCTGGATCCAATAAAGCAGGAGACTATTGATCCCTTGTCTCATTCACAGCTTGCTGTGTCGGTTCTTCACCACTAGGGGGTTCTCTGGTCCATGATTGGAGACGATGCCACAAATATGGCTATATTACAATTATGCATTTTGCTGATTCTTTTCTCCATAGTGACTTACAGTGCATTCAAGCTATGTATCAGTGAGCTACCTTTGTGACGCATTCTGTCATTGTTTATAGGGGATTAAAACCAGTGGCAGCTGTCTGTGAAATTGGGAGCTAGGAGACAGATGCCTATAACATGAATAAGCATATATCTAAAATTGCTACAGTGACACATCCACATATGGAAAAAGGTTGACTTGAATCACTCCCCAGGACATCTGGTCACATCTCAGCGTGCGAGCAGGTTTATGTCATGTCCGTTCATACAAATACGAGAACAAAAGGGGTATAAAATAGAACAGATGCATATGTTATACATATAATGTGGTGCTAAAATTTGAGACTATGTTAAAGTCTGGGATTGTTTTCACTTAAATATAATATAAACACTATACTTAATTACAGAAATGTTTATTAAAATATTGCTAAGTGACATTTGTGATAATGACCTGGGGACAAAAGGTCAGATTTCCTTTACTTTGAAAATTCCATTGAAAATTCCAAATTTTATAGGCCTACATCTTGTAGAATCTATTCCGAGTCCATGCTTTCATTGGAAAAGGGAGACGTAGCATGCCAAATACTAAGAAATATTACATTTGTTTATATATTTATCATATAATTTGTTATTTAACTGTTAATTAAAGTTATTATAAAAATATATTTTTTTAATTAGAAAAAACTTTTGGAGTAATTTTAGTTACTGAAGGCAGTAGTTGATATGTTTGTATACTACTTGCAATTGTAATATGAAAACAAATCTAGCCACATATTTTCAATTTGCCCAGTGAGTGGGGCTGTACTGCCAATTTATTGAGAAAAATCTCAAATAAGTAGACACGCAACATGACATGAGACATCTATCCGAAAGGATAAAGCCAACTTCAAAAGAAATGGTAGAGACAGGGAGCTGGCCTGAAATTGGGCATGTGTGAGTGACTGCGGGGGCACTGCTCTAAACGCCCTGGCAAAAACCACAACATTCTTCCCTGGCCTTAAAGAGACAGTGCATTTTTTAAGACACAAACACACCACATTAACATGGTCTTCTGTATAGTGATGTACGTGAAACAAATAAACATGATTTCTGCGTCAACACATGTGCTTAGTGTATTGTTGTATTGTAATTAAGGATTACCCATTGTTTTGTGTGGAATGTATAAGTTTTATACTGTATAAAATCATCTGATGCAATAATTTGTATTGACTGATAGAGGGCAGAGTTGAGCTATGGACGAGACCAAACACGTCACTGTAAGGCATCAGTGTCTTTCAAATAGTACTTTGTAATATCTTAAAACGCCTTAAATGACAAGTAGATTTTAGCAAAAATTATAATTTTTTCTTTAAGAAGTAACAAAGTTTAAAATTCTAAAAGTAAAAACAATTTTAAAATGTATTTATTTTATAAGTGTTTATTTTTTTTAGTATGTAGCCACAATGTTTTTTGTCTTTGTATTTGTTGTGTTTTTCACACATACACATCAACCTATGTAAATAAGGCAGTGAACCTCTAAAACACAACACATACACACAGAAATATAAAGCCTAAGACAAAGGTGAAAACACCCACATACGGTCACATTAGCATAGGCCTACACGCAAACGTGTGCTAGCAGTCATTTAGCTGCACTGACACACTTTCTCTCACATATACACATGTAGCTTCACACATCTTTTATCTACATCTTAAGCATCTTGTGTTACAGTATAGATGGAGGGAACTTTACGGCTTTGTGTTAACTTTGTCAGTTATGATTGACAAATTGTTCTGAGTGTCATGCAATTTCATTATAAGCCTATGTTTCAAACAAATGAGTGTGGTTAAGGATGAGAGGTTGGTCCTGCATATTTTCGCTTTGTTGGGTGCGCTGATTTGAACTCTGATTAAAAATGGGACAGGAACCAACCACATTCACAAGACTGCTGATAAGAGCAAAAAGGTTTTTAAATCACTAGCAGAGAGAGAGAGAGAGTGAGAGAGAGAGAGAGAGAGAGAGAGAGAGAGAGAGAGAGAGAGAGAGAGAGAGAGAGAGACTGGAGGAGAGAGGTACATGGAGAATGGAGGAGGCAGCTCAGTCCATTTCCTCACAGAATATCAGACTACAGGATAGACGCTACATCCTTAAACCAGTCTATAAATACTCATGTGTTAGGATTTTATGTCAGTGTGTGTGTGTGTGTGTGTGTGTGTGTGTGTGCGTGTGTGTGTGTGCATGTGTGCGTGCATGCGTTTGTGTGTGTGTGTGTGAGAGAGAGACTGTGAAAGAAAGAGAGAGAAAGAGGGAAAGAGAAACAGAGAAGAGACTGAAGATCAGTACATGCTTGTTGTATTGCAGTGCTATTGTCCGGATAGCCATATACCCTGCTGAAAAAAACAGCATAGCCTACCAGCAAGACCAGCATATGTTGTGTTTTGGTGCTGGTTTGCTAGTGAACACCAGCTAAACCAGCATCAGCACCAGCATTAGCACCAGCTTAACCAGCACCAAACCAGCATTAGCACCAGCATCCCATGCTGGTCATACCAGCATCCCATGCTGGTCATACCAGCAAGACCAGCATATTCTGTGTTTTGGTGCTGGTATGCTGGGGACCACCAGCTAAACCAGCATCAAACCAGCATAAACCAGCATAATTCCCATGCTGGTCCATGCTGGTTTGATGCTGTTTTTTCAGCAGGGTAAGCACACAACAATAAACACACAAGTGTTATTGTTTGTGTGTGGTTAGAATCAGGGGGTTTCTTAGACTAAAGTTTGATGGGAAAGTTGGTTGATCATTTATGTGGCTGTAATCCTATTCAGATGTACTGCTAAAATTTACACACTGCACCTTTAAACTATTTATGGGTTGTTTCAACCCAAAATCCATTGGGTTCATTTAACCCAATGCCTGGGTTCAACCCAATGCTTGGTTGAAAATTTTTCCTAGCTTACTTAGAATGTATCTTAGGCACTGTTTATACCTGGTATTAAGATGCGTTTTGGTCAAGCGGATCACAAGTGGACGAAGCTAAAAACATGTGTAAATGGGGTGTAAAACATTTTGAGCCCATCCACTTTCGACCACATTCAGAGCTAGTCAAAAACACATTTGACCTTTTGATTGCTTTTGTGGTGTAGACGCACACATGGTTGAATGTGTTTGAACAGCCACAAAAGACCCCCTATTTCTGCCTTTTGATCTAATGTAGTGTAATGAGTACAATGTTTTTACATTAAACATGACTTTTAGTGCAATCTTAAGGCTTTCATTGATAAAACTGAAGCGGCTGCTCTCCACCTATTTGTTTCATTTTAAAGCGTTTGAAAAATTGCTTAAGCCTATTTCATCAATTGCTCTGAAATATCAGAGAAAGCCTATACATATATACATGTACAAACATTGTACAGCATGTGTACTTACAGCACAAGCAGCAGCCTTCATCCTAATATTAGTTTGCATCGTTTTTAACCGGTCTTTTGTCCTGCTCGTGTTTAAACGACAGCAGAGGGACTCACCCAAAGACCACCCCCTCAGTAATAAGGACAGAAGCGGTGTAAAGTGGACAAAAGAGATGGATTCAAATACCAGGTGTAAATGTGAATGTGTCTCTCTTGTCCACTTGCAATTTGATTGACCAAAACGCATCTTAATACCAGGTATAAACAGCCCCCTAGACTACTAATCAACCATAGTGACCACCCAGAAGACCCCTGTCAACCAAAAATAAATGCTTGGGTCACATGGCAGTGAGTTTAACATGAGAAACCAACACTCACATTTTTTATATATAAAATGCAATAATTTGGTTATATATTATAGAGACAATGTGTACTGTATTTTGATGTGCATGCTAAACAATGACATTGGTTACAAACCACTCAGAGAGCTAAATTGAATGTCTAGTTTCATTTTTGGTGATTTTCTAATTTACCATGAAAGCTGTGCTATAAAAACAGAAACCATGACAGCTGGACTCACTCAAGTCTTGCCATACCCCATCAGTACGCACGAAACAGGCCATATTGAGGACATCCCTCTCACAAACCACACAGACACACACACATATGCACAAATATTAATCTGTGTTAGGCACCCCATCTTTATAAAAGGGGAGTTAGAGAGGGAACTGTCATCTACACAACTCTCTTCCCTCCTAATTATGTCGATGCATGTGTGTCTAAATGTCAGATATCAAGCCACTAATGAAGAGAAGTTCTGGGTGCTGTTGGATGTTGACGCTTGTTAGTATTGGACCGATCCCAGTATCTTATCAAGACAAACTATTATTCTTTTTTTTTTGTTCTTTTGATGGATTTCTCTCATTTTTAATCCTCTTTTCTTGTTTTCCAACAGACTCTGCTGATGTTAAACACTGTCACAATTTAATTTGAGGGAAAATGCTTCAATGTAACAAAATGTGCTTGGAGCTGATAGCCTTAGCAATTCGACATATACGCACCCAAAGGATTATTAGGAACACCTGTTCAATTCCTCATTAATGCTATTATCTAATCAACCAATCACATGGCAGTTGCTTCAATGCATTTAGAGGTGAATGTCAGAATGGGAAAGAAAGGTGATTCAAGCAATTCAAGCAATTCAAGCAAATGGTTGTTGGTGCCAGACACAATCTGCTCAGTTACTGGGATTTTCACGCACAACCATTTCTAGGGTGTACAAAGAATGGTGTAAAAATGGAAAAACATCCAGTATGCGGCAGTCCTGTGGGCGAAAATACCTTGTTGATGCTAGAGGTCAGAGGAGAATGGGCCGACTGATTCAAGCTGATAGAAGAGCAACTTTGACTGAAATAACCACTCGTTACAACCGAGGTATGCAGCAAAGCATTTGTGAAGCCACAACCTGCACAACCTTGAGGTGGATGGGCTACAACAGCAGAAGACCCCACCGGGTACCACTCATCTCCACTACACATAGGAAAAAGAGGCTACAATTTGCACAAACTTACCAAAATTGGACAGTTGAAGACTAGAAAAATGTTGCCGGGTCTGATGAGTCTCGATTTCTGATGAGACATTTAGATGGTAGAGTCAGAATTTGGCGTAAACAGAATGAGAACATGGATCCATCATGTCTTGTTACCACTGTGCAGGCTGGTGGTGGTGGTGTAATGGTGTGGGGGTTGTTTTCTTGGCACACTTTAGGCTCCTTAGTGCCAATTGGGCATCATTTAAATGCCACAGCCTACCTGAGCATTGTTTCTGACCATGTCCATCCCTTTATGACCACCATGTACCCATCCTCTGATGGCTACTTCCAGCAGGATAATGCACCATGTCACAAAGCTTGATTCATTTTAAATTGGTTTCTTGAACATGAAAATGAGTTCACTGTACTAAAATGGCCCCCACAGTCACCAGATCTCAACCCAATAGAGCATTTTGGGATGTGGTGGAACGGGAGCTTCGTGCCCTGGATGTGCATCCCATAAATCTCCATCAACTGCAAGATGCTATCTTATCAATATGGGCCAACATTTATAAAGAATGCTTTCAGCACCTTGTTGAATCAATGCCACGTAGAATAAAGACAGTCCTGAAGCGATGGGGGATCAAAGACCGTATTAGTATGGTGTTATAGTAATAATCCGTTGGGTCAGTGTATAGCGCAACTGCATCTCTGCACAGTAATAAATGATGTCAAATCAATTTGAATGTTTTATTCACATTATATTATATATTTTTATGTTACTTTAACATAACAATTTTAAAAAATACAGTGTGGTAACCTGAGTTGGCTCATTATCGATCCTGCTATTTATTTCTCTCTGCTCTTTCACATCTACATACCATTTTATTAAATAAAGACATAAAAAGCCCAAAGAGTAACTTAAAAAAATTGTTTTAGAAACCTCATGTGAGTATATCCAAGTACACCCCTGTTATATTTTGTAAAACAGCATCATAGTGTTCTACAAATACAGTAACAGATGTTTTTATAACACTGAATACACTCCATGCAGTGTCCTTAACTCAATAAGGGTTGAGTCGCTATGACCTTCTCTCACTGATGGCCAAGGTTCACACCTCCATGGAGCAAGACTGTATCCGATTGTGGTCAACAGTCCTCACAGTCGTGCACTCACAGGTGGTGTTGGCCGGGTGACACTCCCTTCTCCCAACAATACACTTGAAATGAGTTCCGGCTCACGGGTCCGGACCAGGGAGGGCTGCGGAGCTCTGTCCCATAGTGAAGCTCTGTGGAAGGGCAGCAGTGTTGTCCCTGGTCTTATTAAAATCTTCATGAGAACTTTAAACATCTGGAGAAGGCTGCACATTTTCCAAGGCATGAAATACTGGGGATGTTTGTATGACTTAGCAGGCCTATTTAGAGGCTGTTTGCACAACTCATAAAAAAGGATTGGGGACTTAATTAAAGATAATATCAAGGGCTAATGCTACTCCCAAAGAATGCAACCTTTCTCGAGGTTGCAACAAAGTCACATTGGATTCATTTGCACCATTACATAAACTCTCTTAACTAAGTTTGGTCAAGACATTCTCTAACTGTAATAGCAAAATTTTAGTTTTTTCATTCGGGACCTAAACTTGGGTTTGGGAGATCAAAAGTCGATACTGTCATGAATCATTATATGTCTGCTTTTGTGATCGCAACATAGCTTTTATCTAAAAATACCCCAGTAAGAAATGAAAACAAGGCTTCAGCAGAAAATCAGTCTTGTACCTCTCAAAGCAGCAGAGCTCGGAAATACAGTGGCCTAAAATAGACTGGCTCTTCATAAAGACCTCCTTCTTTGTAGTCGCTGGAGCAACATCTGTGCGGCAGTTTCTTAAGGGAAAGAGCCGGGCATTGAATCAAAGAGAGGAAAGATCTCTTGCGAGAGATGAGTAGGAGGACTTCTTTCTCACACTGGATGCTATCTCTGGCTCTTATCCCTCCCAAAATTGAAAAATGAACCTGCTGCAATCAGGACGGATCTAATAAAAGCTCATTAATTTCACCCATCCTGAAGTGTCTTAGGAAATAAAACATGAGCACAATAGGGAGACAGAGCAGAGATGGAAACCTTTGATACTCGGTCTCAAGTCAAACTTAATGTTCATAACGTTTAATTGACTCAGACAAGCAACTTCATTTAGACTCATTTACTTGCAATATTTTCATAGATGGAGCTGCTCTGTCTTCCTGTGTCCTGTGAAAATATATTTATGTTTGCTCCTGTGTCCAGGTATAAGAATCATGACATCTTTAAAAATATAATTGAAAATTAAAAATGAATCTTTCCACTATGGGGTTACTTCAGTGGCGTTTTTACCCACCACGCAAACCATGCAATTGCGTGGGGCCTCGCGGGCTTGGGGGGCCCCCTACTGGCCACAAGGTGTGCGAAAGTATGTTATGTTTATTCAGACCCAAATCTAAGATACGGGTAAAGCACGCGCGAGCGAGAGATGTGCTAGAATGCACGCAGAATAATATTTGCGCACATCCTCGCGAGGGCACATATAGGCTACTTCATGAGCAAAACTCTACGGGAAAGTGCACCTCTGCTCAGCACGCACAAATGCAGCCACATAAGTGCTGGAATCAGCGCTTGCTCGACTCTCTCTGTGCTCTCGTAACTGCACAACATTCACTCGATGGTCAAGTTTACTTTAAAGACTTTGGGCTTCACACCTGTGATTGGTGGTTTGGTTTGATCAGTGACACTTTTGTTTCACACTCGTACAGGGATAAACATGATAAAGACACCACGCAGGGGTTTAAATCACGTCGAAAATACATAAATCATATTCTGTATCTCATCATTGGGTAACACTTTATTTTGATAGTCCACTTCAGACATTTTACTAACTATATGTAACTTTGCAAATACTTATCAACTACCGATCTTTATAGTATTAGTAGACTGTCTGCTTAATATCTACTAACACTTTATTGTGATGATATCTCAACAGACATTCAACTGTCTGTAAGTATCTTTGCAGATGCATGTCAACTTATTCCACTAACTAACCCAAACCTCTTCCCTAACCCTTACAGTCTACTAATACTCTAATGACAGTTAGTTGACATATATTTGCAAATTATTGAAAGTTAGATGACATGTAGTTGCAAAGTTATTTATAGTTAGTAGAATGTCTAAAGTGGACTATTAAAATAAAGTGTTACCCATCAGGGTCATTAAATCTCATCTTTAGTGTCTAGTCTATATGCTTGTAGCTTGTTGTATCTCATAGTAAGTGTGTTTTTGCAATATGAACATGAGAGTTATGTGATTCCCATCCATAAATTCAATCAATAACCAACATACAATGTTGTTTGCTGGTGTTTGTTAGTTCAGTTTGTTCGATCAGTCTGAATCATAATCTAATGCTTCCTTTTTTTCCTCATTTAGTTTTTTTAGTAATATGTCAGACACTGAAGTTGCAGTATTAATTACATTGTTTTTAATACATCCTATAAGACATTTGCAAGCAAAAGATATATCTGAGGGGGGCGTGAACATTTTTTTTAAACCAAGAATTTTTGTCATACCAAACTGTAATAATTTAGTGTTATTTTAATAAGCGTAAAACAAAATAAACCAGGTTTATATATATCTCACTTCTATATACTGAATATTATTGTTGTGCAATTAAATTGAAAAACCTTGGGCAATGCTGGGGCATGGGGGGCCCTGGTTCTTGGACTTTGCATAGGGCCCCCAAAATGGTAAACATGCCACTGGGTTACTTAATCTAACCTGTGGCATGAAACCTATTAGCAAAAAGAGATTTAAGACTGTAATTGGACTTGTGACAAAAGAAGACTTAACTTGGAGACATGTCAACATGTCTGAGATAGAGGATGTGAGGTCTGCTAACACTCAGCAAAGCTCTGGGACAATTGAGGGGGGAATCTTTGATGAGACCTCAGTCAGGACGGCAGATGCTCTTGTAAAAATTGAGATGAAGTCTCCTATAGATAGTAAACCTTTGATGTCGTCCTATTATATTCGATCTCTAATAAAAGGTCTAAAAGCATTTCGATCCCAGCCTAGTTCTCATGTTCCTTTGGCTTACATCTGTTTTTTAAAAAAAAAGATGCGAAGGTGGGACCTGCTGGGTTACAGATCTGTGAGATTTAGTTTAACACAGAGCTTTGCACTTGCATGTTTCATGACAACAGGACGGACATGAGCAGTAAAGCAGTCAGAGACAGTGAGTGATGAACGTTTAGAGCTGCTGGTGAGGGAAAAGTGCTCTGTTTAATGTATAGCGTGACCAGACCGGGGAAAGGAAGAGAGGGAGATACATATAGAGAGATGTGTGTGAGAACAATAACAATAGATGATTACAAAAAAGTGATTAGAGGGAAGTGACGGCCGGTGACTTCTCTTTGGACAGGCGCATGTTTAAATATGTGTTCGGAGTGTCGTGTATGTTGCTCGTCATGTCAAAATTGCATCATGTAAACCTATGTGCATCATGCGTGATGTCAAAATGCGTCGAAAGGGTTTATGATAAAAGTTCACAAAATATTCGCAAAACACTAACCTAACACTAAACTATGATTACACATGAGATTAAGTGAGTATCTGGCAAATGTAATTCTCTCTCTTTTATCATAAACACATTTAAAGCGTCTGCAGCAGGCACTTATTTTGGCATGATGCGTGATGCACATAGGTTCATATGATGCACTGAACACATATTTTGACATGACAAGCCATACCGAAATACATATTTTGATGAGCTTTGCATTGTGCGACGGCAAAAAAGAAGTTAAATCTGCAATAAAAAGTCAGAGATGTTCATATGTTGTCAAAAAATGGTCCCTAGCTGTCATTATTGTGGTACCTAAAGAGCAAGTTCCTCAGTGGTACACCAATTTCAAACTCGACACTAGGAACTCAAACTTTTTTCATCAAAACCGAATTATCTGAGCTGTGCTAATCTAATTTTAGCTATCTTAACATGAAAATCCTACACTTCTATAGAAGTTGGGAGAGTAAGGGGGAGAGACAGAGTGAGAGTAAAAGATAGGATGGATGAAAGGTGTTGAAGTGATAAGAAAGGCGCAAGGCATGCAGGAGGTGATGAGCGTTAGATCATGTGGAGCAGAAGTGAATCAAGGCCTTTCCTTTGAACCACTCATCATGTTAATTGAAACAGCATTGCGGGCACTCAAGGAAGATCTGGATCGCATTCACCGCCTTTTATTCAATTTGGCTCATCGGAAGGGGTGCGCCTCACCCCACCTATTTTTTAGTCTTTTTTTCCGACTCGCTCCCATTTCTTTCGCCACATGGCCATAAGTCATGCAGCTAGCCTTTTGCCCCTGACGTGTTGCCCCTCCTGAGCCCTCTGGGATTGCTCTGCATCATCTTCATGGCGATTCTCCTCCGAGACGGCACAGGTTGACATGCCACCTCTTCACACCTCTCATCTTGGACTTGAAAGCACATCCAGATTTACTTTCAAGGACCCGCATGAAAGATCTTTGACCACGCACTTTCTAATTCAAACAAATGAGAGCACGGGGCCGCGGCGGAGAGCTTATCTTTCATCCACAAGGTGTTTTAGACGAGACGCGGACGGCACCCTAATAAAATTTACTGTCTGCGTAGGCAGCTGCATGGTAAATGCAATAGAAACCCACAAATGACGGTTTGAAGTGCTTGTTTATCGGCAGTGACTTTGTTTGTCATACAAATAGTGGATGACATTACTCATAATTGATTTCAATTTAAGCAATGAATAATGTGTACAAAAATGTAAATGTTTTTCACAATGCATTCTGGGAATTCCTTCCATGTTACTCTCCCTCAGTATCAAATTTGGGAAAAACAAGGCATTCATCTAGCAGTGCATTTGTGTCAGGAAAGTTTTAAAATGAGGTCTATAGAGACAGCTCACTACACATAACCATAAACAAACACCACTGCCACTTTTAAAATGATGATACATGCTGTTGTTGACCAAAACCTGACCAGATGTTTTGATGAAGACAAGATCACAGGGATCTCTGGTAATTTTACACTGAGACAATCCACACTTGTCACATACAGCTGGAGTCTTTCTCAAATACACACCTCGTACTCCCTTAAACACACGAGTATACGAACACACGCGCAGGTCATGACCACCCAGGCCTTATAACATCTTGTTCATTTGCTCACAACAACACAGCTGTTTTCGGGAACGATGCATGATAAATAGGTCCTTTTCTTTACTCTTCTATGTCCAAAACTCATCCAAACTCAGCAACACATCACAACTCCAGCCCAAAACTGCTTCCTCCCACTAGGAGCATTAAAAGGGGACCTTGGACAGTACACACAAACAGACCACTCCCTAATCCACTCTCCTCCTCTCCAGGCCAAGCAACCTGCAGGACAGATATCACCAGAGGAAATCCACACATTGTGACCCCCATCAGCCTCTCTTTCCTTTTTCCTCCGTATATGGACATTTTCCTCCCACCCTCACAGATTCAGCACAGGCTGTCGGACACAACGTAGGCACTAACTTAGTAACTGGGAAACATCATTCTATCCGTTTCCTCTGTAAACTCTTTTACAGTATATATAGATGAAACCAAAACAGTTACAACAATAGTTTGTTCATATAGCTCAGTTGATTGAATTATCAACGTAATGATCCTAGGAACACACATACTGATTAAAATCTATAGATTAAATCCACAGTCACCTTAGGTCTGCCAAATGTACAGTATAAGTCGAACAGACATAATTTCATAACACCTTTTTACACTCCAATAAAGTATTTTATTAATGCATGCATATAAAAAAAGATTGCATAAATATAAAAATATGAGTTAATAATGCAATGCTCATTTGTATGTGTGCTTGGATCTATAAAATTGCATTTGAATCTATAAATAAATGTAAAAAAATGTAATTCATACAGACAAGTAGTGTTTTAAAAATGTAATAAACGCACACTTGGAAATCAACAAGAATATAAAGATTGTTTAATCTTTTATTGCTTGTAATTGAACCAAATATATTTAACTAAATCGTTTTAATTTTGTTTAAAAAAGACCAACTATTAATAGAGCAATATTCTCATCTAATGATGTTGTTTTCGTCATATCAGTCGCTGGACACTTTGATGTGCAGAGTCCTGAATGGGTTTTGGAGTGAAGCGCTAGTAATTGGGGAGGGTGGGACTCCGGCAAGTGCGCTTTATCCTTCCTCTCCAGACAAGCCAGGTACACACACCAGCTGACAGCTCACCGCAAACAGCCTTCAGCCTATCAACGAATAACGGTAAGGGAAAGTTTATTTTAATTCCTCTATCGATTTGTCTGTGCTGGTAAACCGTTCAACTTGCGGAGCGCGTAAAAGACACTTGCGGTGCTGCGCTAAAGCGCTGCGCTTTGAAGTTTCAGTTTGGATCAGGATGAAGCGATCCGTTATTCAGAGACCCAAAAACTTTCTCACATGAAGAGTTTGAATGTGACTTTTTGATGGTAATGCTAAAACAGTCAATTTTATGTTATAATAGCATAAAAAAATAACTTTGTTAGAAGCAACATTCGTCAAATCTGGACTTTATAAATACGCATTTTCATTCTGAACTGTCATGAAAATTTGCATATAACTTTATTAAAGTTTTAGATTCTATCTATTGTTAAAATTTTCTTTTAACCCTAAGTTAAGAAGTTTAATTCATAAACTTAATTTTATTCATAAGCAAAATCGTAAATTCAGCCTTTACCTTTTTTCTTTTTTAATCATATAAACTTGGGTATTTTAGTGCCCAATACAGTATTCACTCATTTGAATAAGATAGTGTTTTGGTAACCTCTGGAAGATTCATCTGTAACAGCCAGCTCAACTTTTGACTGAGTGTAACATCAGTTGCCACACTCTCTAAGCACTTCAAGATGTTCACTATCTCTCCTACACACACACACACACGCATACACACACAAGCTGCTGTTTAAGGTGAATCCTCAGTTTTTCCCCTGCTCTGCCTGTCTACGTACGCGTCATGAACTCCAGAAACAGAATCCTCACAGCTGGGCTCCAGCTCTCTCTGCTAATAGCTGCTCTAGTAAACAATGATAAAGGCATGGCAGTAAGAGGACACTGACTGAATGAATTAGAAGGGAGGGTTGTGGGACAGATTCCAGGCATTGGACCGCTTCTTGGTTCCCTGTTTTTAAAACTCCTAATTATAAATACATACTGTATAAATCAAAACCTATAAAAGAAACGTATTAAAACAAAATGTAAATTTGACTAATGCCATTATGCCATATACATGGAGCTCAAATTGTGTGGCTTGTAGAAGTGTGCTATTATTTTCTGTCGGTTATTGTTTTTCATCTATGCAGCCACATTCCCTTGGCACTACTTAGTCTTTCTTTAGAAAAGGTTAAAGTCTAGTTTCCTGTAGCTCAATTGGTACAGCATTGCATTAGCAGCCCACAAGGGCATGGGTTTGATTCCAGGGAACACACACTAAAATGCACACCTTGTAATGCATTATAAGTTGATTTGGATAGATGCATCTGCCAAAATGCATAAATGCTGTTTATTTTTAACTAGTGATGGACTGCTATAATGGCCAGGATGTTAAAGTGATTTTATATGGATCTCATAATATCGATAATGTATCCACTTGACTGATTAACTGATTTAAAAAAAAAATGTTTTTATTATTATTTTATTATTAATAAAACGATATCAAATTTCTGTTTAAAACAGTAAAATCTGAGTCTAAGAAATACATTTATATTCAGAAATTGACATTGATTTACATATCAGCATCGGTCATTGTAAAAACATTGTCATACGTGCATTTTATTACTATTTGAACATTCATTAAACATCCTATAGAGAGCGTTGAATGTCATGTAAATTTAAAAACCACGATGACACAATTTATCTGATTTGTTGTACAACCCTGCCCGGTCGATTAAGACACACTTAAGCAACATTGCAATAACACTGCAATACACTACCACTGTTATGCTATTACATCACCATCAATTCCCACCCTTCTGCTTGTTGTGGGTCATCCAATGTCATTTATATTTTTGAGTGACAGGTTATTACTAATCCAGGTTAACCATACGGCCGTTGGAGTCTTGTCTCCCGGATAAACATTGTCTGATTGATTGAGGTCCATGCCCTCACCAACCTCACCTCCAGTGTGGCCGTGTGTGTGTTTCTTGTCCATAGACATCCACCGCTGCAGCAGTTTCAGAAACGACCTGTAGAATGAGTTACTACTCGGATCCAGTTTCCTCCTATCAGCCTCTTCAACCGCCTGACTGTCTGGGTGTAATGGTAAGACCCCTCCACCTTTCACCATAAATCACCTCTGTTTGGCCTGAGCTGCCCACCGCACCGGCCATGTGCATCAAGTGAACACAAATGCCTGTGTTATGATCCGTCAAGCTGGTGGTTAACTGAGGGTTTGTAGCACATAAGCTGTTTGCATGTTTGTTCAGTTTAGCCAGATAAGTGATAATTATTAAGCAATTCTTCGCTTGAAATTTAAATACAGTCATTTGAAATATGCAATATATAACACCAGTGGAAAACTACTTATTGTTCTTCATTTCATGCTTTGCTGTACTTCCACTTATATGTCAGAAGAATTATTTCTTCAGTATTACAATGCAAGATGTGCGAATGTGCGTGTCAAAGTAATTTCAGTGGTATTTAAAAGATCTGAACCCATGGGATGACACCTGCCCTGAATGCAGAACATTGTTTGGACACGTAATGCTTTGCGTGAACCCAGAGAAATATTATTGTCCAAAAGAGAGAAAAGAAATAAATGCAAAAGAAGAATTTGTATATGAATCTTTTAACCTCATTTGTGCCATTTAGGAGTCAGGGGGGTCAAGGTTGTTTGTTGGGCCTTTGTAAAAAAGAGATCCTGCATTTTGGGATTCCACACAGGTGAGATCAGAATGAAAGGTGTCTAATAAAGATTCATGGAGGACATTTAGCCATCAGTATGCACAGACAGGGCTGTTAGTCTTTGAGACGGAAAGGGTCGAATGCAAATCCGCACCCGACCCGGCCTCCTCATGCAGGAACTCACCGTTCAGCTAATCTGCTCAGGTGGCCTGTGTGGCTTTTGAAATTGAGATGACTGTACGCTCGTCTCCAACCGTGGTCAAAGGCTACGTGGAGGGGGCTTTCCTCCCGGTTCATTAATTTACATGTGCTGAAAAAGAAAATAACATTTTCTGATCTCATCACCCCCTCCACCTCTATCTCTCTCTCATGAACTATGTATGAAGATGAAGAAACCTGACAAAGAGAGATAGTTGGACGTTCGTCTCTGTTATTAGCACCACAGTCTAACCGAACATGATTGCCTGCTGTTGTTTGTTGTTCCCACTGAAGTACGTCTGTTGACACGGCACACTTAATTTTTCTTAAGGGCAGCTCAAGTACGTTGTGAAACCCACTTCATCACGCAACACGACTATCGAGACATGTCGCATTTGCATTTAATCTTTTCCGATTGGAGCGCGATATCAAAAAGCAAGGCATTGGTTATTTTCCGCTGATCGTCAGACATTCCGGCTCCCCGATTTGGCCATAAGGATGGGGGCCGGGGTGACATTGCCCTTTGAATCGGACGGGACCCTCCTGCACCCCATAAATCCAACTGCCGTCCTCCCTACTTCCTCTATATCTCCCTCAACAACCATCTATATCTCTCGCTGCTCTCCGACTTTTCGTCTCCACTCCCCGTGACTCTAGCAGCGGAGTTTCAGACAGCCTAACCTAAAATCCTCCAGCTCCCCCACCAACACTACAACAACCACAACTCTATAAAACTGCTGCTAAGTCTTGGCTGATAACCGCAGTCTTGCCTCAAAAGCAGGCTTTATCAGATGGGCAGTCAGTCAGGCTGCAGACACCTCCCCTTGCTGAGAACACGCATGGAGACAGACAGTAGCTCAGATACCAGGGGCTTCTGTCACCAGAAGCACTTGAGACGACAACCTAACTGTTGTCAACCTATTTGAGAAATGTAAGAAAGTGTCATTTTCTATTTTCTTTTGCCTTTTTCAGCCTGCGTAGGCACATATTAGGGACGGTGCCCCCCAAAATGAAAATTCAGTCAGGCCTATTCACTCTCATGTTGCCATTTGACTTTGTTTTAACTATATATACTTTTTTTATGTGGGACAGCAAATAAGTTTATGAATGTCTTGGCTTATGTCCTCTACACAGGGAAAGTGGATGGTTACCAGGGGCTTTTAGGCTCCAATAAAGACAAAATGCTTTCAATTTTAAAGCACAAACCATATTGCCGAAGGTCTTCTGAAGGCACAAAATAGCTTTGTGTGAGAAACACAATGAAGATTAAGTTATCCCAAATCTAGCTTGACAGCCATGGTCACCATTAATTTTCCTTGTATAAATAAACAAAGAAGTTTGGACATTCTGCTATAAATAACTCCTTAAGTGTTCTGCATAATCCAGAAAGTCATGGATTTTAAAACCACAAGGATGAGTAAATTACTTATTTACAAAACTGTTTTTAAAAGGAACACTCCACTTTTTTTGAAAAGAGGCTAATTTTCCAGCTCCCCTGGAGTTAAACATTTTATTTTTACCGTTTTGGAATCCATTGTGCTGATTTCCGGGTCTGGCACTACCACTTTTTTAGCATAGCTTAGCACAATCCATTAAATGTGATTAGACCATTAGCATTGAACTAAAAAATGACCAAAAGATTTTTGATGTTTTTCCTATTTAAAGCTTGACTCTTTAGTAGTTATATTTTGTACGCAGTGCCCAAAAATAGTCCACTTGGTAACTTTCAATAACAGGGGACTTTTTTTGGGCAATGCGAAATATCATTGCGCCTGCTACAGCAAAGTCCTTGATTATTACGCCGGAATGAGAGTATTGTCCTAGCCATATCTGCATAGAAAATCAGATTTTTTTATTTTCCATCAATCTTAGTACAAAATGTAACTACGGAAGAGTCAAGTTTTAAATAGGAAAAATATTGAAACTCTTTGGTAATTTTTAGCGCAATGCTAATGGTCTAATCAGATTCAATAGATCATGCTAAGCTATGCTAAAAGTGGTACCGCCAGACCCGGAGATCGGCTGAATGAATTCCAAAATGGTTAAAATCAAATGTTTAACTTTAGGGGAGCTAGAACATGAGTGTATTTTCAAAAAAAGTGTTCCTTTAAATACATATTTTTTATAGTAGGACAAATAAGGAGCTCAGATGCCAAAGCGGCTAAACATCACCTCCGTCCAGGGCTTTGACCCAGAATTTTTTTCCAATTGGTTTGTTCCGAACAGAAACAGTATTTTAACGTTTCCGGTTTTTGATTCAACCCTAAAGCTGACGTTCCTGAACCGGTTAGAACAAAAAATAAAGTTCCCGAACCCGCGAATCGCATGCGAGATACGGATCACGGATCAACTGCGATCCGTTACACCACTAATTAGTAAAAAACAAACATGTTGATATACTTGGTTGCCTACAATATTTACCTCTTATGAATGAGCATTAGAGACTTGGGCTTGAGTAGGCAACTTGCTGGAGGCAAGCTTCTCATTTCTCCAATGAGTCAACAACGACCGGAAGTGAACTCCACCGAGTATTGCACAGAAATCCTGTCGAAGAACGAAAAAGATAACAGTATTAACCGGTTAACATTATTTTAAATAAACGTTTCTGTTCCGGAACATATATTTTTTGAAAGTTTCTGTTTTTGTTTCTGTTCTGTGCAAAACATCAGAAGTTTCTGGTTTTCGTTTTCGTTCCGTGAACCGGTTCAAAGCCTTGCCTCCGTCAAAAATAAGATAATGATATAAACCTAATGCTTTTGGCACGTATTAGGGGATGGTTTACATTTGTCGTCTAAAAACGTGCAGAAAATGTGACTGCACCGCTTTCCTTCTTCTTTCCAATGCACTTTCTGATGCGGCATTCTAAAAAGTTTAAGTATTTTCAATTGCCAATGTACCTGGAAAAAAGAGTGTGTTGGTTATGCGTGTCGTGACTGTGTTGCTCTCTATTTGAACGCGCTTGCCACGCAGTTACAATCAACATAATGTATTTACGCATACAAAAGACACGAAATATGAATGTTTACCAAATACAGTGCTTTACTGGCAGAATCCATTAAGAGCTTGATAAAAAAACTTCATTTACAAGACAACATGTCAGACGCTCTCAGCGGATTTTGCATCTGAGCTCTTCAAATATAAATGTTCAAAGGTTTAATCTTACTCCAAACCTTAATTGGATTTATCTTAAAGAAGCAGTAGCCATGCGCTAATAAACCACAGCCGTGGCTTCCCTGCGAGAGCAAACTGTTTTTTTTTTTTGCTTCACAAACAGTCATGCTCAACATTTTGTGCTTGATAAATCATATCAAGGAAAGCTTGCAGCATCTTCGAAGTGGAAACCTATTTTTTTCAGACAGATAAGTATTCAGACAGATAAATCTAGAGCAGTACGATATGCAAGCCCTGCAGTAATGCCGATTTATTCACCACAAAGATTTGTTTTATGCTGATATCAGTTAACCTGTTCCTGTGCCCAGCACTTCACAACATGTATCAGAACCCTGTGAAAATGGGACGTAATTTCTAAGTCGTGTGTGCCTGCAGATCGCATATCAGGTTTTATAAAAGGAACGTATCAGAATGCACAGTAATCTCCCATACTGAACTGCATTGTTACGGCAACGTAACCAAGACTTTCAACAACCCAAGGACAATGTCCATTTATTAGATGTGATGGCATGTGCTGTTAGCTAAAAGTAGTTGATTTTACTATTTAAATCAACCTTTATCTGTGTGAAATAGTTTAGTTTGATGTATTTTCCTCTTTAGATAAAGGCTGTTTCCGGAAAACAACCTGCAGATTAGGAACTGTTTATGAATCAGTTTAGCATGTTAGGCAAAAATCAGAGTGGAAGATTTCAGATAGTGAGTGGTTAAACATAACAACACAGATCAACAATTAGTATTAATTTAGTATATTTAGCCGCTCTTGCTCAGTAAGGCATTAAGACCAAAAAGCGGATCCTTAATCGTGTTTTAAACAGTTCTGTATTGCAACATTGTGCTAAATGAACTTCTGTTTGTTTTGAGTACTAAAAGTTCTTAGGAAACCAGTTGACTCAGCAAAGTTCAGCAAAGTCTCTCTCTCTCTCTCTCTCTCTCTCTCTCTCTCTCTCTCTCTCTTTCTTTCTTTTGACTGTCTGGCTTCCCCTCTCCTGGCCTGACGTCAGAGTCCCACCGAGATCAAAAGAATCAAAAATGCCTCTCAAGCGCTTCGGTTCACCAGAAACCCAAGCTGCTTCGGGCCACATAGGGAATTTCATATGCATAATTCTGAGCATAAAACCAAAGACCTGAGAAAACAAAAAATACGTATTTGAGACCTTACACCACCATGTCTTGAAAATTTATAAAAATTTGTATCATACAGTGCATGATGTCATTTAAACATAAAGGGGTTAAACCATTTTTTTTACTTCATATAAATGAGTTGTTCTGTTTAATTAGAAAAAAAAGAAGTGAATCCATAATGTTTTAACTTTTTTGTCAAAGTCAGCATTTAAAGGCTTGCTTTCAGTTTTCACTGCACATTAAATATACACATAGAGGTACACAGTGTTACAAGTGTTTTTGTATTTGTAGAGGTCAAGTGGTGTGATGGCAGTCACTATGGTGCCACAGATGCAGCCTCCTGTAGTGTGCCACCCACAAAACCCAACTCCAGCCAGACCTCTGTACGCCCATCACATCACCCTGCAGGAGGTCCCCAATGGACCAGAATACGGCATCAACGGTAAGAAATCACACTGTTGGAATGGTCGTGGGCTTTAAAGAATAGTTGCCCCTAAAACATTATCTTTGTCTTATCATATCACCCCCATGCCATCTCAGATTCTCTTTTTTTAACTTAACACAAAGACATTTGAAAGTTACCTCAGTCAAAAATGAGATATTGATATTAACCCAAAGGTCTCGGCTCGTATTATATGAAGAGTTTCGTTGCAAAACGAGATAAATCCGTTTTTAACATTTTTGTCAAAACATGTTTATTATTATGTTATTATGTTATCATGTTATTTTTTTGTTTTATGGTGCTACTTAGCTGTATTTTTTAAGTTATGAATGTTTACATCAAAACAAACCAACTGCAGTTGAATTGATATTAATTGGAATGCACAACCAAAAAACGAGATTTCTTGTTTTGCAACAAAACTCTTTAAATTATTAATTTAATTTACTTTTTAAGGTAAGTGGTTGCAATCAATTTATTTAAGCTACATTTAAACAAAAAAATTAGAAAGGCCAAACAAAACAAAAAAACTTTTGTTTAAATGTAGCTTAAATAAATTGATTGCATCCACTTACCTTAAAAAATTGAGTAAATTGAATTAATCATTTATTTCAGTGTGTTCATGAAATACCTTTGCTTAAAATCCAGGTAATCCTTGCCTCAGACCATTTAGAAATACCGGTTTATTGGTAAAATCTGTTGAACGGCACACCAATGTTTCAGCAAAGTCATCTAAGTGCATTAATGATGTATTAAATCAATGATATAGCGCATAAAAAAAAACAATCGTGCATCACATTCAAACTTGTGAGTACTTGGACCTGAATACAACTGTATGTACAAGTGTGGCAGTGACATTTTTACTTTCTGATTTTAATTATTTGCAATGTTTAGTTGCATCTTTAATGATTTTGCAACTATTTACTATTTTGTCCTGAGAAGTTATTTTTTTAAAGCAGACATATTTGACGTAATTGTTCAAAAACCGTAATAGATAATAGAAAAATCAGAACAGGTTGGAAAATATGACCAAACAGAATATAAAGATATCAACAAAGCACCTGAAGAGACTAATTTCAACTTTTATGTACTTATAAACACTATAAATATACAACAAAATGCATTTAAGAGCCAAGAAAGTGGATTTAGCATGATATGTCTCATTTAAGTGCCAAAAAGGCTTGCATGCACTTAGAGGGTTTTGCCGCAAAAGACAATCACATTTGTTAAAATTAAACAACAATGAAAATATATTTTTTTTCCTTTATTGTGTTATCATGTGTATATTACTTTGTGTCTTCAAATCAGTGAAATACCTAGATTCATGACATTTGTGAAAATAAGAAATTTCAATTACTGACTAATAACCTTTTTATTGTTAAAGAGAAATTACTGAACCTAAACATAAGAGCCTTATAAAAAATGCTATATATATATATATATATATATATATATATAAAATTTACTTTCTATTATTTACTGCCTACACTGTAAAAAATACTTTGCTGCTTAAAAATTTTTGTTGAATCAACTCGGATTTACAAGTCATTTCAACTTACTATTATTTATCTTGACTAGATATGAGTTGTTATAACTACAGGTGAGTTGTTATAACTTATAAATTTAAGTTGACTTTTCTCAACTATATTTTATAAGTTGTGACAACTAATTTCTGTTGACATGAATTATAAATCTGAGTTGATTTAACAAAAAAATTTAAAGCAGCAAAGTTTTTTTTTACAGTGTATTTGCAAATTTTTAAGCATGATTCTGAAACCTATTCGTACTCTAAAAATGTGTGAAATGAATTGTGAGCATAGTTTCAGTTTGAGTATAAAGTGAAGAAAAAAAATGCACAGATTAAATAAGAAAGCAAAAATGCATGATTAGAAAAAGGTCAAAGCACTCCGGACACAATCTACAGTTGAGGACAGTTGGCCTAAAGCCCACATTTTTTGTGTGTGACTGAAACGTGCATATATGCACACAAACTCAGTCTTTAATTCTCAAGGAGGAAAATACAAGGCATCTGGTAAAGGCATCTCTTTAGGGTCAATGTCCCTGTTCATCCCCCAGAGAACAATGTTTTCTCTGCCACACTCACAGTATGTGTAAGTATGTGTGTGTTTTTATTTGTGTGTGTATGTGACACAATATAGTGGAGGCGGCTGCATGCTCTGCATTTTTTGTCCCGGACAATTTTTTTTAATGTTTATTCAAAATGAGAACATTCCATCCGTGTTTGACATCAGCCTCCCTGCTTTTTAGAATGATATATAGAAAGATCGGCGACATGCGCCATCTGTATGTATGTGTATTAATGTGTGCGTGTTGGGCTGGATACAGCATTGGCACCAGTTCTAAGTTTACACCTCCAAGCAGGACACAAGGCCACAAGGGTCCAAGGGCGCAAGGCCTCAGCAGCGGCCATCCTTTTCCCAAGCCTCGTAGCCCCTTGGGGGAGTGTGAGGGGAACCGAGCTGGGTCAGGTTTGATGGGATTTGCTGATGTTTGTTGCTGGAGATGCTAACAAAAGTCCTCAGTGTTGCCTGCTTAGATTGCTGGAAAAAAACAACCTTTTGAACTTTTTACTCCGAGGCGATGTGCGGGCTGAGCCCTGCAGACGATCTAAAGTGTGTTTAGAAAATTAGATGCTTGGTTACTAGGAGGAATTTTTTGACTTTAGTCAATCTTGGGCTAAACCATCAGCAAAATCCAGAGATGAAACAAGTTCGTGTAACAGATTTTTTGGGTGAGGCAGGGTAGAGTCAAGTCTAAAGCAGTGAACGTGTTTTCTGTGTGAGACGGTAACCTCAAAACAGACTTCTGAACTGACACCCAAGCCACCGCATGTAAAAACCGTTGGACTGCTACAGCTGTTAGTCAGAATGAAACGGGCCACCCTCCCGTTACCTAGAAACTATTGTGTGGAGCAGTTAGTCTTGACTTTTACCATATATTTTGATACCTAATCTGTAAAACATAACATACTTGACGGTTAACAATATGCTTTCATCTTCACACCTAAGAGTCTGTTGCTTTGTAAAAATCTATAGAAGGTTTCATTACTTTGTTAATGTTGTTGGTGCTGAAACCGTCTATAGCAACGATTGTCTTCATAATGAACTGTGAATGCTTTTAGTACAGTAAATGCCAACATTCCCAAAGTATATAATCCAGCCACAGATAGTGCTGGAAGCATGCAAACTGCACATGAAACATGAAATACATTAATAAAAATGCACAAGAAACTCAAACACTATTAGCTTTTAAAAACTTGCCCCAATATTGGCCTGCATTCTTCGCACAGTGATTGGCTGTAGTGTGATTTCGCAAGGGAATTGTTCGAATTGAGGGTGAGGTGGTCCCGGGACCTGCTATAAGCATTTTTTTAAAGGGGACTCCTATAAAGCACAAAAATATAAATTAGGGAGTTTCCTATAAAAAAATGCTTTTAGCAGGTCACCCCCCCTTCAAGTTGAATAATCCGGGGACCATCTAATTTATATTTTTGTGCTTTATAGGGGGTCCCCTTTAAAAAAAAAACTTATAATTTTTACATAACTTAAACACTGCGCGAGGGTCCACATAAAGCACGCGTGAGGAAAATTTCTATTTTTGTAACTACTTGTACTTTTTACGGGTAGGTTCTGTATGCGTGTACAGAAGATTTTAATATGTAGTCCAGGAAATGCATTAGGCATTGCATTTTGTCGCAATGGGTCAAACATCTGTGTACATGAACAGGTCAAATAACTATGTTTTTCAAGCCTGTGGATTCAACTATGCGCATACGTTCACATACACTTAAACAACAGACTATACTCCGGGCTTTAGCCAACTTTTACGATATGCACGAGGCTGTGTTGGCTCAATTCATGCTAGTGTACATGTGTAGATTTACCCAGTTTGGTTCAAAAGGTTAAATATTAACCCAACTGTCATACGCAGTTTTTGGCTCAGGATGACATCGTTTTTCCGTCATTTTGACGACAGCAGAAATATTTTGGAAATATGTGCCTAAACCTTGTTCCTTGACTTTCCAACACGAAGACAGGCTCTCCATAGAATTCTTTTGACTATGTAATTTGGCTTTGTGGATGTCTTGACTTAGGTCATTTCTTCCTCTGACCTTTTCAGTCTGATCGCATGTTTAATTCACTTTTCTATTCACTTCATGTCACTTAATGAATCAGTTCCACATTGCTGTGTATGAAGACATCAAATTTGTTCCATGAGCGAAAACAGAAAGAGCTTTTAAAACTTATGGAAAAGCGGGCCGCCCTATGCTTTGCAGGTGTGCTGTGAAACGTGACGTGTGACACACTGTAACGCACAGAGACACGCGCAGACACCCACATGCTTCCAGACAGCTTGGCGTTGGTGCATGTGAGCACCGTTCCGCATAGCTGTACCTGTCTTGCATCTGTAGGCTTTAGGCGCAGGTGCCGGCAGTTAAACCAGAGACAGGCTGTAAACGGCTTTTGTGTACTACACATATGGGACCTGCATGTGAAGAAGAAAAGCCTGTGACAGTTTTCTTCAATGTATCGCATTGTTGCTTGCTCTACAACTCCGTCAATAAGAGCTAATTGTTTGTCTGTGAGTGAAAAAATGTATCAAGGGGAGAAAAAGATGTTTTGTTTATGCACTCATTTTGTTTACATGCATCTATGTTTATTATAATATAATACTGTCAAATGCATCAAACTTACACTTTCACAGAGAGTGTTTCATTGCCCTGATCACACACTCACATCAGCTCTTTAAGCATACCCACCCATTTGGGCCAAATTGACAGCTGTGTTATGGAGCTCTGTGACGCCTGGCTTACGTTTATGATTTGTGATTTGACAACTGGACAGTTGAATTGAAAGAGAACAGCAGCACTAATATTGAGTAATGTGTATGTGTGCAAGCACCTTGCTGTTTGCATGTTTGTGTGTGTGCGACGGCTAAATCTGTATCTTTGTATATAGATGTGTTGTGTGTATGGGGGAGAGTGCTGTCTCTGATGAGGGGCACGTCCTCGCAGGCCAAGGCCCATTTTTTCTGGGTTAAAATAAACAGATGACTGGCGGGGGTCTGGGGGTTATGGGAAAGGAGGAAATAGTGATGGTAATCAGTACTGCACACACTTCCCCCAACTGTAAAACAAAGCAAACGAGAGAGAGAGAGAGAGAGAGAGAGAGAGAGAGAGAGAGAGAGAGAGAGAGAGAGAGAGAGAGAGAGAGAGAGAGAGAGAGAGAGAGAGAGAGAGAGAGAGAGAGAGAGAGAGAGAGAGAGAGAGGAGTGCGCATGGGTGAAAGTTTGATACTACAGCTCCACTTAGCAAGGTCAAATGTCGAAACCTAACTTCCCCTTCAAATAATTGTATTTCTTCATTACGGTTTTACGTAAAAGGCAATCCATGTATTTCCAAATTAATTTATAGGCAACAGTTACACAAGCAGAACCTTGTGTGAAAATTCAGAACATTGCTGGAATGGTGTTAAGAAACAAACTAACAATATTAACAATAAATAACTCCATTCACACAGCACATTGGTCCTTGAAAATGTTCATAAAATTGGCAAAGAGACTTTTGTTTAAACAGAAATGTAACCCATGTTTTGGGATCGCTCCCGTAAAGTCCAATTTATAGTTGTATGTGAAGTCCACTCCATAGCTACTCGATAGGTCATCTGTAGCTTATGCGTAGCTATGCGTAGCCTGACATGCACCTCACCCAATTTTTAAAAGCGGGTCAGTTCTACGCGGACCGCAAGCGTTGTAATTTATCCACTACAACCCCTTCGTCAGGTAAAAAAAACTGCGTCATAAGTATTTCCGTTTGCAACGGTAACAAAGATGGACCAAGTTAAGGAGTGATTTAACTCAAACTGCAATATTAGTCGCTGTTTATTTACTTCCATCACTGCTGGTTGTCTCAAATCATACACAACAAGCTGCTGTTTCTCCTTTGTTTGTGAGTTAAACTTGCCAAGCTGCTTCTTCATTGACAGTTGTGATGCTACTGTGGTAACACGCAAGGATACTGCCTACAAGCAGTCTGCATGTGTGTTTGCACGTCGACGCGGGCGGTGACACAAAAGTATAAATGAAAGCCGACACATAACCTACGGTGTCGCGGCTACGCCTACGCACAACTACAACGAGCCCTTAAAGGATTAGTCAGTTTTCTTAAACATTCCAGGATTTTGCTCATTTTAATGGACTTTAATGGACCCCAACACGTAACAGTTTTAATGCAGTTTAAAATTGCAGTTTCAACGGAGATCTTATCTAGTGAAACAATTGTCATTTTTGACAAGAAAAATTAAAAATATGCACTTTAAAACCACAACTTCTCATCTATCTCCGGTCCTGTGACGCTCCAGCGCGACCTCACGTAATTGCGTAACGCAGCGGAAAGGTCACATGTTACATATATGAAACGCACATTTGCAGACCACTTTAAACAATAAACTTACACAAAGACATTAATTAGTATCATTCCACATACAACAACGCTGGAACGGTCCTCTTTCTCAACACTTGTAAACACTGGGGCGAAGTTTCATCCGTGATCTTTTGACGTGATGACGTATTGCGTGAGGTCGTGCTGGCGTGTCACAGTACCGGAGATAGACGAGAAGTTGTGGTTTTAAAGTGCAGATTTGGGATTGTTTAGAATCCTTTGAAACTCCGTTGCAATTTTAAACTACATTAAAACTGTTACGTGTTGGGGTCCATTAAAGTCCATTAAAATGAGAAAAATCCTTGAATGTTTTCCTCAAAAAACATAATTCCTTCTCGACTGAACAAAGAAAGACATCAACATTTTGGATGACATGGTGGTGAGTAAATTATCTGGATTTTTCTTTTAAGAAAATTGACTAATCCTAGTAAGGACCTAGTAACATTCCCATAACATTCACAGAAAGCATTCTGGGTGAACAAGACGCAGAAACAGTGCTGTAAGGGGTGTGCCGTAGTCAGGACGTGTATGTCATCGCAACCAGAAGTTATGGTTCAACTCTTTGACACAGGGATTTAACCGCAGATTAACATTCACAACAAGAAATGTTGGCAAACTGAACTGAAGCAAGGAGCTCGTCACTATCCACACTAAAGCTAAGATCATGGAGAGAAAAACCATGCATAATTAGGAAACTTCAGACGCTGTGGAAAAATATGTCACGTATCTTTACGGTATGTGTGTGAATGCAAGCACAAATTCCGGAAAATCATTGGCAGTGTAAATGAACCAAAAATCAAACAATCCCGGACAAATCCCGGACGCATTTTCCGTGTAATCTCTGTGTGAAAAGGGTAAATAACAACATTGATGTTTGTCTGTTCTTCACACAGTGTTTCCAAAACATGGAATAATTTACGAGTCGATATTTGGTGCTCTTATTATACGGAAGACTCCTTAAAGTTGTCCCTTTGTGTTCCACATTAAAAACAGCAAACAACTGATGCAATACATGGATCATAATAATTTATTTTTGGGTGAACTATTCACTGTCCGTCTGGCATTCCTTCAGTAATTGTTGAATTCACAGAGACGTAGGCCCTCTGACCTCTCAGATCAATGGACTGAGGTACATCAGCACTGTGGCCTGCTGTTCGCAAAGGCAAGGGACTTGCCTTCTGCACGTGCATGTGTGTAAAAGAGAACAAGTCTGGGGGGCATATATGCCTAAATAGGGAAGGAGGAGAGAGGGCGGCATGGAGGGATGTAATTTAATTTGCCACACAATGGGGTGAATAGCAGACACGTGGTGGAACTAATGGAGGAGAGAGATGTCCTTTTTAGCAGTGCTAATTGATAAGAAAAGAGCTTAGCCTTTGTTGAACCAATCCCCCTCCCTTCTGCCAAACCAGCACGGACACCATTGGTAACCCCCATCTGCTTTGCAGGGTCTTCATTAACTATTCTCCAAACACACACACATAAGAGCCTCCACCATCAATACACAAAGACAAGTGTGTCTGGTTGAGTTTTATATATATGTGTGTGTGAGAGAGAGAGGGAGAGAGTTGATGGGTGAACGTTACTTACATTGTTTGATATGTAGCCAATTTCACATTGGAAAGAGTGTGTTATCGTTGTATATCAGCACGGTTGTGATCACAGCTGCATTATCCTACTATCATTTCAACACATACTGTAAAGCAAACCAGTAATGCATCCAGTGTCTTATATCTACTTTTTTTTAACTCCTTCATCAAAACAATTACAGGGCTGGAACTACACTTTGATTATTATACTTAATCTTATATTGTGGAGCTTTGTATAAAGTAATTTTTTTTACATACATGTAGTACATGAGCATACGCACACATTATTGTATTTGATTACTCACAAACAGACATGATATATAAAGTATCTTTTTATTTCATTAAATGTCATTATGATATAGAATACTATGTATATACTTTGTCTAATTTTTTGATGGTAGCCATTGTACTGTTTTCGTAGCCAACTCGGAAAAAGGTACAAAAGCTGTCACTGGGTGGTTACCCCTTCAAAAGTAACCCATTGTACTTAAAGTACATTTAGTACCTCAAAGTTACATACTGGTACCTCAAAGGTTCATATCGGTGCCTCAAAAGTACACATCTATACCAAAATTTTAAGACCATTTTGAAGGGTACCGTCCCTGTGACAGCCTTTTTTCTGACAGTGCTTTTTCTGGGTGTTGTGCTAGCCCATGCAGAGGTCATGGGTTCAATCCAGGGGAACACATTCTATAGCCCGGATTGTAATCATTTTTTACGTGTATGCGAATGTACTGTATGTGGGTGGTCGAAACGCACAGCCTTGCAAAGTATAGTTTATTTAATTTGTACATGCACATGTTCGATGCATGCATATTGCGACAAAATTCAATGCACATCCTTGCACTACATTCTCCTGTAGAAGCATGCGCGACCTATGCGTACAATGTACACAGGGTTTCAAAAATCTGGTGGTGTTCGTACAGTATATGCGCACCCTTCTGATGAAGAAAATTGCATCAGATGCAGTGTTGGGAAAGTTCAGTTTCTACATGAACTAGTTCAGTTCACAGGGCAGAAATTTTTTAATGAACTAGTTCAGTTCATAGTTCATATTTCAAAATTTTGAACTAGTTCACAGTTCCAAAAATAAATTAATTTATAGTTCTTTTTTCCCATATTATTTTTTAAAAAATATTGCCATTATAGCCCATATAGAACTACAGACAGCAATTATTTTATTAGTTTTAACTGAAGCTAAATGAGTCATATTTCATCTTCATATTCAACTTTAAATCCTTATCCAACAAGGGTTTACATTAGCATTGAATGTCTTTTAATTTTTGTATTTGCTTGCACATACCTTGAAAGGCTAGCCTGGTGCTTCAAGGGGGTCGCACATCAGGCGAGAAGCGCTGCGAGGCATCGCGTGTAGTACAACTCACAGGCACGTGCACGTTAAATAGCGTGAGCTAGTCAAAGTCTATTCCAAGATCCAGAATATGCGTTAGCAGCCTATGTTAATTGTTAAAGATCTAGGACAAATATGATGTTATTTAATGTTAAACTATGTGAGGGGAGCGGCAGGGATTTCAGCAGCGTCCAGTCAGTGTTGTTTTGATGACGCATGCAGCCTGGGGGCGGTGTTGCCAGAATGGGTGTTTTTTCCGCTACACATTAAGGCCTGTGTTTTCGCCGGGTTTTCGCCTGGAAGACTCTATAGAAATCTGGCAAAATATTGAACAGCATTAAACTGAGAGAGCGTGCCGTTCACAAGCCCCAGAATGAACGAGTTCACAATAAGTTCATCAGGCAGTAATACAGTACGTTCAGTTCACGTTCGCCCAAAATATGAACGAGTTCATGAACAGGCACAACACTGATCAGATGCACTGACTGCGGACTAGTTACTGGGACGATAAATTGTGCAATCCTGCTTATGCTTCTCAATGAATTAAGGTGAAATGCCGCTACATCCAAAAGCCAGGGGGTGCTCTTGTGCAGAAACTCAATACGCGCCACAGAAAAAGTACCATTACACGCAGATCCACGAAATGTCTAAGCATATTTAATATCGCTGTTCGTCAAACCATTTCAAGTATTTTCATGATAATAAAGAATATTTATAATGATTATGTTTGACGAGTGTTGCTTTTTAAAATGCATAGATACGTGTAGATTAAATGCCCTGTAATTCGGTTAAGAGAAAATTGTCTCCTAAATGTGTAAGTGTGTATACTAACACCTTACTGTTTAACTCTTACTCGGTCTGATTTGATACTTCGCACCTGGTGGCTTCATGAGATGGCATAATGAACTTTTTAACACAGCCTTGTTCCTTTCCTCAGGGTGAATTCCCATAGAACTATGAAGAGTTTTGAAGCTACACACATGCTTCCAGTAAGTGTGACGGACCACTTCACCAGAAAGAGAGCAAGATGTGTTTTTCCTTTACTGTATCCTGGAGACTGCTTGTTTTGAGGAGTCAACAACGTAAGATGTTGCTTGAGATCCAAGTTGGAGAATGAATGAATTTCGAATTTGTGAATCAAACCCCAAACTCCCCCGTGTTCATGCAGATTGCCATAGGAGCTCTACAGAGAGTTCTGAGAAGTCCTTCTAGCCTACGATTACCTCAGCACCAGAGTCAAGAAGGGGTGGACACAATGGTTAGTTGCGTATTGTATTTGAAACCGAAGATTTTCTTTATGCGATTTTTTTACTTATGGGATTTTCCAACTAATAACAGAGTCCTCCACAAGATGGAGAAGAAAAATTAAGTGGAAAAATTGAAGGGCTGTTTTTTTCTAAATGTTCAGCATATTCATGACCTCAGAAGACTCTGGTTTTCCCACAAAACTAAATTGATAAGAGGTCATTGGTGATTATTAATGTCATTCTGCAATCGAAACATGTTTCCAAATACAGCCTCAAAGTATCAACACGATATTGACTTCCAACTGAAAAGAATGAGAAAAAGATGAAACTGTATTAAATCTGCATCAAAGCAACAGATCGGTGACAGGCTGCAGGCTGGACCTATGCCTCATTTCTTGTAAGGAGAAAAAGGGCCACTCAGCAACCTCTGGCTCTGATATTAGTCAGCAACCCCATTAGTCTTAATGGCTGCCTCTGGGCGCAAGGGAGCCTGGTCTGTCCTTTTAAAAGTACATACAAGGAGCTCATTAAGACTTAAAACAAAGAGTATTAGCGAGAGGGGGTGGAGTGAATGAGTGAATGAGTGACCGACAGAAGGGGGGGAGAACGAGATATCACCTCCTTCCATTATGTCCCTCCCCCTTCGGCTCTCATTGACGGGCTCCTGCGAGGAGCTGACCACAGAAGCCCCATAAAGGCCCGGCCATTTCCATAATCGCTCATATCTGTCAGATGAAACACTATCCAGACAGCTTAATGGACAATGTGTAGGATCCCTGTTTAAAAATCTATACCTAATCAATATTTCTGGCTCCCCAGCACCATTTGGAGATGGCCGCTACCTACCTGCTGCTCTGTAAGGTAGCTTAGTATTGACCCGGCTAATATAGGGTTATTCAGAGACGTGCACTGGTCACGTTTGTACTCCAGAGCTCTTTGGGATAAACATGGCAGGTCAAAATTAGTTTTACGGAAACACAGCGATCTGCCGTGACGTAGCTAAGTGTTTCAGGCAGCCGTTCCCACAGTTGTCAGAAACGTTGGGCTCCATTTAGGAAACAAACTGATCAGCACATGAAAATTGCAAAGGCCATCTGTTACCATAGCAGCAAATTTACTTAGAGCAGTCACAGGCCCTCACCCCATCTCTCTGCTTCCATTCACCACCTTTTTAGATGCGAGTAAATCTTCGCTCGAATCCATCAGCAGTGTGATTCAATTTATAAAACTGAATTTGTAAACTGAATATAGAAGAAACATATTATACTTTTATGTAAATTTGATTACTTATTTGTAATGTAAAGATTCAAATTAAATATTTTTATTACAAATTGTGTTTGTAATACTTCTCGCACGTTTTTTTTTTTACTGATCTAGTCAAGGTGGGCAGGAAATACACTGAGGTGTTTATGAGGGTTGGCCTGAAGTTAAGAGAGCACCCGTTACTTTCAGATCATTTGCAGACTGTTAGGCAGAGAGGAGTCTCGCCTTTTATCCCCCTTTGTTCCTTATGCACTTTTGAGCAGATTTCGGTGATTCAGTCATGGTTAAACTGAGCATAGGATCAGCAATTCCGAAAGATGAATGAGATACTAAAACACGAGCCAGCGGCTTACACCGTTTATCAGTGTTTTTAAATAGACTGAACAGTTTCTTGCCCTTGGCAGCTTTCCTTGAGTGTGTGAGGTGTGTCGCATTCATCATTTGGAGGTCAACTCATCTTGGCTTTAAAAAATCCCCAAAGAACAGCGAGTACATGAATGTTTTTTATGAACTTACTCTGATACGACACTTTTAGCAGTCGATTGCATCAGTGGTGTTAGGCAACAGTTTTACTCGCGTGTTTTCTTAAGCTGAAGAAATTGCTCAAGACCATTTGAAAAGATAATGGACAAGATGTGACCTCAGTTTCTATGTGAAATTGCGTTCTTTGCCAACATAAGCTTTGCTATGCTCAACAGAGTTCTGACAGTAAATGAAATGAACAAATGGGAAGTTCCCATAACTTTTTTCAAGTGGCGATTGTGCACATGGCCAAGTTTGTTTTCAGGGAAGATTTAATCACAGGTCTGATAGCCACATTTGAGGTAGAGTTTTATTTTATATTTATATAATGGGGTGTGGACGTGTGGCACAATAGCCACATATTAGACATTATATAAAGAGGAATTTAACAGTCTGCTGACTGTTGTGACAACTGTAAAGTTATAAAAATTTGATGTAGGCTACACCATCAGTGGTGAGCAGTGACTCGTTTTTCGAGTACACAACATTTAACCAATCATGTGTGTTGCTGGTCATGTCAAAATATGTGATCGGTGTGTCATGTAAACTTATGTACATTACGCGTCATTTCATAATACGTGTCTGCTGCAGACACTTCAAAGGGGTTTATGATAATACAAGACACTTGCGTTTGTCAGATCCCTGCTGAAAAAAACCAGTATCAAACCAGCATGGACCAGCATGGGAATTATGCTGGTCTATGCTGGTTTAGCTGGTAGTCACAGCATGCAAGCACCAAAACACAACATATGCTGGTATGACCAGCATGGGATGCTGGTGCTTATGCTGGTTTAGCTGGTGCTAATGCTGGTTTGTTGCTGGTTTAGCTGGTGCTAATGCTGGTGCTGATGCTGGTTTAGCTGGTGCTAATGCTGGTTTGTTGCTGGTTTAGCTGGTGCTAATGCTGGTGCTGATGCTGGTGCTGATGCTGGTTTAGCTGGTGTTCACTAGCAAACCAGCACCAAAACACAACATATGCTGGTCTTGCTGGTATGCTGTTTTTTTCAGCAGGAATATTGGCTTAGTCGCATGTGTAATCAGAGTTTAGTGTTAAGTTAATGTCTTGGGAGTATGTTTTGAACGTGAGCATCTCTTTTATCATAAACCCTTTAGACGCATTTGCAGCGGGCACTTATTTTGACATGACGCATGATGCACATGGTTCCCATGACACAACATGGCATGGCGAGCCAAACACACATGACAGGTTAAATACATTTCTGTTGTGACGAGCTTCGCATGTGCCCACAAAAAGTAGTCACGGGCCGCCACTGTACACCATAATAGCGTAAGACCAGTCGGCTACTCGTATAGCCTAAATAGTTTAATATATCTAGTTATACATTGTTTTAAAACTGTATTTGGATAGTAATTTTGCAGTAACTATACAATTTTACACTTAATTTGTTTTTACATTTATTTGTTTTATTCATGTGCACAACGATAATTTCGTCTTTGGCCGCTGGTGGCGCTGTGCTAATGCAATAAACTAAAAAACAACAACTAAACACTCCCGTCATAATCAACAAAACTGTCCACACTACAAGTTTTCACCCCTTGTTATGGTCTCGACGACTACGTCTTTGGTAAAGACTGTGTTTTGTCGTGGTATCGGTGTAGACAGGACAATAACTACTGAGAGGGCTGTGAGTGGAGTGTAATTGAATTGAAGTGAATCAGCGTGTGACGCCGCCCCCTCGCGCGTGGATCAGCCTCTTCCGCGCCGCGCACAGAACCGCCCTGACTGGGGTAACTAACAGAAGAGAGGGAATGAAGGAGTGATTGAGATAGAGAGAGAGAAAGAGTGAGTGAGAAAAGGAGACACTTCAATACTTCAGAGATCGGATCTGGTTAAAGGAAAAAGCTGTGTCATTTTTGAGAAACTCTGAGGCGCATATACAGACTTGGAAGGACACATTTGGGACTATCCTGACGGGGCACATTAAACAGAGATATAAAAACATTGAAAGACTTTAAACATTGAATGCTTGACTATGACGGCAGCTGTCGATATGAAGCCGTTAACCATAATAAAATCCGAAAAAGACGGTAAGTAAGCTAAACGCTTTCTCGTCGTTATCTTCATTTGATGTGCAAAATGTGTCTTTATTTAGTAACTTTTGCTATCACTGCAACCATGTCTACGTGAAACGCGTTTAAATCCAGATAATGGTATGAGACACATCGATTATGTTGAATAGCAATAAGCGAAAACATTTCAAACTGATGCAAAACAAGTGTGTTGTCTTTCTTAACCCGTCAGTAGTAACACAAGCGGGCATAATTATGCGCAACATATTCATGTTTCTCTATACGCAACACTCCAAAATGTGTCCGTTATTCAGTTTTGTTGTACAGATAATCTGCTGAATAATGCAATGCTGTTATATTACGTAGTTGAGCCATTGTATTAACCATTATTTGTACAGAAAACTTTGAATTTATGCGTAAACTGACTGGACCTATTTATTGTTGCACGAATTGAAAAAATGTAGTCATTTAGCAAACATCTTTTTATCCAGACGCATACTTTCGCTTTGTTAAAATGTTACAAATGTGTGTTATGTGCGTGTACATGTGGAGGTTCTGACACCGAGCAGATGTTGAGTAGCCTACCACACGCAGCCTCTCGTGACGCTCTTATGTACTCGCGTCATTTCATGCATGGCACTTGAAAAAAAACATTGACTTTCAAAACATTGCATGTGTGCATGTATTTCGTATGTTCAATTAGTGCAATGTATACTAAATATAATATTGCAATAATGTTTTAAGATCATCTTTGGTATTCCTTTAATATAAAGCAGATATTATTGCTATCTTGCACTGTTGGATGATGATTATTGTCCTAGTTTTTTCTTTCTTTCTTTCTTTCTGTTTTGATGTATATACATACACAAGTATGTAATTGCAGGGAAATTCCCTCTTGTCCCGAAAAAAATGGTCAGTGTCAACTGAATGATGCTTGTTGCAGCCTCACTGTCCATTCATACCACATCCACATTAACCCCCACCGCTGTCCCAGTCCCGTTTAGGAGGGGCTGCGTGCCTAACCAGGGTTAAGGGAGGGAGGGCAGATGCCATGCTGGTTAAGCAGTCAGCAGTCTTACACTCCTCCTCTATACTCCTGTGGACAGGAATAAAGTGACGAGTGTGCAAGTGGGATGTTCGCACATTTGGTGTACTTGCACTCTATAAGAATATGACCCTTTTATTTGGCCCCGGAAGGGCAGGGTGAGTTCAGTGGCCGCTGGTTTCCCTACGATAAAATGCTGACTGGCCTTAGCCACAGCTGGTGGCTATACACACAGCACTTGGTTCATCCTCTTTACCTCTATTTTGACTTACACACACATATACACCACTACCAGCTGTTAATACATCATGGAAAAAAGATATTCACCTTTGCAAGCATGTCAGAACGAAAGCTAAAGCTGAGGTATAATGACTGCTGTGTGATGTGTAAGACGTGATATGAATCATTGCCACACTCGCATATTCGCACATGTACACAGGCTTGCTCCGTTTCTCACACACATATAAGAGTTTACATTTACAAAATGTGAACAGTCAAGTGTGGTATGTTCACAGAAATGAACTGTGACACTTTCTGAAATACACAAAATGCAGTGTGCGATAACGCACACGCTTTTTTTCTAGCTTGGAAAAATATTTGTAATATGGAAAAATAGTGTGCTTTAAAAAAGTGCTGATACTTGCATTGTTGTTGCCAGAACATCATGCTATCTTGCAAAACAATTTCTCAAGACGTGTTCCCTTGAGTTCAGTCAACCGTAAATGTTCAGGCAAGGTGAACGCAGATCACGGCTCAAGACCGTAAACTCCATGTAAGACATGTTTACTGCTGGTCTGGTGCTTCAGTCTTCCTGAAAAATAGATATGTTCACCTTGTGGGTATCTTTGACAGGCGCCCGTGGTCAGCACACAATGCATGCAGGATTATATAGCTCTGCAGGCTGGCACAAACTCTAGGACACGTGTCCACGTTGGTAATACGGAAAGGCCGTAGACATTAAGCACCTGATGCCAGTTTGTATTGGGTCGTAGATCAAGACAAGCAAGCTTGAGAAGACAACGGCTAGCACAGACACTAGCCTTCCTTTCCCTTCCCCCTTTGCATTTTGACTCTGTTTATACAGAAGTGATGAATGGTTGAATTCAATCAAGAGTCACACAAAAGTTGTTTAGAGTTCAGTCAAGATTATCTGATTTAACCCGAAGACATGTAGTGCATGAGGAGACAATGGGTGCTACACAAGTGCAGGGCTGCCAATAAACATGCATTCATTCATGGAATTGCTAAAATTAGATTGTGCGTGAAGTTAACTCTATTACTTTTTAACAAAATTTACCAAAAATAACAACTGCCGCTGATGGTCTGAAACAAAAACCGTTGACACGAAAACCTTTGGTTTGAGCAGAATATGGAGCAGTCTGCTAAAAAGGCCACAAGTCGTCGACAACAGTGAGTCATTTAAATGTTTACATTTACGCATACGACAGATGCTTTTATCCAAGTGCATTACAAGGTACAATTTTTAATCATCACGTTTGGGTTTGAACCCATGCCCTTTTTTGCTGCTAATGCAATGCTCTACCACTAAGCTGTAGGGTGTGTTTCGTTTAACATATGCATATTAAAATTGTCAATATAAAGCATGCACTGCTGTCCCAGCATCTTCAGAGGTCTGTGCTTTGAAAGGGGAGTTGTCAAAATGCTTGACAACAGGGCCACTCCTTTCATCTTGGACCAAAGACTACTTAACACAGTCAAATGAGTCAGCAACAACACGAGAGACTACCAGGGGTCCCTCCCACTCATTAAAGCCCAGTGAAAAACCATATAGAAATAGCCATAGATGAGAATTTCTCCTCTTCCCTTTCTCTTTTTCTGTTTCTCTTGCCTTGTTTTTTGCTCAGGGTTCAGTGAGTGACAGGAATGTTTGAGGACTGGGTGGGCTTCCCGCTTTTATCTGATTAAGACGCTCTGCTCTCTCATCTCGAACCCCTGCTAGGCCCCACTGGTGGTAAAGCGAAATCCGAGCATTATCAGGTGTGGCATAAAGATGATACAGCATGCTTTAAGATTGTGTCAGAATATGGCTGGGATCCCTGTTGTTACATAACAGATACACGCAAAAGGTTTCTGTAATGTCAGCCTCTTCTGACTTTCCCCAGGCCTGTTCATGCCTTTGCTACCTGACAGCTGTGCAAACATGGATCTGGGCAATCAAGGTTGGTCTGATGTGGGTCTCCGATGGAGCCAAACAAATGACTCAGTTTTTATAGATTGCTGAACAGTGCATGAATAGTATGTACTGTAGTAACGTGAGGTCTAGGGCATGTTAAACATTCAGAGGTAGCAGGATTAATATTTGACACTCACAATTGATTCACCAGACACGGAAAATATTGCAGTGCCTGAGGATAAGATGAAACACTGTTAGATCAGAGGGTCCTGCCTACTTCTCTTCAATAACTCCCCCTTAACAGAATGTCCATTGGTTAAATGACTCCCTTGTCAGAAATTCTTTCTGGCGAACGCACATTTTTATTGTTCCTTTAAAGCTTAGTCATCAAAGGGTGATGGGAGGTCCTAGACTTTATTCGTTCAAGGTATTGGCCGTTTAACAGCACAGACAAACACTTATGTGCGTCAGAATGACTGAATGATACGTCAGAAATATTTTCGCTGTAGAGTTTGTGAAAGCTGCCTTGACCCAATTCGCTGCCTTGAAGGTGCGGTGAACAGTTATCTCTGGCCCTGATTCTCTGAACTTCAAAAGACCAAAACAAAAGCAAAAGACACAGCATGTCTCTGAGCAGGGAAGAAATAACAACCAAGGCGTTTTTTCCCCAAGATTTTACAGCACCCATTTTCTCCCCGCTCCGTCTCTCTCCACATTCGTTCATGTCTCCCGTCTGTGGGCCACATGGGCCCTTGCGTCTTCTCCTTGGCCCCTGATGTGGTGTCTGTCTAGTGATGTCTTCTCCAGCGTGCTACAGGCTAATTACTGAGTCACAGCCCCTGCCGAGCTGACTCCAGTGCCCGCCCCTCCTCCCGTAAGACATTAGCCCATCCCAGGCTCTCTGGTGGGCTGCACACCTCCTGAATGGTGGGAGGCCCTTGAGGTGAGTAAGCCAGCCGGACCGGTGCCTCTCTTTCCATGGCACACTGTGGCTGTTTTACAGATGTCTCCCGTGTAGCGTGCGTGTTATGAACTTATGTAAGAGACACGGAGGGTGGTATTGGATCTGGTTTTGAAATCAGTGCAGCATCCTGACTGGTTCTGGCTATGTCTCACAGCTCAGGGAAGCAGAGGAAGACCTGTTCTCAGATTCTTCTCTCCCATTGGTGTATGCGCTTTCACATGGTAACCTGTTTTAGGACTCAGTAGGGCCTGATGTTTTTGTAATCATCCTATTTTTGTCTTATCTACAAGTTTTTACATTAGGGGATGCATCGAAAGGATGCTTCTAGCCACCAATCGGGTTACATACACGATCATGTAATTTAGAGCTTAAGCTTGTGAGAAAACCACTCTGTGAAGTCCAGGTGTTTGGCTTTAGCTAGATTCTCCGTCTCTCTCTGTTTGTGAGTTCTACTTGATGTACAGCTGAATAGAAGGCACATGATCCTTGGCAGTCAGAAGAGCCGACACAGCTGGGACTTTTTCTCGGTCAAACCATCTACATATTTCTGACAGAGAGGCTCTGCTCGGGCGATTCAGGGATGAGAGCAGTTAAAGGCGTTCTGCGTAGGTGTCTGGATCAAATCCAAAGGCGGTCATAATGAGGGCTTGTCTTTGACATTGTTCACTTACACCAGTAAAGCATGGTGGGATCCAACAGCTCACCCCTTTCTCATAAAGCCACAGCGCAGGGATCGCTGTTAGTCTTTTTTTTGCTTCTAAGAGCCTGTGAGGAAATATGTACACATGGGGTCGTTTCTAGCACTCAGACTTTTTTTTACTCGGGGATGAATTGCAAGATGTGCTAATTTGGTCTGTGTTTTTTTTTTTGCTGCTTTTACCCTCTGCTGCTTATAGACACTTTTGCTGTTTGTCACCACCATGAGTTATTTATTGTGTTTACTAATATGATGTCACTTTGAAGATGCATAAGAACACAAATTCGTCCTGCTGCACGCTAGGTATTTCGAAACAATTTCATTTTTTTCCAGACTCCCATTCATCTATTTTGGGCTTGTGATCTCTTTTTCATTGTTGCAGCTGTGGTAGTTTTTTTTGCATACAGTTAACTTAATTGTGTAATTGGTCCATTTTAAATTGTACTCAGACTTATTGGTTTCAAGGTCACAAATTCAGAAAAAACTCATAAAAAAACTTCCATCCACATTAGCGATTGTAAAACAAAGCAGGAATGTATGGCACGATACATAAAAACAATGCGGTCCGTGGGGAATTCTTTTACCGAGAATGCATCTGTTGGCCATCGACTGGCTCCACAATAGCAGAAACCATTAGCCATTAGCTTGCTAATTGCATGCAGAGCTTTCCTTCCTTCATTTCCCCGATACGGAAAGCTGCTTAGCTCATAAACTTAACTCAGGCGTGACTGACTGCTCATGTATGAATTTGGTTTAATCAGAAATGCTTTTCGATGCATTTATATCCAGTACCAAGAAAGTCTCCTTGGTTTTCCCTTTTCAAGTGTTGCAGGTACCTTTAGAGGAGGTTTATATTGAAGAATGTTACAGATAGAGTAAACTGTTTGTCAAGTTCACCAGTTGTTTGTTCGGAAGTCTAAACAGTGCCTGTAAGATGCACTGATCCGAATGCTCACATGGCCTGTTGGACATAAGTGTGTTCAGTCTTGCAGTGCAGTTACATGCCCTCAATTTGCATGTTGCAAACGCCTCTGCTTCTTTTTACAAGATGCATAGTAGCATTGCTTTTCATATCTACAGTAATACAAAGCTCAACAGTTTACCAGCATGACTGCAAACAGTAGATCAAAGCTAGGTTGCGGTAGTGCAACCGGTTAGATTTTGTAAAAATGCGGTGCTATGCAATTTCTCACCTTGTTTGTGACTTCGTTCTCAGCAGCAAAATTGGAGCCTGATACAATAGTGTCATCATTTTAAACATGGCATATAGCATAATGTATTTTAAATTCATATATACAGAATATATGTGTGTGCATTATCTTAATGTTCAGCGAGTCTCATAAAGTTCACAGACAGTGTGTGCTTGGTTAAGTGGAATTGGAGGTTGTATGCAGTCAGACAGCCACCATGATTTCAATCCTCAATGTGGGTCCTGTGTTTGACCCACTGAGGATGTTGTTGTGCCTGTGTGTGTGAGCGTGCGAGGGCATCCTGCAAACCGGGGCACCCAGTGGCCTGGTCTCTAAGAATAGCCACAGTGTTCCAGGGTGGGAGACCCCCGGCGCGTGACCCTGGCGGGTCGTACAGGCTCGACACCGCCTTTGGGAGCTCAGTCGTGGGCTGCTGCTATTCCTGTCTCGATCCGGCCCGGTCTGCATGCTTTCAGATGGAAATCTAAACAGTGGGCAGAACAAGAACTTCTCTTACTGAATCCCCCACCCTTGTCCATCCCTTGTTCAGCATGGACGTGGTGAATGGCTTTCCTTCATGCAGGCCAGGTTTAGCAGTCTTACGGTCACACACTTTGAGAAAGATAGAGCAAAAGATAAAAAACTGAAAGTGTGTTTTATGAGTGGCAGATGTGCAATTTTTTTTTCTGTGCTCCATTTTCAAAAATAACAAAGGACTTTAATGGACCTTTGTAATTCTCAATAGAATAAGAAAAAACTAAGAGTGAAAAAAGCACGCTTGTGTGGCACAATATGCTAATTTGACATGGACACATAGATACGCCTAGCACAAAAAAAGCTTTCAGAAGCTTAAATATCGTCCAGACTATTGAAGGACTCAAACGAGCTATTTAGCTTTTATTACACACCCACTCGCTGTCTCTCACGCACATTTAGACACACATATTCGCACAAACGCACACTTAACACAGACACAGGCATTCTTTAAAGTGCGTCTAATTTAAGAACATTGCATCTTCAGTGCTTCTCTGTAGATTTTCCGTGCTAGATCTCTACGAGTCAATAAATCACAGAATGCGCGATAAAAAACACTTTAAGAATGAATAAACTGAATGGGCGGGGCCCATGATCATGCCAGCGATGATGTCATCCCTTGGGGACTCCATTCATGTTGTCTCGGATGCTCTCGCATTACAGATAAGTGAATCATCCAACCCCTCCCCACCACGCCCGGCTCCTTGAGACCACCAGGGCCCGTGACTATAATCGCAATTTCACAGCCCCCTGACCAAAGCGAAGAGCTGAGAAAGTCAGACACACTGCACGCAATGCATACCCGACCAATGCACACCTGCACTGTTATCTTATAATATAAAGATTTTTCAGATCTTTTGTGTGATGGCGAAACGGATACATTTTAGTTTAGTATTGAAGTGATTGTGTTATTCAATACACTTGATTCAGATGCTTTACACAAGTACATAGTGTACGTTTTGCTGATAAAGTGGTGTGCAATGGCATCATTCTGCTGTTTGTGATAGGAAAGATATTACGTTGTTCTGATTTGACAAAGCTGATGTCAATCATATTGGTAATGTATTAGATTACTCTTCTCAGTTCACTCCGTGGTTACATTTACATTTAGGCATTTAGCAGACGCTTTTATCCGAAGTGATTTACAACCGTGAGGAAAACAATAAAGTGATTCAATAAAATGAGAAGTGCAAGACATTCTCATTGTAACAGCATGCAGATGATATCTGTAATGCAAAGCTTTATGGAGATGAAAGCTTTGCTTTGAAAACAGCTCCAGTCTTGATGCATAGTTGTATGAACGTAATGAACTTTTTTTGTTGGCATGCTTTCCATGATATTCTGGTTTGCACATACAGATGCTGTATGCAAGATTAGATACACAAAAGAAAATGGAAAGTTAAATTCACTTCTTAAATAACAGAATGTCTTGCACTTGTTTTGTGACCTGTAACATCTTAAATTATTAAAACGGTCACATGAATCTTTCGCTTGTTTTTTGGAATGTTTCCTGTTTTCAAATTAACAGCGTGGTCTTCATAACGATTAATCGCAACTAATCGGTTGCAGAATAAGTTATGTTTACATTATTTATATGTGTTTACTGTGTATAATAATTATGTATACATACATAAATACACAAACATACATGTATAATTTTAGAAAAAAAAATTATATATTATTTAAATTATATATACAATATAAATTATAAATATAAAAATGTATACACATTTAAATATTTTTAAAATATATACATGTGTGTATTTATTTATACGTAATTATTATGTACAGTTACAGCAGTAACAACATAAACAAGCGGCTTTCGTGGTCAACACGTAACTTCCGGTAAACTCCGCTAAGAATAAATAACAACAAAGGACTTTAAATGTAGTTTATTTATATAACAAGCAAAATAAACAACACGTAGATTACACAGGAAACCAAAATATTTGTTATTTCCGACGAGGTATTTGTTCAAGAGTTCAGTTAAGCAACTAGTCAGACTATTAAAAAAACTGAAACCGGAAGTAAAGTTCGGACCAGACGCGTATCGCGTCACCGCACGTGCGTCTGATGACAGTCTATACACAGTACACAAAAAAAAAACTTGGATTCTGCAAATGATTAGTTGCGATTAATCATTATAAAGCCATACTCTGAACTCAGTATTTTCAGACACCACTTGTACGTAAGGCTTTTTGCAATGATATCTGAAAAAAATGGTTTTTCAAATGACTGCCCCACAGTGTTCTTTCAGAAGGCACTTTGCTTTAGCCACTAATGAAAAAACCTCACTATGTCTTGTTATGCCTTTGTGTCATATTTTATCCAAATAAAACATGCTTCCTTTACAAAAAAAAAAAAAAAAAACGCAGAACATTTGCACTTTACCAGACAGGGTCTCTTAGGTTTATTTTTGGCAGTTTAGCTGGATATGGTTGTATCACCTAATGTGAAAATGGACTTCTTCCCCAGTGAATGAAGCCGCTGACGTCCAGCTGGTAGAATGGCTCCTCTAATGCGCAATTAAACACTGTAAATGGAGAAAGCAGGATCTCGCTCTAATCGAATCTCACAAGAGAGCTGCATTGTTCTTCTCCATTTAGACACTCTGCATAATGTATCAATGCAAAGCCATTTCTGTCAGACTCATCCAGGGAGGTAGCAGCGGATAGAGAGAGAGAGAAAGAGAGAAAGGGTAGGAGAGAGGCGAGGGAGGTTAGGAGGGACAGCTGTTGTACATTCCTGGCTTGGTTATGTCTTGTTGAGGACCGAAGACAGTAAGCGCAAACCCATACGGCGCCCAGGGCTGGCAGTTTGAAAACCACGCAGAGATGCCAGAACATCTGGGTGTCAGTAGACAGCAGTCACAGACGGCACAAAAAAAAGACACAGAGCGTTGCTTTCCACAGTCTCAACTGTGCATTTGGCTCCAAGATGAGTTCATCGTGCCTGAGTCACACAGGTAATTTTATCACTCAGAGGTTGCTCTGTCGTAACTCTGGAGTTTTTTGTTTAGGTTATATATTTATCTTAAACAATTCTTCGAAATTATCTTAGGAGAAATGCACGTAGACAACATATGTTGATGTTTTGTTGACAGTAAGATTATTAAGCTATAAAATGAATAAACTAAATCATTTATGTAATGAGAAATGCTTCACATTGCAAAACCACAGTTTGTTCTTTATCACGCTCTTCTAGGAAAAATGACTGAGATTAAAGTGATTTTGTTTCAGACCAATGATAAAATCACCAGCCCTCACCTTGCCACAATCAGCAACACATTACAAAAATTGGGTCACATCATGGTTGTAAAATCTTTGATCTTATTACTATCCTTTTGTCTCTTTCCCTTGCCCAATTCTAGTGTAAAGAATTGGCAGCGGCACTCCTCAAGCCCTTAGGGGTTTCCCAAAATCCTCTCTTTTTCTTTCTTTCCCCCTCTCACTCCCTCGAACAGCCACCCCGACAGTCTTAATTGGATCGGTCGAAGTCATCGGGCACTGTTTAACTCATCAAAGGCTTCTCTATGTCCCGCTGGGTGCCCACGGGCAAAGAGGGTGACTTTTCCAACACTGTGGTGTCTGTTCGGCACCCTGCAGCCTGCTGTGACATCATCACCCCTCAGCCATGACCTCTAACCCCTAACTATTGACCCCTTGCAACACAGACCCCTCTGTCTATGTCTGGAGACAGAGATGGAGCAGCTTGCCGGGTAGAAGGCATAGTGGGGAGATGGCGAGGTGGTTATCGATAGGTGTAGGCTTTGACCTGTGACACACTTATATTTTTTAACTATCCTTAGCTGGGTGAGACGTCTAAGAGGTGGACATTGTGCATGTGGCTAAATAAAAGACCATTTAAATATGATTGTGAAGCACTGCGCCTGGTGTTTGCCTTAGTTTATGTCGATTCTTTATTTATTTTGTGTGTAATGTCGCATATCTGCGATTAATCCATACTTAAAATGTGTGTGATTGACGTTGATGTGTTTGGTCCAACAGATCTGGAATGTGCGGATGTCCCTTTACTCACACCAGGAAGTAAAGAGATGATGTCACAGGCTCTTTTGGCCACATTCAGCGGCTTCACCAGGGAGCAACAGCGACTCTCCATCCCTAAAGGTTCAACTTCCATTGCATTTTATTTTAACATTTACTTTCCATTTTCCTTTCCATATCTTTTTCTCCCTTTTAAGTCATACAAGACCCATTTTTACCATTTGTTGATTATGTTAATAACAGCAGACACATATTCCTCCCATTCTCATTTATTAGCAAAAGAAGGGAACATAGACAGGAAGAGCGAGATATTAAGAAAAAGCGAACATGGAGCGCAGAAGCGTAGTTTCCTTGCTTCTGGCTCTGTAGTCCGGAATACCAAAATCAGATTGCCTAAAAAGAGATCTTGCTAGATAGGCACATGGCAATCTTTAGCAGAGGTTATGAATTATGCTTACCATCCATGGCAGACCGCAAAATAGCTTTGCTTGCTGTGTCTGGGGAGGCTGTAGTCTGTGTTGGGTCTGCGTCTGTCTGGAAATAGCTGTATTCAGTGAGCTTGTGGAGTGTATGTGTCTACAGTAGAAGGAGCCATTAGATGGAGAGAGAGAGGGGTGTGTATGTCTATAGGCTAAAATTACAGTTGTTTCAGTTCCTTCCACTCTGGCTACAAATTTATAGAAAATCACCTGACTATTTCCCATAAGCCACCAGGCCTGTGACCAAAATACTGTCAGCGTTTTAAACACAACCAACTAGAAAAGAGCTCTGTCTATATAAACATCCTATACATTATCATAAACATCTTCCCTATGCTATTTATATTGGGAAAAAAATTATATATATGGATACACATATATATACGTATATGTATCTACCGTAAATGCATGTATCTGACCATGTAATTTCTCTTCGTTAGACCCCAGGGAGTGGACAGAAGCCCACGTGAGGGAATGGTTAACATGGACGGTCAACGAATTCAGTCTGAAAAATGTAGACTTTCATAAGTTCAGCATGGACGGGGCTAGTCTCTGTGCACTGGGTAAAGAACGCTTCCTGGACCTCGCACCAGACTTTGTGGGAGACATCCTCTGGGAACATTTAGAGATGCTGCAAAAAGGTGATAATCAGTCAGTCTGTCTTGTTTGTCTGTCTTCTTCCATTCGTTTTTCATTACAATTGAGTAAAAAGTTCAATTAAAGGGGCCAAGACTGTAAAATAAATATTTGGTGTCCCCAGAGTACACATGTAAAATTTTAGCTCAAAATACCACATAGATAATTTATTATAACATGTTAAAATTGACACTTTGTAGGTGTGAGCAAAAATGTGGCGTTTTGGGTGTGTCCTTTAAGATGCAAATGAGCTGATGAAATGCAAACACTGATCGCAATGATGGTGGTTTGTTGAAATTGAAACTCAGTTGTGCCGTGAATGATTTACTCTCTCTCTTTCTCTCTGCACTAAATGGCTGTGTCGTGGTTGGATAGTGCAGATTAAGGGGCGGTATTATTTTAATAAGATCTCCTTATGACATCATAAGGAGAGCCAAATTTTAATGACCTAATGCTTACCAAAACTGAGTTACTGGGTTGATCTTTTTCACATTTTCTAGGTTGATAGAAGCACTGGGAACCCAATTATAGCACTTAAACATGGAAAAAGTCAGATTTTTTTAAAATAAATCAATTGATAATAGCTTCAGCAAGATTTCCAATGCTATCTCATGGCAATGCGTACGTATTTTACAAGGTGGCGCATTTTTATCAATCCGTACAACCACATTCGTACCTTTTTGTCCGATTTACCCATGTGCCTGTGATGTTGGGATTGGGTGCGGGGTTAGCGTAGATTTTCGTTATTGTTCTTATTGTTTGTTAATTATACATTTTTGCACAAATTTTTTACTAATTAGCCAACTTGTAAAACATGTACGAATTCTGAAGAGATCACGCTGAGATTTCATAATATATGCTGTGAAATGTAAAACAGGTGTTATTCTTAAAATGCTTAGAATAATTTTCTTTGCTTACCTGCTTATCAAATTCAAACAGGGTTTGAAATCTTCCAGTATGCATTTGCTATTGACGTAAAAGCGGTGTTCTTTCATAAATTTCTAAAGTAAAGCCACTGTGGTATAAACATGAAAGCTGCTATAACTTTATTGTCTCGCACAATCTAATCTGTAACACGTTTGTCTTTGCGACTGAGTATAGTTTGAGTAATGTGTGTTCTTCGTTCACACAGAAGACCAGAAGCATTTCCCCATCAACGGTCTAACCTCCAGTTTCCAGGAATCTCGCTATCCCTCAGACTACTTTTTCAGTGAGTATCTCTTTCAGTTAGCATCATTACAGTGCCCGAGCAGACTTCCATATCATATGCCAGATCTATACATAGGTAATGTTAAACGATCTGTCTGTAAAAGCTGTTAACAATGGCAAGATCGAGAGTCTGGACATTTAAAAGCCTTAAATCTCATATGAACTCCCTTAATGTCCACCTTTCTCTGTTTTCTGTCGTTTAGACTATGGCATAGAGCATCCACAATGCGTCCCACCTTCAGAATACTCGGAGCCAAGCTTCATAACAGAGTCTTACCAGACCCTTCACCCGATTAGCTCGGAAGACCTGCTGTCGCTCAAATACGAGAGCGAGTATCCGAATGTTATCCTGCGTGACGCACCTCTCAATCAGCTGCAGGGAGATTACTTCTCGGTCAAACAGGAAGTGGTGTCACCCGACAATATGTGCGTGGGCCGCATTAGCAGAGGTGAGTGTGCCGGATATTCTTTTATCATGTATGGAGATGATGGTTATATCATTTGGAGAAACCCTTACTTGAACCTGCTACACTAGTCTTATTCTAAAACTAATATTGAATGATTATATATAAAGACTTGATGACTAGACGTGCTTCATTTAGTGATAAGCTATTTCTTAAGAAAGGCTTAGTGTACAGAAGCGTTCCTTTTAAAACACCATTTTGTCTCAAGCATTGTTCTTTGTTTAGCCAACGTCAGGGATTCAGACAAAGGGTCACGGTTATGATAACAAGTACTTCCCTGCTGTAAAAGACTAGCATTTTTGCTCACCAGTATATGTTGTGTTTTTAATGCTGGGGTGTACTGGTGTCCCTACCAGAGTTCATAAGTGGCTTATGCCCCTTTTCCACCAGAAAGAACCGGACTGGTTCAGAGCTAGCCCTGTTCTTAGTTTAATAGTTGGTAATCCTTTTAAAAACCGGCCACCACAGAGCGAAGTCTTACGTCACTGAATAAATCTCATCTTTTCCAGCAATGTTGCATAGGGTGACCATACGTGCCATTTCGGTGCGTCTTCCGGAAGTCGTATTTGTTGACCGCATACGCCATTCAGTTAAAAACATAAGATATACAATCGTAGGTTCATTCTTACCTTAAAATGTAAAGGTTGCTTTTCTGTAATAATAATAATAATCCTCTATGACATATGCGGTCGACAAATACGACTTCCGGAAGACGAACACAAAATCCTGGACGGGATGCGTCCGGGAAGAATGGCACGTATGGTCATCCTAATGTTGCAATTATTATTATTAATGGTCAATGGCTTTGCATACCTACATTGTCATCCAAACGCTGTGAATCCAACAGGTACGTGCAGCTCGAGTAAATATATATAAACAAAGGTTTCAATTGAGAATAACGGTATGGGCATAACATATTTTAGCGTTTACACAAAACAACGTTAGCCTTAGCATGTAGCTACTCGTGTCACAGTAACACCACCCCCAGCCCCTGACGCAATCGGTTCTTAAGTCTAGATCAGCAATGCGTTGGTGCTACTTAAGAACCACTTGGGTGTTGAAAAAGAAAGAAGTGATTTGAAATTAGGCTTTGGGTCTGAACCAGCACTCAAACTGCCTTGGTGGAAAAGGGGGATTAGTCAACCAGCTTCATCATTTTTTTAAACAGGTGCACCAACTAGACCATTGCCAAATCAACACCAGATTTATACTGACCTAAACTGCAGTGTGTTTAGCTGTGTATGCTGTACACATGGCCCGGCATAAATGCACATGGTATGCGTGCAATAACGGTTCAGTCCTCGGTTGATACTGCACAAGGGAAATGTAAACACACTGTATGAAATATAAAGTTAATTTCTCTCATCCTAGACGTATATTTGCACACTCTCATCGTGGCTTAAATTTATCCCCAACACCCCCACAGCGATTGGCAGTGTGTGGTCCTCAAAGCGAAGTTTGTCACGACCGTTCTCGTCTCGCGTTACCGCAGCCGCTCATGCACTGCCAGGGAATGAAGTAGACCGCTGGCTTTGTATGCGGTTCTTTCGCACACCGTCTCTAAGCACTTTCAACTGCGGTGGGGGAAAAAGGGAGAAAAAACAAAGATGTTTGCATCTAAGCGAGATACGTTTGAAGCCACAGAGCACTGGTAGCAGTCTTTTGTGTCAAAGCATCTTGGTGAGGCAACCTTACTGGGTTACAGGGTGTTTTTGTGAACATTCAGGTTCTCGTAAGGATCGAAAGTTGCAATGTGTGAAGAAAGCATTCCGGTTTCTCACGAAGTGTTATGTTAGCTTTACCTCACGTACGCCTGGGCTCTTTCTCCCACCCGTCTGTCATAGACGAGAAACAGGCTGCCTCGCACTTAACACCCTTGAATCTACGTCCAACCATCTTGCAGCTGAGCAAATGATCGAGATTTAGATTGGACTGTGAGATTTGTTATGTTTTGTCGAACAACGGGGCTTCTGCCCTCTGGGTACAAATAAGCTTTATGCTGTATGCAGTAAATCCAAGCTTTGGAATGAGCGCTTTGTGGGAAAGTATTTGCGGTGCCACCAAACTCACATGTGGCTTCAATTTTTCAATTTAAGATTTAAGAATCAGACCCAGCTCTTGTATTATCTTTCATTCTGTAATAGGCATTCAATTGAGACGGGCCTTTTATCTCGGGATTAGCCAAAAATAGCAAAACAATTTGTTTTGATTTTCTTCCAATTAGACAAAGCCCAAATATTTCCACATGGAGATTGTGTAAGGGAAACAAAGCGTTGCGTCCACCAGTTTTAGATTTCTCTGTATGGCCGAGGCCAGACCACTTGTGAACTTTATTTCCTCCCACACATGGGGGCCAAACATCACACCTTCTACAACCCTAGACTGGATGATATCATGAAATGTTTTAACCCTTTCCTCTTTTTTGAATCTTAGGTAAGCTGGGAGGCCAAGACTCATTTGAGAGCATTGACAGTTTCGAGAGCTGTGATAGGCTGACGCAGTCCTGGAGCAGTCAGTCGTCGTTTAACAGCCTACAGAGAGTTCCCTCCTATGACAGCTTTGACTCAGAGGACTACCCCACTGCACTTCACGGACACAAACCCAAGGGTACCTTCAAAGACTACGTACGGGAGCGATCGGACCTCAGCAAAGACAAACCAGTCATCCCGGCAGCCGCGCTCGCTGGGTACACAGGTCAGTATTAACTTACGGTCAATCACAAACAATTCAGCTGATTGCTTAAGAGGAAATCAGGGATATTTAATACTTAATGCAAGTACAGTGGGGCTCCAATTGGACTCTATCCCCAATATGGTGAGCTTAGTACACTTACACGTATAATTTGCAGATATCATGCGCATAAAACTGTGATTCAAAACAAGGAATGTTGTTTACAACCATAAATCATTTGGAATCAGAAGTATGTGCATGTTTCCATCTAAAGTAAGCGAGGCACCTCACCTCGTCTTACTGGGACACGGTTGCCTCTGGATCGTCTCTTGCACCAGTTTTGAATGCGTCGGTGCGCTGCATAACCGCAGTGCTGCGTTTGTTACATGACTGTAAAGATGTCACCTCAATCTTTTTCTCTGCATGACTGCCACGCTTGCTTTTGTGAGCAGCTCGTGTACCCAGCAAACGTGCCACACCCTGGCTTTTTCAAACATAAATGGAGACTGATGCGCTCTCTCTCCCCGTTTCTTTCTCCGCCGTGTTCATCTTGTATTCTTTATCTGTGGCCCACATCTCAACCATTTCCCAGGTCGTCTTGGCAACAGAGGGTGCAGCACAAAGTGATAGCAGCCCAGTGCACTTTAGACGAGAGCTGCTTTTTCTGCCCATCTTTTAGGGCTGTATTTCTCAAACCTACCTGCTCATGTCATAAAGCATATATCTCACAGATGAACAGAAAAACAGCCCCCTTTCAGAAAAAGGAAATAGGTCCCACTCATTACGTCAATCATTTCATTTCTATTTTTGGAGACTGTAGGGTTCCTTTGAATGTTTAAATGACTTTGCGTGAGTGACTGTGTTTATTGTGGTGAGAAATTATGTACGCTAGATACAAGATTGTAAAAAAATGTCAGTACTAGTAGGCATGGGCGATAATAAACTTGTGTATTTGCTATTTTGTTTGTACAGAGTGACCGTGCAACCCTACTTACAGTAATACACATATATATGCAACAGATGTTGTGTTGTCTATAGTCGAGTATTTTTGCATGCACAAAAGCGAAAGACTAATTTTGTAACATTTGTATAGCAGGTTGCAATAGATGTGTTTTAGCCACAGTGTGAAAACACTGAGTTGAAGGTAGAGATGAGGTAGATAAAGACAGCAAGTGTTTTTTTATGTTTGTCATCATTAAACATGTATGCAAGTACAAATCCATCAGATCTGGGAGGAGAGCTACATAACCACGCTACCACAGTGTACTTTTTTTCACTGACAACTGATTTTTAACTTTTTGGCATTTTCTTATGCACAGACTTAGTTGAATTCTTTAATAAAAATGCCTTTATTTCTAAAAGGGGGAATTCATTAAAATGAATCACACAGGCTATTAACACATATTTGTACGCACTGTTTAAGTGTGTGATTTAACAAAGTCTGCAATTTTGTACATTTTTTCTAGTAGTGGTTTATACACAATCTGAAGTACTTTGTTAGGACTGTACAGCATAACCCTACCAGTTAGATCCAAGCACCTGAATAGTCTCTTTAAAATGCCAAAAATTTCTTATCTACACCACATGTATGATTCATGGCCGGTTAATGCTCTCCTCCATCATTTCACGAATAACTGCTGCTGTGATCTATAGAAAATTCAAAAAAATTTTAATATCATGAGCTGCAATGGTAAATACATTTACCATGCAAAAAAAAAAAATAATAAGTCTATAATTAGACACATTTGCACGGAAAGGCAGCATGTTTGTGTAATACACAGATGCATTTAAATGTGCCACAGCGCTATATCAAGCCATTTGGCACCTGGTTTGCGAGGTTTTTGCACCAAGACGCCCCATGCAAAAGTCGCACAACTGTTCAACGAATGCAATAGTGAGAATTTCATTTGTTTAACAAAATCTATTTATAGGGATGCTTCACCCAAAAATGAAAATTGTGTTATCGTATCTTCATGTTGTTCTAACCCTGTATGAATTTCTTTATTATGTTGAATACAAAAGAAGAAATGGTAAGCACACAGTTGGCGGTACCTATTGTTTTTTTCCTACTATGTAAGTCAATGGGTACCGTCAACTGTGTGGTTACCATCATTCTTTAAAATATTTTCATACAGGTGTACAACAGCATTAGGATGAGTAAACAATGACATCATTTTTGTTACTATCCCATTAATGCAGCCATCACCTTTGTTTGTAGTCATGCATTTACTTCAGTGTGCTTCAAGAGCTTTCTACAATTCAGTCATGGATTTTATCTATCAGTTTAGAGGCTTTGGTTTAGGCATGCAGAGGACCGACCCGTAACTTTCCGTTCCCAGCCCTTTTGGGTCTAGCGAGGGTGTGTTACAGTTTCTGGAATGTTTTTATGCTGTTACCTGCAAAAACAGATTATTAAGGCATTACGGATCCGAACAAGAGATTCAGGTGATACGATTATATGCCAGCCAGCAAAAGAGTGGGTGTGAAAGAACCGTTAAAAAGTTGATGAGATAATCAGTTTCACAATTACATTAGCCTTTCATTGCATTATGCTGGATATAATAAACTCTTAACCAGAAACACAGGCGTTTAGCGAGCCAACGCTGGTGACAGATCTCCTCTCTGCTTCTGTGCATTTAAAGCGGGTGTGATGTGACGGTTCATGCACACAAAACCACAAGACGAAGGCAACACAAAGCTTATGAAGCCGAGCGCACGAGTTTGTACTGCTGCTGCCCACACACTGCGAAAGAACGTCTGCTCGATAGGTCAACACAACCACATAAACCCTTCCCTCAAAGAGTACTCAATAAATTACTTCTTTTAATCAAACGCATTACCAATGCACGATTGTGATATTTCAGCCGAATTAAAACCACCCAGAAAATCTCAAATGTTTAAAGTTGACCCCATCGCTCTGAGTGCTTATGTGTACGAACATGAGTGCAGATGGACGGCGAGGACTTCACTCTCTCACACCCACACAGCCGTTCACACATGCAGATACAAACACATGTGTTCTTTCAAACACGACACTCAGACATACACATCACGTCTCGTACGATCAAACGCATTTATTCAACAGATATTTAGCCTTGGGGCAAAATCCTAAATGATGTCAATGATATGGAATTCACATAAAGAGTCCAAAGAGTCATTGGACATGGAGTATGTGGCAGTGCGAGTCGGTCAATACACCATTGTGTCACCCAGGTCTCCTTTCTCATGGACTGTGACATATGGCTAATGGCATGTTAGATTCATTTTGGGCCACATTATAAAGTCTGATGGTTCTTTTGTGGATAATACTATGATGCTTATAACTAAAAGTACTAAATCACATGATAACATAGTGTTTTCTTCAAAGAAACATCATTGCATTATTATAGTTCATGTTCAGAGCAATAATAATGTTTAAGTAAGTGTCAAATTATGTGAACTGAGCATCTTACATGCACATATGTATGTATGTATGTATGTATATTGTTTCAAATCACCTTCACGTGTAAAACAAAAATGCAGAAAACAAAAATCGAGTGCAATCTTTTAACAAATATGTGTTATTTGATTTTTTTAGGTAGTGGACCCATCCAACTCTGGCAGTTTTTATTGGAGCTTTTGACAGACAAATCCTGCCAGTCCTTCATCAGCTGGACAGGAGATGGCTGGGAGTTCAAGCTTTCCGACCCCGACGAGGTGAGCGGATACATTTTATTTCATGCAATAGTATTTGGACACTTCATGGAAGTACCACGGGTTTTGGACTTGGAAGTAACACATAAATACCATGATATATGAACATGTTATACCACAGGGGTGTTGAATGCTTTATTCTGATTGGTTGAGAAATGTTTCACGGGTATGCACCCCTGAGCTATAAAATGATTTAAAGGAAAACACCACTGTTTTTCAAAATTTTACTATGGTCTTACCTCAACTTAGACAAATTAATACATAACCTATCTTTTATCAATGCGAGCACTTAATCTTTGTACAGCGCGTTGTGAATGTGTTAGCATTTAGCCTAGCCCCATTCATTCCTTAGGATCCAAACAGGGATAAATTCAGAAGCCACCAAACACTTTCATGTTTTTCCTATTTAAAGACTGTTACACGAGTAAGTATGGTGGCACAAAATAAAATGTGCCGACTTTTTAAGTGGATAAAAAATGAGAACTATATTGTATGGCGGAAGAGCACTTAGCGCAGTAATATTGAAGGAAGTTTGAGCGAGATGTGGAGTAGTCAGGAGTGATGATGTTACTGCGCGCCTAGGTCAAAGTGCTGCAAACTAAGTGCTCTTCCGCCATACACTATAGTTCTCATTATTTTCCGAAAAAAATTGTCACGTTTTATTTTGTGCCGCCATACTTACTTGTGTAACAGTCTTTAAATAGGGAAAACATGGAAGTGTTTGGTGGCTTCTGAATTAGTTCCTGTTTGGATCCTAAGGAATGAATGGCGCTAGGCTAAATGCTAACACATTCACAGCGCGCTGTACAAAGATTAAGTGCACGCATTTAAAAAATATAGGCATGTACTCATTTTTCTAAGTTGAGGTAATAACATAGTAAAATATTGAAAAACTGTGGTGTTTTCCTTTAAAATAACCATATGTGTATTGAATAATGGACACCGGCCCTTTGAATTATTTGAAAATAGTGCACAACCAAGGTGGTAATGCGCCATGATGCGTTAGCACCTTGTGTGTGCATTATTTTCGAATTATTCAGTTGCCCATTTTCAATTAAAATTGAAATAATTTGAATTGAACATTCTGTATGATTTAGTACCACTTGATACCATCACTGCACCATGGTACTCCCACAGTAAGCAAAAGACCTATATAAAACCCACATGCATGACCATCTAAAAGTGTTGCACACGTTCCTTCATGTCCATTGTCTCTCTGACCTCCAGGTTGCACGTAGATGGGGCAAAAGGAAAAACAAGCCCAAGATGAACTACGAGAAGTTGAGCCGTGGTCTGCGCTACTACTACGACAAAAACATCATCCACAAGACGTCCGGCAAGCGTTACGTCTACCGCTTTGTGTGTGACTTAAAAAGCCTGCTGGGATACACTCCCGAAGAGCTCCACACCATGTTAGACGTAAAGCCTGACACAGACGAGTAAACTCTGGACAGGGGAAAGAGGAGATTTAGGCTTAAAAATGCCTTCAGATACCCTGAAATTAAAACGGGGCATCAATTTTCAGCTCCTGTCACGTTCCATCTTAACACCTAGTTGTGGTCAAGTCTTGTTCTGAGCTCATTGGAGACGCGGTGACGAAAGGAAGCATCGAAACATTTACCAAAGTTTATAATGCGTAGACTTTGTGCGTCTGTATTGTTTAAAGTTCAGGAAAAACTGCCATTTTGACTCAGTAGCACACAGCAGACTGCGAAAGCAGGGAAAAACAAGGACTCCTGTTAGTACACACGTTGCCAAAATCAAAGACAAGAGGAATACTGCAGAAATATTTACTACTACGTTGTTTTTCTGTTTCTCTCTCCTTGCATACACAACACGAGGGAAGAGTTCTCAGCCGGACCAAAATAACAAAAGTTTTATTTTTATTTTTTTATCATTTCTTAAATGTGCCAGTATTAATTTCTGGAGATCACTTGTATTAAGATGCTGTTGTATTGTGTCTCGACAGAGATTGTGTCATTTTTGTACATTTTCATATGCAGAAAATGAAGTGTTTTTGAAGTCGAACCGTGCTTACTCGTTCCCTCCACTTTTAAGGTCATTGTCGACTGCTCTTACCACAATGTCTGTGCCTGAAAAGGCTGTTTTTGATCAACCGATCATAACAGATACCAAAGTCTCGCCTTTTTCAGTTGAAGGAGATGCGTTTCAGTCAAACTGAGAGTTGGTGAGAGGCACGATTGAAAACGGCCGTTGACTGCTCAGCAGTAACAGTCAAAGCACACGCTCCACCCCTGCGTCTGTGGTATTAAAACAGTGCCTGCGTTTAAGACTGGCATGTCATATTAAGACATCAAACATTTCTTTTTTTTTTTTTTGTACACTTAATTCTTCAAAATGTTGCCTTAATTAGCACATGGAAAATTTGCCTGCATATGAACTTACTGTGTTAACGCAAGGTAGATTGAAAGAGTGGGGTAGGTTACAACTTAAAAGGCATGCCGGCGATGTTAGACTGGCTCTTAGTTAGCGTTTACTGAAATGAAAGCCATAAACCGAAGGTGTTAGGAACTTGACAAAGACGTGATTGAATATCTTGTGTGCCTCAGCCATGTTTAAAAGTGAAGTCTGCATTCGGCAGTGAGTCAAGTATTGAAAGCAAAGAAAGACCAACTGGGCAGTTTCGTTATGTTTTGAAAGAAAATGGCTTAGGAAAGTGACCTTTGGCTGTTTATTGTATGATATGTATTTAGTTTTTTTTTTGCAATGGCGTTGATGATGTTCGGCTGGCACGGTTAGCTAATGCAAATGCCGCTATCAATAATAAGATCTTAATGCACAATGGAAAATGGACGTTTTTTAATGGTTCGTTTAGATGCAGTATTATAGATGTTTAACTGTTTTAGTCATCACTGGTTGTACCATTTAGGTCAAAGTTTACATTACAGTTTCCATGTTACTGTGCAATCATATAGTATTGAATGCTTTAGACGTGATTGTTTGGTGCAACTGCACATATTTGCTATAATTTACATTAATGTGCAACATGGAAACTTTAATGTAAATGATTTTTTTTAAGTAAAAAATATTATAGGCAATAAATATTATTTTGTGACTGCCACTGTGTGGGAATGGCCTCACGGATAAGACCTCGTGAGAAAAGCCAAAGTAAAGAACGTTACAAGAAAGCAAATATTATTGTTTACAGTCGTGTTATGCTACCCATGTGATTGGTGTAGTTTTGGAATTGTCTATTTTTACAGATAACATTTCATAAAGTTGCTATTTAAAAATAAATAAATAAATAAGTCAGATACAGCTGTTTTCAAAATCCAACGGATTGATTGTCACACGTCTTACCACAGTTTATTTTGTGCTGTCGGAAATAAAAAAATGCATTGGTTAGACAGCATTGATTGATACCCCTACAGTAATGCTATGTGCTCTTAAACCACACATCACATCGACAAGTTTTTTTTGTTTTTTTTAAGATCATAATGCAGTCATTGTCCCAAATATCTATAATAACTGCAAAGTGTGTGAAAATGGTTACTTTTGACAAATGCATACATGCATAGACATAATAATGAGTGTTTTTTTTATTTCCCCACAGTTTTGCCTTATTTTGTATATTTTATATTTCTGTATTTTTTGTTACATGAAAGTTTTAATGTATTTAGTTCACAAACATTTGATATTTTTCAATAATTTATATTTTATAAACTTTGAAATATGAAATGCAGACAGCTGGTGCTTTCATGAGAAAATTAAGGTAGCGCAAGACGAAATGTAGCGAATTTTCTTTTATATGAAAAAGATTTTTAAAAAAGAAGAAAAAAGTTGACTATAAGGAATTTAAAGACCTGTCTGCAGTTATACGGTTGTGTATAGATATGGCTGATGCTGGCCCATCAATATGTTCCGCTGGAGAGTTTTATAAACAGTAGCTTCTATTTCTTATTGTACTTTAAATTGTTATGTTAAAAAATATATATGTGAAGAAAACGACCCGTGTGATTCATTCTTTCGCAAACATGGATGTATAAAGCGATAATGCTGAATCAAATAACGAAAAGGAAAACACACCCATAGCAACCTTCTCCCACAAACTTGAAGATACACATGCAAGTGTCACCTTGCTCACTATGTGCAGCGCTTTGCAGGGTTTGTGGCAGATTTGTGGTTGCGTTTATTATGATTCTTGGTTAAATGAGCAGCTTGTTTCTTTCATTGCTAATCATCACACATACCACATCTACATGTTTTCATGTAGCACAGCTTTTAATAAGCTATTTGTGGATCTCATCACGGAAACTTAGAGGCTGTTACCTTTGATTCTTATCAGTATTTAGTGCATGCATCACCTTTAGGCTTTTTTATAACATATCCCTGGGATATCTTTAGTAGGGGACAGGGCATGCTATCAGTGGTTTTAAAGTGACCCAATTAAATGAGAGAGGTACAATGGGGAGACCGGTCCATTCTTAATTATCTAAACTCAGAGTGCAATGAATTACAAATGTTCAAAATACTCTGGTCACTGTCTTTAGTCTCTCTCAAGAAATGTTCTTATAAATTATACAGTGGTATAAAGTATACATACAGTACACTGTCAGGAAAAAAAATGGTCCCTAGCTGTCTTTGGGTGGGACCCTTACAAAAAGTACACATAAAGAGTTCATATTACTACCTCAGAAGTAGGGCTGTGCAAAAATATCGATACAGCTAACTATCGTGATACTTTTTTCATGATAGTGTATCAATATTTCAATCTCTACTATGGATATTTAAAAGTTTAATAATCCCTCTGTGTGCATCAAACAACCTCCTTCGCCGCTGCTGCTGTTGTTGTTGCTGTCCAGTCGTCTGTTATATGCGGCTAATGTCTCAGAAGTTAGCGGGAGTGAAAAAATGGCAGAACATTTTAAAACACCTGCAGCTTTCGTTTGGAATTTGGCTTTAAAATAAGTTAAAAAAAAATTAACCCTTAATTTTTTTACATTTTTTGATAAAAAGCATGGCAATATATCGCAGCATGCAATGTATTGTATCGTACCGTGATACATTGAACCACGATACATATTGTATAGTGAGGCCCTTGCCAATAGACCCCTTCAAGGTTTGTAAACATTGAATGATTATCGGGTGCGCGCGCAGCATGGGGTCAAACTGTTCATACTATCCTGGCTTTATAATTTAACCTAACAGGGCTGAAAAATGATGACTTACCTCAAATGAAGTGAGCACTACAAACACAAGCCTCTTTGATATTTGCATTGTCCCAGTCTGCACGTTAATTGCTTGCAGCCGCAGATGTTGTATTTTTTTGTTTTTGAGATTCTGCATGAATCGCGAAAACGTAACGGAAGACCTGATGCGATTTTCAAAGCCCACGACGCAAGTAAGCATTTTTGACGATACCGAATAATACGCAACTCAATCTGCTGTAATGACTTTTCTGACCCCGACATGCGCAGTGGGAACCGCCTGTGACGTGAACCGTGAAGGGGTCTATACCCAGCCCTACTCAGAAGTACATGGTACCTCCAAGATATATATTACCATCAAATATATACATTTTTGGACCTAAATGGTACATATTAAGATATTATTAAAGGGTACAGCCCCAGTGACAGATAGGGATCATCAGTGTAGTTATTGGGGCGATTTCCCAGACAAGGATTAGTCCTTATTTATATTAGGACATTTAAGTAGTTTTTACAAACAAACCTTACAAAAACAATGCTGGTGTGCGTCTTGAGACAAAACAATGGCACTAATATATGTCAAGATATACAAAGTGTTTTTAAATTAAGGCAGCTGAAATATGCAATAAGGACTAAGTCCTGTCCGGGTTATGTGCATTGCAGTTTATAGACACTGTTGGGTTGCTATAATGGTTGGATATAATACACCTAAAAATTTCCATATCTGACCCACCATGAGTTGAAACAATCCAGCGTATGTTCATTTAAACCCCCCGTATTCTATATCATATCATAAAACAATTTCAAACTTACAATTTGAATGAAACTAATCATATTAAATTATACAATTTAGTGCTGTTGGTGTGGTGGTGTATACCAGTGGTTCCCAAACCGTTTTCAGCGTGCAGCCCCCCTTGTAAACGATGCATTCCTTCGCAGCTCCCCAAAGAAAATTTGTGACAAAAACTGTTCTAAAACTCTAAAATTATACAAAAAGTAGTGCTTTTGGTTAGTAGCCTTATTTATTTAGGTTTAATTACACAGAATTCATGATAAATTAATGTATTTCATAAAACTGGGGCCCCTCTAGCACCATCTCGCGGCCCCCAGTTTGAAAACCATTGGTGTATACTAATGTGTTTTGTAAAATTTCATAAAACTGGGGCTCCCTAGCATATCCTAAAAATGATTAGTTCACTTCACTTAAAAAATTGATGTAAAAAAAATTCCATAATGTTACGCATACTCTGGTACACATATGCAACAACATACAGTACATCAAAACAACCAAAGAATACGTAACAGTAGGGAAATTGCTTGCAACAGGTTTTAATGCAAATAATGTTTTTGCTATTAAGGTCTACATTGAACTCAAAGTTTCTTTGTGCAAAATATTACTTGCCAGAGACTCAAACCTTAATGCATATTTCCTTATTTTTCAAACTGTTCCTATGCCTTGCAGTTTAGTCTGAACTTGCTGGGGTGTCACATTTGCATGTACTTGGATCTTTGAAGTGGTTTGCAGAATGTAGTAAGTAATTATATAAAATGAAAAAGCACAGAGTGTCCTAAAAACTCATGTGTGAAATCACTTTTAACGCCACTGATTGAATTACTGGGGTTTTATATGTGCACGTTATACAGTACATGAAAGCATGATTGTTAGTTAAATATTTCACTTCTCAGAAAACCACACACAAAGACGCAAACATTATTGGAGGTCTCTGCGTTTATCATTCAGCAGAAGTAAATTCTGGGTTTGCAGGTGGTTCCTCTCTTACCTTCACCTTTTCAACTACAGATCCACAACAGTTTCATCACATCCTTATATTCATCACACACACACACACACACTAAATACAGCCTTTGCCTGAGTTCATAATGTGTATCTTGCTGGACATTTTAAAGCAGGGCTTCTACAATATGCATTAGCATGTGTGTGTGTGTGTGTGTGTGTGTGTGTGTGTGTGTGTGTGTGTGTGTGTGTGTGTGTGTGTGTGTGTGTGTGTGTGTGTGTGTGTGTGTGTGTGTGTGTGTGTGTGTGTGTGTGTGTGTGTGTGTGTGTGTGTGTGTGTGTTTTGCACTTTGCAGGTAAAAATGACAGAAATGGTTGTCAGGCTACACAAACACGGTGTTTCTGTGGGTTTGAAGGCACCTATACAGTTGGGGATTTCAAAGGGTAATTTTCATATCTGACTGAGATAACTTTCCATTACGGTTGAACAAAAAAAAAAAAAAAACACGAAAGAAAGGCAAAAAAAAAACAAAAAAAAAGGTATTTGCAAAGTACAAAGTCTGTCATACGTGGTAAAATCAGGTGAAGCGTGCATGCTGTTGAAGAATTTTATCTGCGTCTCTCCAGTACAGTTATGTTCATGTGCTCGTATAAATGCAATGATTTATACGAAGATCATATTTATTATATCTTTCTGAGTAGGGTTTTGATACACACCACTAAATCTCACCCACACAGAAATCTATTGACATTATTAGATATAATGTAAAACATGAATTGGCGGATTTATGAGCCTTTCGTTCAAAAAGTGAGCGCCACTACATATGTCAAGTCATTTTATGAGTTGTTTAACTATATTTGTAGACATTATCAGAAACATGGCCCTCACAAACTTCCATACAGTACGTACACCACAACTTAAAACATTCTGTGGAAGAGATGGACAAATGTGTGCAGTTTTAGCACAAATATTTATGCTAAAGTCTATGACCGGGCCCAGCTGTCTCCTGTATCTTCAGTCTGATGAGATACAGAAAAACAAAAGTGCACACAAAATGTCCCCAAATTTACGAAGAGAAGAGAAACCCTAAACTTGATAAAATAGTAAAATAAAAGAAACCGTGTCAATCAAACACTCCATATCTTCCATTGTTGGCCAAGCATGAAGTCCAAGCTCACACCAATGCATCAGTTAAGATATTTTGTATAAATCAACAAATTGCATCTCATTGGATGAACCTAAACTTTCCTAAAACATAATTTATTTATTAACATTGCACTTAACTCTCCCATTGATATTTGGCAGATGCTTTAATCCATTATATATTGCATTTGAACATACTGTATGTTCACTTAATCCCCGAATTTGCGTATATCCGCCCAGTCTTGTCAGTGGTGAAGTATCTGTGCTCCTCAAACTGATCTGTGTGTGATAAATGATCTCACAGAATTGGTCATGTATCTCTATGAGGAGATAGAGAGAGAGAGATTGCCCTCATGACGCATGTTAAGCCCGTCTCACTGGTTCCATTACGCCAGAGCTCATGAAATACGAGCCCATTCCCGGATCCCAAAAGTCCTCTTCATAACAACCGATTCTATTCTGGTCTCATTGTCCTGAATGGTCGAATCTGGTCTGGGTCAATAAGACCAAGGATCGGTAACACAGTCTTGGGACTTCATTATGGCCCCATAACCGATCCTGTTGGACTATCAGTGTCTGATCTCCATATTCCCATGGTTTCATCTATGACTCATGATTTGCTTCAAAAATGTTATCTGTATTTGAGTGTGTTCAAGCATTCAGGCAAAGAAAGATGCTCAATTATATTTTTCTTTTTGTGAATGCCTATTGGATGACTATAGATGTTTAGGAAAGTAGTGGACAACTTTAGAGGTTTCTTGATGGATAATGTGATGGTTTTTAAAGGGACACACTATGCTCATTTTCCAGCTCTCCTAGAGTTAAATATTTGATTTTTACAGTTTTTGGAATCAATTCAGCCTATCTTCGGGTCTGGTGGTACCACTTTTAGGATAGCTTAGCATAATCCATTGAATCTGATTAGACCATTAGCATCGCGCTCAAAAATAACCTAAGAGTTTCAATGTTTTTTCTATTTAAAACTTGACTCTTCTGTAGTGACATTGTGTAATAAGACAGAGAGAAAATTAAAAGTTGTTATTTTCTAGGCCGATATGGTTAGGAACTATACTCTCATTCTGGCGTAATAATCAAGGACTTTGCTGTAGTAACATGGCTGCAGGAGGTGCAAGGATATTACGCAGGAGCTGAAAATAGTCCCCTTAGTAACTTTCAATAGCGGGGGACTATTTTCGAGCACTACAAAAGAGTCAAGTTTTAAAAAGGAAAAATATTTAAACTGTTCGGTTATTTTTGAGCGTGATGCTAACGGTCTAATCAGATTCAATGAATTATGCCAAGCTATGCTAAAAGTGGTACCGCCATACCCGAAGATCAACTGAATGGATTACATAACGTTAAAAATCTATTTTTTTACTATAAAAAATGTTTTTACTTTTCTGAATTCAACATCTGTGGGTTAATCTGTTTCATTCTGTACAGTTTCATTCTAATTATTTTCAAACATATCACTTGAGTACCATTTTGTATTTATATTTAAATGTGTTTAACGACAAAGACATTGAAAATGTCATTTCATTCACTCAGTGTGCCTTGCAAAATTTTTGCCCTGTCCTCTTTGATTGTTCATCTCTCGTTTCTCAACATCTACGGGCAAGTGAAGTCACCCTGACCTAGATGAGAAGTGTATTATGTGGGTGTATAGGGGTTGGGGCCAGGGGCCATCCAAGCCTTGGGTGCAATTTGCATTTTTATTACACTCGTTCTTGTACAGATCTGAAGTAATGTGCTTCTGACTCACACAGACACCTTGAGAAACCTACCGTGTTCCTGCCCAGATGAGAGCACCTCGCCGGGTCCACGGTTTATTCATGAGGGGCCAAAAGCCAGAGACCTGGCATTCGAGACGGGAAATGGAGATGTCTTCAGATGGTAATGTGGACTTTCCATCGGGAATGCTGATTGATTTTTGTTTCGAAAGGCATGACAGCTCATAGGCTAGTGGATGGAAACAATGAAGTGTTGGTGTGTTTGAGCAGGCAGGTCAGGGAGATGGGGTACAATGTGCTCTCTTTTCAAAACCTGACACAGTGATGCTAAAAGCTTTGCACTAAGCATCTATTATACTGCTTTTGTTGAAAAAAAAGTCAAGTGCTAGACTTATTTTGCACCTGTAAAACCTGTGTGGTACTTATAAGAAAAATGTATGTGGAAACTCCTTTTCCTCTCCACTAGGTTTATACTTGCCACAGTATGTCATACCACCAGGCATATGTCTACTTTGTTTGCACAAGTGCGCTGCATGCGTGTGTGCGAGACCGAGAGTGTATGTGCAGCTGGCCATGTGCAGTATCTGCTCCATGTCCAGTTACGCATTCAAATGTTTTCACTTTACTTTTACTGCACTTCGGCTGGGAGTTAGCACGCCTTTCCCAGGACATCTGCTCCCTGCGCCCACGGTTTCCCTCTCCACCAATCGGAACGCTTTCAACACCCTTCAAATGCGCCGACGGCACTCTCCGATTGGTCGACAGAGGCAGGGCCCAGAAAGCGTAGACTCGAGCCTGAGAATTTTCCGAACCCCCCACCTCCTCTATTGCTTTCTCGGGGCAACATCTGCTTCCAATCACAGTTTCTCTTGAGAGGGCCTCCTCCCCTCTGCACAACCCACTTCTCAAGGGCCCCCACCAGAGATCTCTTCTTGGGATTCTCCTAATGGACTCTGGGTTCTGTTCTGATTTGAACAGTCATTCTCAACCCCTATATGAGTTTAAGAGGTTTTATAAGAAACACATCTGGGTAATAGTAACACTTGGCCTGGAACATTACAAACACGGAATCTCCTTATACGAAAATGGGAAGATGGTAAATGCTGTGGGAAAAAGCGTTTCGGTGGGAAACTCACTTGGAAATGTTTTGGCAGCTTTGATAACAAAACGATGGAGGATTATGGTGAAGCTACATACATTTAAATGAATAAAACTTAAACATTTCCAGGACAACACATAAACTAAAAAAGTAAACATACAATCAAATCCATCTTTCCCAGACACGGTTTAGATTTATCCAGGATTAGGCCTTAGTTATTTTATTTTATGTTACAAACATACCTTACAAAAAACAATACTTATGTGCATTTAAAGAGAAAACAATTGCAATGATATATGTTACGATATGTCAGTGCAAAGAGCACCTATTATCCGACTCACGAGTTAACTTTTTGTGTGTGTGTGAGCGTGTGTTAGTACATGTTAACGATATGCATAAGGTACAAATCCCAAAGTAAATGAAGACGCAAGTTATCTTTTCCAACTTAAATTTATTTTTTCTTGGACTTCAACAAACATAAGGATCGTAGGAAAAACTTTACTTCCTAGGTCCGACATTATCATAATACCTAATACCCACTGGCAGCTGGTGACTTCTCTTCCGAGGGGCGCAAATTCAAAATATGTATTCGGAGTGACGTGTGTGTTGCTCGTCATTCCAAAATATGTGTTCATTATGTCATGTTAACCATGTGCATCAAGTGTTTTGTCAAAAGAAGTGTCGAAATGGGTTTATGATAAAAGAGACACTCACGTTTACAAATTACTCGCAAGACAATAACTTAAAAGTAAACTCTGATTCTGATTACGCATGAAATTATGCGAGTATCTGGCAAACGCGGGTGCCACTTTTATCATAAACGCTTTAGATGCGTCTGCAGCAGACACTTATTTTGACAAGATGCGTGATGCACATAGGTTCACATGACACGCCGAAATTATTTGAAATTACGAACCACACACATGACGGTCTAAATACATGTTGTGACAAGCATCGCATCCTGCACCCTCAAAAAAAAACAACCGCACCCGACTGACGTTTTCAACTAACACGCCCGCAACTTGTACCGCAATTTTTTTTTTACCCAACTTGCTTCCTAGAACACATTTTTTTAAAGGTAATAATTGTTTAAAATAGTTAATTGGCATCTTTATTTCAAATGACCCAACCGACCGCGACCCGAATATCATTACAAATATTTTTGAATGACTCTTAGCAGCGGGTAACCGTTGGTGACCACACCAGCTCATTTTGGATCAACCCGCGCATCACTGGTCGCCACTGATAATTCTGCCCACTTCTGACTCACAGCCTGTAAGTAGTCTATGTTTTCATATTTAAAGAATTTACTACTGTATAAATCGAGATTCAAACGCAAGTATTTAGCAGTGCAGAGTAGCGATTGTTGTTTGTCGTGTTTACGATCACAAATGCAGACATGTAATTTTTTTATCATCCGTACCTTACCAATCTGTTACGTCCTGCTCAAGCCGAGCTGGAAAAGTTGATTGATAAGGTCGAAAAGACGTTAGCTCCTGTCAGTATTGCATTGGGAGCAAATCTTCCAAACATGGTAAGGAGCGTCACATCTGACGATAGAGGTGTTCAGGCTATTCACAACGTTCTGGTTAGCCGGCCAATCTGAAGACACTGCGCTTTTCAGAATGATGAGCCTTGTACAAAATCAACACGTTTCAGGGAGGCAGGGCATAGAGGAGCAACAATAAATGTACATATGTGGAAAATAATGTTTTTTTTTTACCATAAACCACACAAACACATTGTATTACATAGCAATGTAATATGGGCTCTTTAAATTAAGGCAGCCTAAACATGCATTTTAGTCTTGCACTAGGATAAGACCAGTCCGGGAAACCACCCCATACGGTATATTTTTAAACCCCAAATTGAAATTTATGTTATAATTTACTTGCTCACAAAACAAAATTGTACTATTAGACTAATCTACTTACATTTTACATTACACGTTTAACATGTGGCTGCAATTGGACAATTTTATCCGAACAATGATTTATTAAAAACAACTTTGATTACAACTCAACGGTGAAAAAGATCCACGGATCCGCGAAAACTCGGTAGTATTACACATGCAGGACAGTAGGTGGCGAAGTTACTTTGTAAAGAAACACACGCCTGAGCACATACGCATTTTGTCTATGAAGTGTTGAATACAAACAATTAAGATGGCAAAAGCATTGAGCAATTACATAGGTTTTTTACTAAAAGTAACCATAGGCTATAAAGCGGTAAAATTATGTAAACTTTAATGGAGGAGCGCAAATAAACTCAATATATTGAACAGCATAGACACAGTCCTGTAGACTGCCATTGTGGTTTTGGTTATACTTACATATGCCTAGACTGAATTAACACACACATGACATCACCTTTATCACAGATTTGCATTTTCGTAGTTTATGTGAATGCGACCAGGTGTCATTTGCAAAAAACAATTGTATTTAAAAGCATCAGGACCCCAAAACAATGTTGTGTTGGAAACAAACAGCCAAAGCCCATAAAAACTTTACTGCTTTGGTTGAAAACATTGCCGTGTAGACTGCCACCTATACGGTGCATTCAAGCTATATATTTAATCAGTATGTGTGTTCAAATCCACAAGCTTTGTGCTACACAATGTTGAACACATCTACTGTATGTTTTTTAATGAACTACACATTTTGAAAAAGTCTGTTGTTAAAAGTGTATATCATTGCAGCTATGGCACAAAGGTGCATGACAGCTGGATGCAATTCAACCAAGACCTCTTCACATCTAGTCAACAAAGGGGCCCACTTTGTCTTTTATGATTGACCTATGCTCATTAAAAGAACAAGAAAAAGTGTAAAGCCACAGAAAAGCTGCTATATATGTTACGTTGATGGAGAAAGGTCTCACTGCCTCATAAGTAGATGTTTGAAGTGGTTACAAAGGGGTGCATTGGTCTGTGTTAAACAGAGCTGGTCTATATGTACACTCTCATAGCTACACCACCAAACTGCTGCAGTAAGCGTGCTCTCCCACGACATCTTAGGCCAGGGTCAGCACTTTGTGTCTATTTTCAACTCCTCCTCTTTGTCTAACTCTTCCCCTCTCTCGATTATCTTCACTATCCTTCATACCCATCATACTGTGCAGCATTTGTATGGGTGGTCGCTTGTGCAGTTTATCCCTGCATGACTTTCGAATGTACTGAGAAAACAAACAGCAGCACATGTTAATAATAACAGGTACTTACACCATACTAAGATTCTTGAATCACTATGGGCTTAAACAAACAGAAAGGATGGAGCCGCAGCATGGATTTCCATTACCAGGCTCTGTGCTTTCCTCTGGGTTTAGGAGCTATGACTGTTGGATTCTGGAAAAATAAGTAAAATACTATAGACATAACAACCTTGCTTACAATGAATATAATCTCTTCAAAAGCAATGCATGCTTTACAGCAGTGGTTTCCAACATGGTGCCAACACACAGAGTTTGCCCACAAAAGCACATTCTATTATTATTTGTTTATTACATATTTGTTATATTAGCTAGACTTCTTTTATGTATGATAACATTTTAAATAATGATAAAAACATGTCAACAAGTAAACAAAAACGTTTTGAGTAGACTATATTAAAAAAAGGAGCCCTCCAGTTTTATCTATTGTGGTAGCCCTTGCTCACAAAAAGGTTGGAGACCCCTGCTTCAAAGAAAAGTTAACACAGGTAAACCTGTCTGTGCCTTTATCATAAAAAGTTCATAAAATAAGGAGTGTCCACCTGTTCAGAAAGCCTGATATTTATTAATGATATCTTTTTAGAATCATGGCTTGTATACTTCATTGAAAATGAAACGCTATTTAAAAATAGTTTATAATGTCACTAACAAAACATTGATTTGCTTCTACAGAAATCATAAGTCATTGTTAGGACTGTCTTGAAATTATAAAGTTGGCTGTAAATGTGAATGAATGAAACCCCAGGCCGTGCTATAGGTCAATGTAAAAATGTATTGAAAAAATGCTGTCCCTTTTTAGAGTAAAGCAGCATATTTCACTTTTCTTTTCTTCCCGTTGAATGTGCACGCACTGAAAAAATGACTTTCTTTGGATTTTTGTCTTGTTTTTTTGTATAATATCTAAAAAAAAGGATTTTTTTTTTTTTAAGAAAAAAGTTCAATTTTTTTTTTAGTTACGCCATTGGAAGATTTTTTTTCCTGTTTTTTAAGGACAAATTCACTTACATAATAATTTTTGTCTAAAAACTAGACTTATTTTTTAGGTAATTTTGCTCATCAAGAAAATGCATCATGATTTAAGAATGTTTAGATATTTGTACTAAAACCAAGATAAACGTACTAAGTAAGAAAGTAATTTTTTTGCAGTGCACTTTACCACTTGATCCTGATCTGATTTATTGGTTAATCTGCTGACTGCACTTCCTTTGTACATGAACTCAACATGCAAATCATAATTTATAATCTCGACATCATTTTTAATCTTTATCGCATTAAAAAACCACTCAGTTTCCTGTATGAATACTTTCACTCACTGAACAGAATGATGATATCCAATGTTGACACTTTTTAATAATTAGCACTCAGTATGCATGACAGTGGTCTAAACCGACCGTCTGCATTAGCAGGGGACAGTGTGGTATAAGCTGACATTTATATTCATCTCGCAATCTTGGCTTCAATCATATCTGGCTATAAATAGAACTAAAATGAGAAAAAATGTTGACAAGAACCAAAAAATCAGCTATCAGAGTCTTAAATAAGCACAACTTGAGCAAAGCAAGATAAAGACACGAGGGAGGAAAAACAGTAAAAGCCATCTGACATTTTCCATCATGAATCATCTTAGTTTGGTTTGCTTCTCATCAGATTCTCTGTCAGGCTAAAACCACCATCATCTTACATCAAAAATCACATCTCAAAAAGCACTTCATTACAAGCCGTCTTGTCGTTTTAGTTAATGTGATCATTTAATTCCCATTCATAATCCTGAAAGCCTCTTTATTTCTGTTTTAAAAGAAGACTTCGAAAAAATATTTAAGATTTTACGAATGGTCATAAGTGGTGTGAGTTTGTGGTTTGTGAGATCAGATAGTGTCTCATTCGGGATGGAGGTATTACTGTACTGTGTGTCTGCTTGGGCTAACTGAATGATCAAAAACTTTCATTGTAAAACTAAATAGTATGTGTGTATAGGATTTAATCACATTACATTTTTTCTCATGAATTTCATAAAAAATACAGAGCATTAGGACACTCTTGAAGTGACTCATAAGGCAAGATTACGTTTTGGACACCAGATCACAACTTTGTACGAGTCAGTCGGGAACCTCCGTAAACTCATTCCAGTTCAGTGATGTAAACAGATTAAGCGTGAGAAAGGCTGAGATCATAAGATGATGCATAATATCCTTAAACAAAGTAAATGCATCTTCACACTTCCTATTGGTCCTTACGCAATATGAATAAACCAAACAAGGATGGAAAGATGAATGATATGGAAGTAATTCACAAACACTCTCCGTAAACTATCATGAGTCACACGAACCAGAAAGTATGGATGCCATGCCAACCGGGAACCACCCCGGCTCTTGAAGCTAAATCTCTTGTTTGTCATTAATTGGAACTGGAAAACAGTGACTGATTTTGAATAGGTTTCCCAAACCTATCAGACAGTTTACCAAATAGTCCCGCCCTAAACTTACCCCATTGTTTTTGTCGATGTTGCTGTGCAGGATTCATAAACAAACAGCAATGTTTTGATAACCACTAAACCACATTGTTTACACTTTCCAAACTTAACCTACTTTTAGTGGTCTTTGCAAATTAGCGTATTTGGGACGCATTTGAACTACAGATCATCCTTAGATTAAAGCAGTGGTTCTCAAACTAGGGGGCAGCACATGGTTTCAGGGTTGCCCCTTTTATGACATTTGCTAAAATACATTTATTTATCATAAATCTGTGTAATTCAAACTTAATTAAAAACACAATTTAATATGTTTTGTTTAATTCTATGTATGGGATTATTTTATGTTATTAATTTTTAATTATATATATATTTATTTATTTATTTATGTTTTTGGTGGGAGCCTGAAGTAATTCAAATCCAAAGATAATGCGTTAAATATACATCAGATTGTGATTTTAGACATCAACATATGTGACCCAGTCATTGTTTATGATTTACTTTTGTACTTTTGTTACATTTTGTAAATAAAATCATCCTACATAATGCAAAAACATTCAGTAAAATATATAACCTTGATATCTTTATAAAAGATCAGTAAGGTAATGCGTTAAATATACATCAGATTGTGATTTTAGACATCAACATATGTGACCCAGTCATCGTTTATGATTTACTTTTGTACTTTTGTTACATTTTGTAAATAAAATCATCCTACATAATGCAAAAACATTCAGTAAAATATATAACCTTGATATCTTTATAAAAGATGAGTAAGGTCATGTGAAAGATTTAAATGAAATCAAACTTTAATGCTCCTAAAATTATGAGACTTTAGCCTGGATTTTATAGACAGTGTCATATATTTTATTCGTGCCCAACATAAGCCGGCCTACAATATACAATCCATCTCGAAATTTTGAATGTGTTAAAACAACAAAAACTGTAGTTTTCATCTATAGACAAAATAGACACATATCTGTGTTGTTATTGGAACTTTTGACACAACTTGTGTTGTCACTTGTATTATTTTTTAACACAAAATGACACATAATGTGTTAAATAGCATAAGAGTGTAAGCATGTGTGTGTGCGCATATGTGTTTCTGAATCTCATTTAATCTTTTGCCAAAGAAGTTAGCGTCCAACACCAACCTCTAGACTCCAATAATGTCTAGACTGAAATGTCTCTCCTATCGTCTCTGTGTCTTATGACTGTGAAACACTATCATGGTTAGGCCCTGATCAGTGCCAGGCTGTGAGATTATTGCTTTCTGTTTGATTTCTGCAGTCAGAGACTAAACAGGCTGCTGCACATTTTATCTTTTGAACACAGACTGAAGATTGTATTATCATACCCCGCCAAAGACAAGAATCCTTTTGGTGAATATTATTTGATAATTATAAATAACTAGGAGGCTAAAAGTTTTTGCCAGCTCATTCTCATGATTTGTGTATAAATAGCACACGGTGTGAAAAGTCGTGCAATACATACTCAAAAAAGTCACATAATTTTGTGTCTTTTTATTTATTGGTTTCTCCTATTTTCAGTTTTTTTTACCACTGTTGCTTGGGTTCGAGGTTAGAACAACTTTTTGTTACATAAAATGACATCCAAACCCCAAATCTAACCCCAACTCCAAGGACAATAGTTTAAAAATAGACAAAACATGGAGAAACCTATACATAAAATGACACGAAAAGATGCAGTAAGAGAACGGGATGTACTGGCATATTATATGCATGTAAAATTGAAGTTTGGCGTATGAATTGCACGACTTTCCACACTGCGTGCTATTTATATTCACTTTATAAGAATGCTTTGGTTTTTGCCCAGTTGAAAATAAGATCATTACTTGATTTATCCAAAACTTGAGAAACAGAGATGAAAGTTGGCAAAAAAAAATATTCCTATGTGGCAGCTTTTCAAAGTTTTTGTCATGCAAACACAGGCACAAATCAAAAGGGGGTTTTATCTTTTCACCCAGTCGGGTCATGCGGGTGTAGGGCTCTGTTAGGATCCTCTGCTTGTTCCCCTTCTGGCCTATTCCCACATTAGGAGTGTCCACGCTGTTCTCCAGGGCTGGGACGCTGGGAACAGCAGCAGCCTGGCGTTCTCACATTCAGAATAGGTTATGCACTGACCAGATGTGTGGATGAAGAAAAGATCACCACACCAGTTTAGATGACTTTAGAGAACATCATTAGTGTTTAACCCAAACCTGCAGGGAGGCATTAGTTTATTGTACAGCTGATGAGTTTTGGAGCCGATCTCACTTGATTTGATAGAAAAGATGCTGGCAGAATAAAAAAAGTCTATGCTCAAAGTTATATGAAGGCTATTTATGCAAACTATTCAAATGCATTAAACTTTTTAAGTTTAATCACCTTGGATTTACAACTGTATTGATAAACAAAATAAACTGTATAAAATAAACTGTATAAGATTTAGGGCCCTATTTTAACGATCTAAGCGCATCGTCTAAAGTGCACGGCGCACTGTCTAAATGGGCGTGTCCGATGCCACTTTTACTAATTTAACGACGGGAAAAATGGTTTGTGCGCCGAGCGCAGGGTCGAAAAGGGTTGTACATATTTTCCTAATGAGTAATGGGTGTGTTTTGTAACATGCAATAGACCAATGAGGGTCTTATCTCTCATCCTCTTTAAAAGTTGCGCTGGTGCTGTGTGTAATCCATATTTAGATGACGGACCTTGTAAACTGAAAAACTAAGCGAAGGAAGAAGACCACCAGTTTAAGAAATTTTTAAAAAATGTGTTGTTTTCAATTTTATTGAAATTGTAATTTTTTTAATTAAAACCTTTAAAAGCCTTTTTCCTTCAGTCATAGAAGTACAAATAGCAGGCTTTGAATTGCTGTAAATGTATTGATATCCTACATAATCAATGTAATCTTAAATGTAAAATTAAATAATTTGCAAATATGCAAGAAAAGGTTTGTACTCTAAAAATACAAACAAGAGATAAAGAATTTACAAATGTGTGGAGAGAAAATGAAATAATGTCTGCTTTTTGCTCAAAATGTGGTGTTTTTGCAGAAACCTACCCATATTCAAAAGCTGATTACAAAAGAACCACTGAAGATAGGATGAAACGGTTTTTTTTTCGTTTGAAAGCAGAGGGTCTGTTCTTTCATTTGGTATATTGTATGTTTATATATTTAAAGAAGAACATTTTCTGGAAGACATTAAACTTTGGTGAAAATCATGAAAAACGCTGGCGCTGGCTGGCAACAGTGTCATCATATACAATAAATCCGTAAGAGAGCATTTAAAAACATTTAAAAATAGATGCATTTGTTTAAAGCAGAGCATTTATTTACTTACCAGACTACAGGTGAAGCAGCTCTTTGCGCCTTCTAACGTCTCATAATCGGTCCTCATTTATGTCCAAGAGACTCAATAATAATCTTTTACATTCAATCCTTTAATCTTTCAAATTTAAAAGCGTTTTTGTGCTGCTGCGCATTCATATATGTGATAAGCAAACCCGCGTTGCTGTCCCGTTTATAGGCGCATATTACTAACGTGCTCTTTAAATAACAAAAAACATATTTTGCATATATCAGGTTTTTGTTGGTCAATGGTGTAGTCTATTTTAGTTGCCTCAAAATAGCAACGCGCCAACAATGCGCCTGAACACACCTCGTTTTCAGACCAGAACGCCCATGGGGACAAAAGGGGGCGCAAATGCATTTGCTATTTAAACAACGTGGCGCTAAACGTGAAAATGATAATTGTGCAGGGTGGAAACTAGCAAAAGACACTTGCGTCGCAATTGCGCTGCATTGCGCCGGGTGTAAGATAGAGCCCTTAATCTCAAAATCAGATGAATTACACTAGATTGTTATTTTTAAACAAGGTATTGGTTGTGTTTTATAGAGCAATTATTTCATTGCTAAAAAACAACATAATTTAGTGTATTTGGTATAATACAATGTGTTTGCATGGTTTATGGTTCAAAAACACATTATTATCCACAAACCGTACATTTTTGTAGCTCCAGATATCCCTGTCGTACTGAAGTGCATTGATTTGGTACAAAACTTATCAATTTGAAAAGCGCTGTGTCCCTAAATTGGCCAGCTAATTTGTACGTTGTGATTGGTCTGAATACCTTCAGCCGGAAATGTGACGCTCCTTACCATGTTTGAAAGATTCGCTCACAATGCAATACTAACAGGAGTTAACCTACAGGCTAAGGAGTCCGAAGTGGGAGGAATTATGACAATGTCGGTCTTGTCCACGTCATCAATCCCAGGAAGTAAACTGTTGGCTACAATCTGTGTGTTTTTTGTTGTCCAAGAAAAGAGATTTACTTTGGACACGATAACTCGTGTCATAATTTACTTTGTGTGTTAGTACATGTTAACGATATGGAAAAGGTACATACACCACTTACACACCAAAGGAAATGGAAAATCGTGAATCTGACCATAGGTGCCCTTTAACATGAGTTGAGTCATTAAAAAGTAACTCTACACATTAGTCACAGTAGGCAGCAGACTATCTGACATTCTTTGGAAATAGTGGAACTATCAATAACCCCAAGCGACATAAAAGGAGGCGTTTTTTTGCAAAAAAAAAGAATGAGATCACTAAATTTACATGCTCGCGGTGTGGTGCAATTTCAGGGCAATTACTCAATTGTAGGCGGTGAGTGAATAAGATGCAGGTTTTAGCACTAAACGATGCATGCATAAAATGTTTTATGCTACAACTACTATTTTATGGAATCATGTTGCATTTAATTTCTTTCTAGAAATATGAACTTGGAAAATAAGGAGAGACACAGAGAGAGATGGAGTGGTGAAACTAAACAAACTGCAGAACAAACCGCAGCCTTACTGTGACAGAACACCTTTTCTTCCCCCACGGTGAGCGAGTGCAAGATCAGTGGGCGGCAATGCACAGGATAAGAAAGAGAGAGAGAGAGAGAGCGAGAGAAAAACTGCAACCAGAGGCTCATTGAATGCTCTCTTCTTTGGCCTGACCTGGGTAACCGACCCCCTGAACTGGCTCTGTGTCGACACCTTCCCTTCAGCTATCACTGCACTTTCACAATCTCCACCAGCAAAGTGGAGCATCGACAGGAAACCACTTTATCTGGAGTGTAGACGCTCTCAGAAAACCATCTCACGGTAAACACAATGGAGTCAAAATGTTCATGGGTTAGACTCCCAGAGAACACACTTGCTTATACAACTACACATCCAATGATCTGCTTACTTTTAATATATAGATATTAAAATGCAAATATAAACAATGCTCATGTAAAAATCTACATTGCATTTAGCCATAAGTGTTTTTATGTTTTTGTTCTTGTATTTGGACAAAATAATGATATCAGCATTTGGAATGAACCGAAGTTTGGTGCAAAAAAGTACCCGCATGTTTCTTTGATTTGACATTATGGTTAATAAAAAAAACATAAGAGATAAAACAAACAAGGCCGAGGACAGTTTTGTGGTCTTCTTGACTCATGCCCTATTTATCAACCAGACAAACATAGAGGTAAACACGCGATGAATATACTGCAGTGACTAATCTTCAAGAGCCCAAGTAGATTTTACTTTTATAGTTCACAGTAGTGGCACAGTTAAACAGAAAACTGCTAAAGTATCTAAAACAGCAGAAATTATGTGCAATATATTTTAAGTTTAATATTAAGAGGAGAGAAAGACTCTTGAATTAAATTAAGTTACGTTGACTTCCAAATTTAACTATGTTATTGCACAGCAAAATAGTTCGAGAAATGATGATAAACCTTTTCTCAGAATTAGCTTTTCCAGTTTTTTTTTACACCAGGTGATTCACATTTTAATGACTTAAGTGTGCATATTTTTTCTCCAGACACAATGGGTTTGACCTCTGCGAATAAAGTGGATATAAGTCGAGTTAAAGTAATCTCTGTTCAGAAAGACATTAATATGAAGCATCTGTGAGCAGAGGGGCCGAAGAGGATCGCTGTATTTTTAGCCGGGGGCCGTGCCGCTCATTTACCTGCCGACGGACTAAACGATGATTTATTGGTCTCACCGTTTGGCCGGCTGCTCCGAAGCTGAATTAATCAGGTGCGACACGCATGAAGCCTTCAGACAGACAGAAAAGAAAAGCAGATAAGAGACACGAAGGGGGCAGCGTGAGTCAAATTGGAAACACATTCTTTTCAACATGACCAATCTGAGTGTATCTTATCTTGGGGCGGAGAGAATGACCCACATTGAATCAGGCCTGAGAATGGAGGGCTTGGCATTCATCTGGGTGGAGCTTGTGGGCCATGCCTGATCCTTGATCTATCTGAACCTCCTATCTTCTATCTTTCAATAGCTTTGATGTGCAACTGATGCATCTTAGACACGCTCTGTCACCACATCACTATTTTTATCTGTTCTCAGGTTGGGATTGGGTCCAGATGGGGCACTTGCTCCTGTGGGTGTGGCTTCCAGGATGGAGATTTAACCCCTTTAGTGTTGGCTATTTATACATTATATATTGCAGTTAACAGATACTGAAGCAACTTATAGTGCAGACAAGCTATACATGTTTTGCAGTACAGTATATGTGTGTTCCCTGAGATCAAACCTATGACCATTGCTCTACCAATCAAGCTACAAGAAAACTTGTTTGGAAAATCACACTAGCATGCTCCCCTTTATTATTTCACTATATAGTATGTACATATTTTGCACAGTTTGTGAACTTTCTGTATGTATGAGAATACTACATTTGAAAAAATGCCATATCCCACAATGCGATGTGCTTGACTTCACCTTCCATTTCTAGTCTTATAGATTAACCAAGATTTACATTAACTTTACAAAACCTTTTTAACATCTATTTCTTGACTCATTATTTGATCAGACGGCAACATTGTTGATACACTTGTACTAAAGAAAATATTTGTATAACATTTACTTTCTCCAGCAGTACTTTGCTTTACATGGGACAAATTTTAACCCTCAAAAGGCCCTATTTTCCTGTATATGTTAAAGATCCGTGGGGGTAAAAATGACCCCAGAAATTAATATATAAATTTGATTACAAAAGTGATTACAAAAAATATATACATTTTTAATGATACAAATAGATATATTTTTTGTTTAATTCACATCTATACGTTAATGCTGCGTTTTGGGAGATATGAAGTACTTTTGTACCTGTTTACCACTAAATTCCTCAACTACACCATTAGCTCGCCTGTAAAATATCCATAAATTCTGATCTTAATTTTATTTCAATTATTCTTAGATATTGATCTAGATTTTATGTGTGAAATTTGGTCATCTGTTGTGTAGAAAAACAGTTTAGCAAATAATTTTGACCAGCAGAGGCCCATAGAGACATTTCACTGGATGTGGCCAACTGCTTACATCACTACTTCAGTGTTAAAATTTGTTAGTTTATGTATATATAAAAAGTAATTTTTTTATACATTTTGAAATGTCTGTTTTTACAAAATGCCACAGAAATTTGACTGAATGTAAGTGTGTGTGTCTCTATGTGGCGTGTGTGCGCGTTTGTTTGTGTTGGTATATTTGGTTTACAGGGACATGAATAGTGACATATAATGACATGTTTACTATGCTATAAGGTTTATAAACTGAAAAGCTAAAAAACATACTAAATGGTAGTTTTTCATAGATTAAAGACTGCCAACAGGTTTTGTGACATTGGCTTTTCTGTGTTGAAATTTTCAAATTTATTCTTGATGCATTGATTTTTTTTTGTCAAATAAAATTTTTTTTTTGTATTAACAGGCAGTCTAGAAAAGTTACAAAATCTTATTTCACTGAGATGACAGGAATCATGTTTTTTAACTAAAGAAAAGTGGCTTGGGGTAAGATTGACCCCAAGGAACTTATTAAGGTTAATGCTGAATTATTTCAACACAGCCATAACACCAAGGTTTGATTCCAACTGTTGACAGTTTAGATACAGTTTAGGGTGAAAAGTTACACTCTGCTCGCAAATCAGGGGGTGCGGGCGCAGGTTTGGCCCTGCAGGAAGTCTGCAGGATCCTCCTTAAAACTTTTGGCTTCCTCTGGCTTTCAAAAGACCATAGCTTCTCCAAGGAGGGCAGGGTGCCATACTCGGATCTGACGGATTTCCTTTTTCCTTAAAAACTCAGCTGAATCTCAACAAGAAAGAGAAGGAAAATCGGGGAGGAACTGAAAGGTGAATTAAAAGGGAGCATCTGTCGGGCATTCACTAAACCTTGAGCCAAAACGTCTGGAGAAAATCTGATCTTGGCATTGCTATAAATATAATTTGGTTCATGTAACTCTCATGAAAAAACTGGAGGATATTAAATGAATCCAGTGAGTTATATGGGTTTAAATTTATCTGACTGGAGGACGTAGCCGGTAGCAAATCACAGTATATAATGCAATGTAATATATTTTAAAAAAAAACAGTGCATCTGTCTTTAGGGTACTGCAGGGGTAATATTTCATATATATAATCCTTGCAAAGAAGTAATGTGATACCAAGCAAGCCGAATACTGTACAATTCGTATTTTTAAAGTACAGTATACGTTTGAAAGTTTTATTGTGAAGTTTAAGGATGTTTATTATTTACAAGACATTAAGAAGTTATGTATATCAAAATAAGGGTTACAGACTAAACGGATAAAGATCTTGTACATACACAACAGTTACATGTCCATCATGACTGTGGGCAGGGCATCTGATGGTGACATCACCACTCAGGCAAATATCAATGAAAACCACTAAATGAAAGTGCCGGGATCAATCTGAATGAATTGCACACGTGCACACCCACCCGCATACATGTGCACATCCCGATAACTGTAGTGTTTTAAAAATAAATGAAAAACTAGTATCAGTTTCATTTGGATCTGGCTTTCAGATACACACATGCACGTTTGCATGCTCCATATGTTGTATGTGTGGGTGTGGATGTGAAAGGAGTAGTGGGTGGCAAAAATCCACACACACTCGAACACACATGCCCACATAAGTTTAGCTCTAAACTACAAAGCACACACCTTTAAGCATGCCTCAGGTGCAAAGATAAAAAACAATAGTGTATGATATCATTCATGATGTCAAAAGGAAGCATGCATCCATAGTGTGCATGCATCACATACCTGGAGTGACAGAAAAAAATTATACTACGCATTCTTCCTCATGGTTGCCTCTTAAGGGACATTCCACTTTTTTTGAAAATATGCTAATTTTCCAGGTCCCCTAGAGTTAAACATATAATTTTTACCGTTTTGATATCCATTTAGCCGATCTCCGGGTCTGGCGCTAGCACTTTTAGCATAGCTTAGCATAATCCATTGAATCTGATTAGACCATTAGCATCGCGCTAAAATATAACCAAAGAGTTTCAATATTTTTCCTATTTATATGCGTAGTGATATTACTGCACTGCCTGAAAATAGTCCCTTTGGTTACTTTCAATGGCAGGGGACTATTTTCGGGCAGTGCGTAATATCACTACGCCTCCTGCAGCAATGTTACATCAGAAAAGTCCTTGATTATTACGCCAGAATGAGAGTATAGTTCCTAGCCATATCTGACTAGAAAATAACAACTTTTAATTTTCCTTCGGTCTTGGTACACGATGAAACTACATAAGAGTCAAGTTTTAAATAGGAAAAATATTGAAACTCTTTGGATATTTTTGCCTGATGCTAATGGTTTAATCAGATTCAATGGATTGTGCTAAGCTATGCTAAAAGTGGTAGCGGGGATAGACTCCAAAATGGTAAAAATCAAATGTTTAACTTTATGGGAGCTGGAAAATGAGAAAATTTTCAAAAAAAGTGGAGTGTCCCTTGGAATAGTTCAACAACAACAACAACAAAATAAAAACTCCTTGTTTGTCATATTGCTTTTGTAATGATAAGGCAATTGGCTAAAAATTCATCCTGCATTAAGACATGTTGCACACAATTTGACAGCAACCCCATAAAAAAAGAATTTTTGAGTGAACCTTTTCTCTAAGGACAAGCAAAAATCCCAAACAAACCAAACATATCATCCATAACAGTTTTATTCGTAGCTATGGAAACCTTGTTTAACCTCACAGCCTCTTATCTGCCACCTGTTCCCAGAGTGAACAAATAAAGGTTAATTTGGCCCCTATCCAAGAACATGTTCAATATCTCTACATTTTAAAACAAAAGCAGCTGGACGGTGAGGAGGAGCCAGTCACGTACACCACGTTTGACCATTCTCATAGACTTGATAAAAACTCTGACCTCTCTATACCTTTACAGACTTTTTATATCATGACCTCTATGATTAAACTAACTTCGGACAGTCCTAAAATACTTCAGAGATAATGTGCAGTACGATATTTCATACTTGAATGCCTTATTTTTATACTGTTTAAATATAAGTCATTGTCAGATAAATGTCATTCCCAGCTGCAGAATTGTTTTGTCTTGTTGCTGAGTTACCCCGCTGTGATAAGGAGCAGGGTAAACACATTGTGCAGGACCCGAGCATGTTGTATTCGCGCTGGGCTGACGGGTCGGGCGAGACCGCAGTCTATGGCCCTCTCATCAAGCACAGGCAGATCAGGAAACATCTGGGTCAATGAAAGCAACAGATTTTGTAGGCTGATAAGGGAACAAGTTAACCCCCCGTCCGAGTCTGCACTACACTGAACTGGTCTCTCTCATCTCCAGGTGGGTCGTAACCTTGGCTCTGACTCTCCGAAGGCCTAAATAATCGTATGAGGCCTTTCATTTTCCGCAGCAGGGACAAACACCTGGCCAGACTGAGGGATTATGACTTACAGCTATTGTTTGGTTATTATTGTTTGCTTGTGGGTTTGATCTATTGTCTGGTGGGGGTCTCAAGAGATTCCCTGGAAAAGTGATTTAACTGCTCCGTGACTGTCTGCGTCATCTCCTGTTTCGCTTAATCCAAACTATGAATCAATGGTAGGTCATTCATTCAAGTCTCTGGTTACCAACAATTAGTCTGAACTGACTGAACTTACTTCAGCCAAATATGTCCTTCTTGCTTTGCCGTAAATTCGGAAAAACTTGAAAATAAAAGTCACTTAAAACTGAACGTGCTTCATGGATTATAATGATAGGTCACCAGTGAAGTATTAAAGTAATTTTTTTTTGCTTTTAGTAAAGAACATGTTTAGAAAATATAAGTATTTAAAACGTACAGTCTATCGCTTTCACCAAAACGGATTAACAATTTTTATGACACCATTCTGCACTTTTTATTAAATTCCAGGCTATTAAAGGGCACCTATTTCATTGCTAAAAAACAACGTTATTTAGCGTATTTGGTATAATACAATGTGTTTTCGTGCTTTATGGTTAAAAAACACATTATTTTTCACATACTGTAAATTTTTGTAGCTTCAGATATCCCTGCTTTCCTCAAACGCTCCGATTTTGTACAAAGCTCATCGATAGGAAAAGCTCTGTGTCCCTGATTGGCCAGCTAATCTGTACGTTGTGATTGGCCTGAAAACCTCTGACGTCAGCCGAATATGTGATTCTCCTTACCATGTTTGAAAGATTCGCTCTTAATGCAATGCTAACAGGAGTTAATTTACAGGCTGTGAGTTCAAGGGGGAAGAATTATGATAATGTCGGTCTTGTCTACATCACCAATCCCAGGAAGTAAACTGTTGACTACAATCTGTGTGTTTGTTGTTGTCCAAGAAAAGAGATTAACGTTGAGACGATAACTCACATCATCGTTTACTTTGGGGTTTGGGGCTTTTGACTATCGTTAACGTACTAATACACACTATCACACCAAAGGAAATGTAAAGTCGTAAATCGGACCATAGTTGCTCTTTAAACCAGGGTTTCTCAAACTGGTGGTTCATGTGGGAATTGCTGGGAGTTTATAAAAAAATCAGTCAATTACAATAAAATGTAAAAATATTTTTTATATGCATTCATGTGACCATTACACAACATTACAATATTTCAGAAATCTGAGCACTTGTGCAAACTGGACCTTTAATAAATATATTTTTATGTACCGATAAAAGAAAATTACCAGAACAATGTCTAATAACAGGTAACAATTACTATGTAAAAATATTAAAAATACATGTTTTACATGCAAATATGCTATTACATTAATGCAAGATTTTTTTTAATCTCTGTAAATTTTTTAGGTCAATTGGATTTGGAGGACAAAAAGTTTCTAAACTCTTAAGGTAAATTAAACACTATTGGTTAAAGTGGGTGCACTCAATATACCCCACCCTGTGCTAACACAGAACAAAATGTGGATGTCAGTGGGTCTTTAAAAATGAAACAAAGCATAAATGACATTTATTGTATTTTGTAAATAACTCATGGAGATGAGTAAATAATGCAAAACATTTTTAATGTGCATTTTCTTTTAAGCCACCTTGTAAGTCACAGACACGTAGGAATTATTTAAGAACAGTTGTATCTTACGTTGATACATTCTAAAATTGAAAGATGAATCTTGACTAATGGGTGAACAGAAGAAACACACCTGTCAGCCATGAGCAGTGTTAAAATAACCCTGAAGAAAAGAGACAAGATTCACTAAGAGTTTCGGAAACTTTGCTACACTCTCAGACATTGCTGGTCTCATGAGACCAACTGCATCTGTTCCTTCTCAGCTAAAAGCAAACTCTCAGGAGATTTAGTCATCATGCACATGTCTCTTGTTGGCCTGATAGTCTATAGATTTTTCATGAAGTCTTTGGATCTTATTATAAAAAAATAAGCAAACAAACAAAATAAAATAGAAATTTCAATCACTTAAAATCTATTTAAAATGTAACATTATTACCAGGAATTTGTGTGCCTGGAAGTCAAATAGATTTTTGTTATAGTCTGCAAACGAGATACCTAGAAAAATTACAGAAATGAAACTTCAGATTTCTTTTAATGACGTGGACAATGGTTACTTGAGGACAAGTATGAATAAGAGTGGAGAATTATTGTTGCTTTGTGTCAAGAAATTGACTTTGCGGGAAGCATAATCTTTGTGGTCTACAGCTACTTTAAAACTACAAAAAAATCATATGATCAAATCTTAATTATATATATACATGGGTTTCAGTCATGTGACTTTTTACGTTATGCCGCCATCTTGAGGACCTACCGAGTACCAGTAGGCTACTGACAAGCATTGGCTGGCTTGCTACGATTTACGGATTTCTTATCTTTTACTGTCTATGATTCTTATGGATACGGGAAATGGCTACGAAAGACAACATGTCGCACCTCGACTGTCATGAAAAGAAACGCGACTTTAAAAAAATATACCTTGGTTTGGGTGTGATGCCTACTCAATCCCCGATACGTTCTTCCAGCCGCTGTTCGCTGCTACCGAACTACCACTATTTTACAACATTAAGGCGGCGCGTCACAACATGAAACTTTGCTCGAAGTATCACCTGGATCTCTACTCATGAACGCGAACATTGAGAACATTGTTTGTGTACACAGAGTTTAATAAAAAGAAAGTTTTGTACAACTGATTTTGGCTGTTATGGTGTCTGCTCGTCATCCCTGCCAGACGGAAATAATCGATTTCTGAATGCGAATGAATGAATCTCATATGAGGCTCCTTTTTCAACTAGAAGGTCAATATTGTTTTTCACTTGCGACAAAACAACGAATTATCTGTGCATTTATATGGAACTATGCTTTAGGAGCTATCCATCTTTACTCTCCTCCCTCCTTACGTTCCATTCGCAGATCGATACATCTAGACTGGGAAGATGGCGGCGAGCGGAAGCCAAATCAACCAAAGTCAGTTGTTTAAAACCTTCTTTTTAGTAAACTCTTTGTTCACAAACAATGTTCTCAATGCTCGAGTTCACGTGTAGAGACACAGGCGATACTTCGAGCAAAATATCATGTTTTGTCGAGCCTTCTTAGTGTTGTAAAAATAGCGATTTTGATGCTCACAACATATTGAAGGCATAGCTTCTAGTTCTTTTGCGACCACTTCAGGTCCTCAAAATGGCGGAAGACAAGAGAGTGACGCCAGCTGAAACCCATGTATAGAGTTTGATTCCAAAACGCAATAGACGCCATTTTTAAAAAAAAGTTACCACCAAAATCACTATTGTATCTGGTTAGTATTAAAAATTAAATTCTTCATTTTACACAAATTCGGATATCCGCCGTGTAATTCTGTCATCTTTTCTACACACAGATTCCTAGTTTTCCTCATCTACTTTGTACTTCGTGATCAACAAACAAACAAAAACAAAATAATACTTTTGATGACATTGATAAACCTGTGGTGTTTTTTTGTGGCGGGGAAGAAACGTAAGCCATCAAAATCGAATAATTTACGCAAGAGGCACTCAGCAGAACGAAACTCTTCATATGCTTTCTGAAAAAAAGCAGATTTTAGTTTAAACTATACTGATTTTAAACACGCACACACACACAAAAAATGATGGGATCAATAAGTCATGACAGTCTATGTTTTTACATTATTTTAACTCAACAAAATAAGTTTCTTTTTAAAAACTTTTTTTTTACACAGCAAATCACCACTATTATACTATGTTCATCATGACCCGTACAGGCAATTTCATTATACGTAATATTTTTTAAAGTGCATATAAACGCCCCCTACCCATTAGCTTTTGAAGTAATTAGCTGAACAACCGTCTACATGACTCCCAGAGGGCTCATGGGTTTGAACTGGGAAGGGCAGTCTCATAAACAGGAAGCAGAGGAAACAGCAGTGAATTTAAGAGGAAATGGGAACGTAGGGAGAGGTGTACGCCACAATGCTGATGGAGGAAACATAGGATTATAAATAGACACACGACCTTCCCCACGCTGAGTGCTGGGTCACGGCCGAAACCACAGACAATGGAGAACCCATCCTTGAGGTCATGGCTGAGAGTGACTGGGAAGGATTTGGCCAGGCTTATGCAGTGACAGTGCAGTGAGACGGGAATGTTTATGAGCTTGACTGAGATGAGTTATTATGTTTTCTGTCACGGTAATATTCCTACATATACAGTACACCTTAGTGTCATTATTTACAAATTTTACTTGATATATGCGGGAGGCATTTCAGCTAATGATAAAAAAAGTATTAATTTAAAATATAAAATGTACTCTCTTGTGATTTATGATTTCTGTTTTTAACATTATAAACCTCTTGAGGAAACCTAATATCATAATCAAGATTTTGACCTGGATTTTACAGACATGCACTGTCCAAAAGTCAGCATGTCAGTATGCGAGATGCATATTACTTCCGGCAACATTCTGGACAGTACACTTTATTATCCCATGATAACACGGACGCTGAGGAGCCGCCAAATGAAAAAGTTAATGAAATAAAAATCTATGAACCGGATCTCCCTTTTAAAGAGCAACTATGGTCCCATTCATGTTTTTACGATATGCAAATCTCAAAGTAAACAATAACGTGAGTTAACATGTCAAACGTGAATCTCTATCTACAACAAACACGGATTGTAGGCAACAGTTTACTTCCTGGGATTGGTGATGTAGTAAAGACCGACATTATCATAATTCCTCAGAGCCTGTAAGTTCTGTTAGCCTTGCATTGTGAGCGAATCTTTCAAACATAGTAAGGAGCGTCACATTTCCAGCTGACGTCAGAGGTATTCAGGCCAATCACAACGTAAACTATGTTGTAACGAATTGCAGTGTTTGATTCGTTAAACAGTTTTTTACCATTTCTGAGTTCAGAATTTTTTTTGACGGGCCTAAAACGGTGACTCGATGACGTGCTTGAGCCATCAAGCATGGCCTCGCCTCTAACAAGATTGTAAGCATAAATTAGGTTGTATTTCAAAAGTTGAGAAAGATGGCAGCTTTCCCGTGAGTGGGCGTGGTTTCAGCTCAGACAGGGGACACGCCCCCACCTATTGAGAACAGAGGGTGCTGCCTATTTTTCCAAGATTTTGATTATTTTTTTCATTTACTTGCCATTTTTACCATTATTCAAATTTGTTTGGGTGGTAAATAGCACATTTTTCTCTGGTGTGACAAACTCAGAACCAGTGGCGGCCGGTGACTTCTTTCTTTTGAAGTTCGTCACAACATGTATGTAGCCTGTCATGTGTGTGGTTTGAAATTTCAAAATATGTGTTCTGCGCATCGAGTGATCCTGTTTGCATCACGTTTTTTGTCAAAATAAGTGCCTGCTGCAGATACGTATAAAGGGTTTATGATAAAAGAGACGCTCACGTTTGCGAAGTACTCTCATAATCTCATGTGTAATTAGAGTTCACTGTTAAGGGAGTGTCTTGCGTGTATTTTGACGTGTGTGAAGCAGGCACTTATTTTGACAAAACACGTGATGCACATGGTTCACATGACGCAAAGCAACACACATGACACTTCGAACACTTATTTTGAATTTGCACTTCTCGGATGAGCAGTCACGAGCCGCCACTGCTCAGAACACATTTAATATCTGACTTTAAAGGGAATTTAAGTGTTTAAGTGTAACCAACCAGGTAACCAAAAAATACTATGCATTCTAAAAAATGCTGAATTATTATGTAAAACCTCAACCTTTGGGATAAATTTACCAAGAAAATGTGTATATTTGATCAAACAATGAATTAAAACAACCCAGTATTGGTTTAATTACAACCCAGTTAGAGAATGAAAGATGCATGTGTTAATAAAGCTCAACAAGTCACACGTGTGATTTGAATAGACACAAGTTAGTTTGTTCAAGTCAAGGCTGAAGATTATATATTTCAGTAGTTACATCCTCTTTAGTGAAGGAAGTGAATCTTGCTATATTGACTATGCAAAAAGCTTCTAATTGTGATCTGCTCCTCTCCAGGGATTTAAACAAATCATGCGGTACAAAAAAAAAGACTCATATGGGGTCTTTGTAATTAACACAGTAAAAACACAAAGATATCAATCACTTGAATTTGATGGTCACCCATTGAACCCACAACAGCCCAAAGGTGAGCCACTTCCTTTTGTGGTGAAATTAATAATTTTCTGTTTCGGAGAGTTGTGAACTCTTGTCCTGACATCCGAAACTACACGTGATATTCCCCACGCAATTTCAGTCCATTAAATAAAGTGGCAGCTACACAGATACAATTTGACAGATATGATTCTTACAGGGTCCAAATGTCTGTCTCAAATCAGGCATCAGTTATTACCTCTCTATTGTCTCTGACAAGCTGAAGCTGAGGACATGATCATGTAATAGTATGAGTGAGGTGTATCTTCACAATGTCATTTTGATAAATGATCAGGTCACATGACAGGTTCATTGCACAAGTGACAACTAGAATGAATGTGTAACTTGGTGTAAAGGAGACACTCAGTTCTGTACAAAGACGTGCTGTCCTGAAGACGTGCCACACATAAACATTTGACTAGTGAGTAAGCTGCCTAAAAAGGGACTGTATGGTTTAAGGTTAAGAGGTTGAGTATTAAAGTCTAATTTAATCAATTTAGGTGACCATTATGGGAGACATCAGCAAACTATAAAAAGTGATTTACTGTTTTAAACAATGTAAAAAACATTTGGTGAAAATATAACTTTGATATCATTAATATTGACTGAATAAGATCGTGTCAAAGATTTAAATTGATGTGAAATCAATGAGTGAAATCAAAATTTGATGCTCTAAAACTCATCGTTAGATTATAACACTCAAGTCTGGTTTGCACAGGCAGGGTCACATTTTGTTTATACTTAAATAAAATCCATTAAGACAGCAGATGACTCTGGGCCGGATCCGTACCGGATCCACACCGAAGTCACCGGATCTGGGGCCTCATTTATAAAACGCTGCATAGAAATTGCTGCATTATCAAAAATGCATATGTGTGATTCATAAACCTAACGTACACGCAGAAAACGCCTGTAACCCTTTATTTCAAATGTGCACAGCTGAGTTTTAGATTTATGCCTTTAAACGATGCCTAATTAATGTCATAGACATATAAAAGAGTGCTTGCCAATGTTTTCCAGCAGCAAAAGGCTTATATTTCCAAAAACCTGCAACATTCAGACAAGCAAAAGTTCATATGTCTGCCCTGGCTAAGCACTTAAAAAAAAAAGTTTTTATAAATATAGACATTGCCGTGGATTTTTGGGTATGCACACTTTTCGATCAAATATGTGCGTACGCATGCATTATACATTCTCTCCAGAAAATCGTGATTTTGCGATTGCATGATTCAATGCATAATCATCCAAAGCCTGCATATTTATGCAGGGGACGCATTTTTTTTTTAAATACGCTGAACTTTCACGGCATAAATTGTAGATTTCCGCGCGCAAAATATGCGGGGCTTGCATGAATTCATAATCCCTGCATTTTCGTAGCAAAAAGTCACATATATCTTAGTTGAATAATGTTGCATTTACGCCACACAAGCGCAGAAACATATGGGAACGTTATGAAGTGACGTAATTACACAACGTGTGAACATCATTGAAAAGCTGCAAACCCCAACCGGAGCTTTTGCAAGTTCCCGGAGTTTTTGCACGTTCCCGCAATTTTTGCAAGTTGCTGCAAATTCATCGCATAAAATAAATATCACGGATATTCCACTGCATTTTTTAAGAAAATGTGCACAAGATCAAGGATTTTTGCCCGCAACAATCACAAAAAATCCTGCATTTTTCTGGAAGGACGGTTTATAAATGAGGCCTCTGGTGCGGATCTGGCATGGAGTCGTATGCTGTTGTGTAAGTGAACTATTAATGTAAGATGTGATTAAAATCAAAAAGTTGTGAACCTTGCACAAACAATAAAATCCTATAAAAATATCCAAACAATAAAAGTCCTATAAAAGACCCTATGGCTTATTTACACAACCACTTAATAAGAATCTAATAATGAGAACAAAGTATCTAAATAAATCTTTATGTAATGAACCCTATTTACCAAACCTTCTAATATTCAGAAATTGAGTTTTATAATTGAATATACATATTGAGAATAAATTGAGAATCTCCATCATGTTTCCAGTACTGGGCCTCCCACTCTTAACGGCTTGAGAGAAAAGTAACAAAAAAGTTGCACTGTCTTTGCCTAGTAGCTCTTTACAGCCAAGGTTGTGATCCTCAGGCCTGTTAAAGACCCCCATGGGGTTGAGTCTGTAACCGGATATTTAAAATAACAGTGACCGGGATTTGGTACAGCACTGCTCTGCATGAGTAGGGAGCGCTCCCTGGAGCTCTGGCTGGAGGTCATCACTGAAAGGTGAAAGGTCAGGAGGTTACGACACCGGGCATCATACATCAACCGGTGCCAGTGTAGAATGAAGAACTCTCTCAAAAAGACGCAAGGCAAGAAATTCATTGACCACCTCAGAATAAAACAAAGAAACCAACCAAGAACCAAGCTTTCTAAATTACCAGTGTTCATGTAAGCATTGATGGTCAAAGGTGGACACAGTGTCTTCTGCGCAAAAGCATAAGAGAATAGGTAGGCAGCCATGGCCGTAAATATCTTTTCTTCACCCCTTCCCACTCCTCCTCACCATCCATACACAGATGTGACAACCAAGGCCCTAACTCATGTGTGCAGTTTGGGCTTCATACTCCCAGAGCGAGAGGCAGGGGTGAAAGGGAGTCGCTATCCACCTTAAGGTGAAAGCCATATGTGCCGATCTGAAGGCATGGGAGGTCAACCCACACAGAGCTGTAACTTTAGTGTTGTGACAGAGAAATGACTTGGAAAGGTATTAGCGCAAACTTGCAAAGATAACCTGATTAAAAAGTTCACACCATCAGTGTGGGTTTCACAGCAACGCATGGAAGGTTTTGCAGCATCCAGGAGACGTTACCTGTGTTATTGCTCGTTTATTCACTAGGTTACAAGTCAAAAGTAGGTCACGCCGATGCTTTATATATTAATAGTATTTTAAAAATAACAGTAAAATTAAATTATGTGGTGAACCAATCAAATCATATTTAACTTTTTTTTTTTAAGTACATTATAACTCTTAGACTCAGCATACTTCATGAGGTATCACCTGTGGATGCTATAAACTTATTAAAGTTCTCATAAACTTCCACTTGCTGACTGCTTGTCCTTCATTTATTATCAATCCAATAAAAAAAAGAGATAAACTTTTATGAAGAAAGTCTAATTTATGTTTGTCTACAAAAATAATAAAAAGCCTTTTAAAGGGTTCAAAGATTAAACTTGGTCAAATGTGTTCACATTTTTGTTGCATAACATTATTTACAGTGTTATGTTGGTTTTTCCACCTAGTTTCTGATCAGAGCTTTTTAACGTCTCAAACAAGAGATTAATCTGAGGTCAATAAAGTGGTTAGCAAATAACACTTGTGTGCTGTCTTCAGTGGAATGTAAAAGGTCAGAGCGGTGGCTGTTTACTGACTGCTGATGGTTCGAAAACAGACGCTGAAGCGTGTGTGAAAACGTGCTTCTTATCAGTGTTTTTGATAAATTGAGGAAGAAAAGGACAAAAACACTTTGCATGGGCATTTGTGCTAGAGAGAGAAAAAAAAGATTGAAGAAAAAAGAGACAATTATCACGAAAGAATGGAAATAAGCAAAACAGAAAAAGCAGCTCACACCTTCACAGAAAGTGATAAACAAATCCACAGATCCCCTGGGTGTGTGTGCTGAGGGGAACCGCACAGTCTTCGTGTTGTCCCGCTGCACATTAGCATATTTATAGTCCCTTTGAAAACCCAAAGGCACCAAACGCACCACAACAGTGCCCTACAGCACATGCACACATTCACACCACACACATAGACAGAAAGAGAGAGAGAGAGAGAGAGAGAGAGAGAGAGAGAGAGAGAGAGAGAGAGAGAGAGAGAGAGAGAGAGAGAGAGAGAGAGAGAGAGAGAGAGAGAGAGAGAGAGAGAGAGAGAGAGAGAGAGAGAGAGAGAGAGAGAGAGAGAGACATGCAAACACACACGGAAGAAAGAGAAGGCACCTGTTGTACAAACCACAATGTTTACTGAGGGCCAAATTAGAGCATCACCTTGGCAACAACAACAGATTGAATCACGAGCTATGGCCTAGAAAAAATTAATCTCCATGACAAAAAAATAATAATAAATTTGAGGATTTAAAGTTTGAATAAATAACATTGAATAAATAAATGAAAGTACATCATTAATGCTGCTTAATTTAAACAAACACAAGTCTATATAGCAGTATATGATTAGGTCATGCAATCATATTAAAATCATATTCTGTTGTTTCTGCTTGATTTGTGACAAAGTGCAGTTATTTCATTCTTACTCTTCTTTCAAATATTTTAAATTAGGCTTGACATTGCAAATTTAGAGATACATTTCGTAACTCTTTATTTATTCGCATTTTTTTATGTACATTAAGTAAACATGGGTAAACTCTGTGACTGCTCTTCACATCTGTTCATGTGTGATTTGAGCTCCCCTAGTGGTGATGGATGGACTTTGCACTATGCATGTGTTTGTATGGGAGTAAGAGACTTTCTTAAAATCTGACTTTTTCTGCTGTTGTTGTCATGAAGTCAACTGAATAATTCATAATTAAATAAATGTTGCATAATTTTAAACAAATAATCCCCCAGCTACACACATCGACTGTATTGTTTAATTATATATATATTTTAATATTTTATTTATACCACTTTCACAATGTACACAATGCAATAGTGTATAAAACATGAGAATACAGAATAACATTTTATCAGGAAATATTAATTATTAACCAATCTTACGGGCCATTCAAAAGTAGAAAGAAAGGGGTCAAAAGATTCATGACTGTCACTAGTCACTAAGCATGGCCTCATTCAAACACTGTGTGTGTGTCAAAAATGTTTTGTTACCCTTCGTTGTTCTGTAATGAAACTGATTGAAAGCATGTGTGTAGCGTGTCATGTTGGGGGCGGAAATTTTTAAATTGTATTGTAAATGAGTATAGCCAATGAGGAGTAAAACCGGGCTTGTTTATTTGTGTACTGCGTGGGTGTGTGTGTTTGTGTGTGCATGTGTCATGCGTGCATGAATATCTTTTGGGGCATGAGAACATAAACCCCCACAAAAGCAGGCAGATTGTGTCAGTACTGGAAGCTGGGAACCATCGTGGGGGTGTTAGACACAGAGGAGTGGGGTTGCATTTTTAGCTCAAGGAGCAAAGAAAACAAAAGGTCTTGTTGCATCACATATCATTTAATGCATAAACAATATTTAACTATTAAACTACCACTTTATGCCAGACCAGAGATACAGCGTTTGTGCATGTGTGCAGAGATCTAGCGCTTTGTGCCCTTACACATCTCTTAGACAAAATACAAAAATTACTAAATAAATAATTGTTCATTCAAACCACCTGATCATGCTTGCGCTTTGATGAAACATGCTAAACCTCAGAAACCAATAGCATACAGGTAGTGACCTTTTACCTCCCCCTCGCCCCTCCACCATCTCTCTCTGATTTACACAGTTTCATAAAGCTGGCCCAAACTGTTTGGATAAGTCAAATCTCCTATTTTCATGACTGGCTCGTTGCCAGGAAAGTAATGCTTACAACAGCTCTCTGAAAAGAGTTTTCATTTATTAGGATAAATTACAACAGGAGAGAGGTAGTGGGTAAAAAAGGGGGTAGTGCAATAAAAGACACGAGTGATATAAATAGCCAGGCTGGGTGGAGGGACAATGAGACAGGGTTTAGAGTAAAGCATAACACTGGGGTCCGGAAGCACTCTACCCTACACACACACACACGCACACACGCTGCACCTGAACCCTGCGTCTCATCACTGCTACCTGGCAGGGCTTAAACTTCGCCTGAGCTCTGGCTCGTATCACACACACGATGGCTCTGTAATGGAGAACAGCTGGAGTGAAGCAGACAGACCCATTCATAACCCACAAAGCTCACATTCTCATGAAGGAATACGAGTGAAAGAGAGAAACGTTTAGAATTAAAGAATTGAAGTAGGTGCATGCTCTTGAGGTTTTTAAAGCGTATCAACCTGTCAGCTGGAAATGAATTTTTTCGTGTTGTGTCTTCTGTTGAACTCCCTTAGGTCTGCTTTGGCCTTTGGGTCATGGAAAGAGCTGAAGAAAAATTGATGATATTTAAAGAGGAGCTCGTGACGGTATCCGTTTAAAGACCTGCATACTCAAATGTAGCTTTTGTGCGTGTGGTCCGTTAACACATTTAAAATAATAAGCGTTAAAGTTTACACACCAGTTTTTCAAAACAACTTATAATTCATTTAAGGGACACTATACTTTTTAGAAAATAGGCTAATTTTCCAGCCCTCCTAGAGTTAAACATTTGATTTTTACAATTTTAGAATCCATTCAGCCGATCTCCGGGTCTGGCAGTAACATTTTTAGCATAGCTTAGCATTATCCATTGAATCTGATTAGACCATTAGCATCACGCTAAAAAAACAAAACAAAGAGTTTCGATATTTTTCGTATTTAAAACTTGATTCTTCTGTAGTTACATCGTGTACTAAGACTGACAGAAAATTAAAGTAAAAATATCGAAACACATTTCTGAGTTCAATGCTAATGTTCTAATTAGATTCAATAGATTATGCTAAGCTATGCTAAAAGTGGTACCGCCAGACCCGGAGATCGGCTGAATGGATTCCAAAACTGTAAAAATCAATTTTTTTAAGTGGAGTGTCCCTTTAAAGGAGGGGTGTATGATCTCTGAAAGCCAATGTTGATCATTGAAATCACCTAAACAAACACGCCCCTACCCCAATAGAATCTGGACCTTCTTTTGATAGACCCGCCCCGCACATACGCAACCCAGGCAACGATGTCGGTTAGTAGACACGCCCCTTACTGCTGATTGGCTACAAGTGTGTTTTGGTACTCATGACTTTTTTCTTACTAACACATTGCTGCATTGAGCTATCTATCCAATTGCAGTCTTTTATTCCACCACACAGATTTTTGTCCAATCAGACGCTCTAAAACAAAAATGATCCTTTCCCCAACACAAACCGCATCCAACAATTAATGAGTTTGGTGTAACTTTAGGATAATACCTTCAGTGTATCCAGCCCAAATGTTTCAATAGGAAATACAGTACAACATTGTGCTTGTCAAGCAATTTTGAGTGACTTCGCAGTCGGTAATGATATTTAAACCAGCATTATGGCTAAAGGCTCATTTACTGTGCTTATATCCATCAGTTTAACAAGCCTCATAAAACTATCTGTGTTTACAGTCGGCAGGATCCAGTGTCTGTCCAGCAGATCAGTTTGTGAGGATGCTGATCTAAACACATTTCACATTCGCAGCAGACATTCATCTCATTAACCTGCACCATTCGTCAGCTAGCACAACATTCAAGGGTAGTGATGGTTTTAACAACCAGCGGCGTGTGGCTGACAAAACCAAACGTATATAACATTTCATGACGGCACGAGAGAGGTTAATACATTCCATGTGTGTTATTTTGCAGACAGAGACGCCCATCACAGATGAGATCTCTTAATATCTCAGTTATTTCTCCTATAGACATCAGTGAGATTAAATATATTTTTGCTCTTGTGTATTTTTCTCTTAATGTGATCTCACAAACTTAGCTTAAATCTGTCAAGTCTGCAATCAAAACTGCTTTACTGAGTCATTTTCAGAGTTATGAAATCATTATGTGTTCATGTGGTGTTGTTTAACATAGCCACAAAGCTCTTCCTCGTGAAAACTTACAGTACCACAAGAAGTGTGATTCTCCTATTAGCATGGCGAGGCTATGGGGATATTGATGTTAAGTTCAGCTGGAGTTTAACCAGTGTAATGTGTGTGTGTGTGTGTGTGTGTGTGTGTGTGTGATTTACCCTCAGGTTGAGCTGAGCTAGCAAAGAGACAGCTTGGTGTCCCACTGGGTAACTTCCTGTTAAAGGGGTCTTCTCATGGCCGAAACGTGATCCACCATCCAAAAATAAAGACGGACACCACGGGAGCTGATGGTTCACAGTGAAGCAGGAACTTTGTTTGGTTTCTTCAACGTGTGGTCATATTTCACAGATATGATGGTTAAATGAATATTCACTGTCAGTCTTTGGAGCTCAGATGATGACTGTAAGATACACTAGCTGGTATGAAATATCATACACTTAACACTGTCAGTCAGAGTTTAATATTTATTTTAATCTTTATATCTGTTTGTTTTGTAAACGTAATAGCTTTGTATGTGTGTAATGTTAATTGTATCAATATGCAATGATATTTGTAAGATGTTGCAATTGCAAGGTTAGCATAATCGTAGATCAGCTCACATTTGGAAAACAGAGTTATCATCACAACATATGCATTATTATGCGTGTTGTTTCTGGACAGTCTTTTTTCCCAAATTTGGTGCCACAAGTTTTAATAAAGAAATATAAACTGGTTCTCAAGATTGCACTGAGATCAGATATGTGGTGATTTCTGTTAGTCTGACTGCAGGGGAAGTGGGCAGTGTTTATAAGGGTGTGGTTGATTCGCTGTTTAAATGATAAGCTAAAAAAAATGTTGACCACCTTTGAAATCTGTGGGGTTTAATATGTTTCCATCAGCTTATGTCTGGTCAAGCAGCGAGGACTGCTTTATTTATGCAGGACGTGTTGTGTTGTTTTAGGGCCGTGGAGCCACAATGATTACAGACGTTGTTCCGGGTCATTGAGAAGCCACACAAGAGAGTCGTCTTCTTTTCCCATGGCTTTAAAACCACAAAGATTGCAGAAGGTGGAGAAGAGGGTGGAGCTATTAAAACCAAGACTCCGTGCCTTCACATCAGAGATTAGATCGTTTTATAAAAAGTAAGTAAAAAGAAAAATGTTGTATGGAAGCTTTAATCTCCTAAGACATTATTTTTTTGTTGTTTGCACCATAATACTTAATTCTGTGTAACTGAAACTTGTTGTTCACAAACGTGGAAAATTACACTGCTTCATGTTCCAAGAAAAAAAATGGTTATTATATTTATTGGTTCTTCAAAACCCCAAAATAGAAATCTGAAAAAAAGACAAACCAAAGCTCGGGGCTTAGGAGGTTAAGAAAACAACTTTCAGATTCTACTTCAATGAATGCATGCACAAAATAAATAAATGATTGATTCAAGACAGATAGATTTCTGCACAATTATAGACACTTTATAATGCGGGTCCATGAATCATGATGAACTAATACCTAAATTAATTCCTACTTAAATATGACCTAATGTTGAGTTAAGGCATCTACTAAACATAAACTAATGAATCATCATTAACTACAACGTGACTCAACACTTAAATTCATTGTTAATTAACACATTAATAAACAACATGTCATGTTGAACTTAATGATGACTTTATTAATTTATGGTTAGTACATGCCTTAACTCAGCATTAGTTCATGTTTAAGTAAAATACTTAAATATAGTATGTCCATTATGATTCATGGACCCTTATTATGAAGTGTAACCATTATGGGAAAATAATCTTATGAGTCTTCAGATCCTGTGTTCTAATGGGATAGCAAAGCGTCTTATTATAAATGACAAAATTATTTCAGAAACCAAAATTTGGGTATTGTTCAAGTCCCATAAATATGGAGCAGACTTCCTGCTCTTTTGATGTACTGCATACTGTGCACACATTCGGAAGCAGGAACTGTAAAAAAAATAAATAGACAGAGAAAAATAGTTTTTATTTTAAAACAAAAATAAAGAAAAAGAAATATGAATAAAAATGTTAGCATGTTTCATAAACTGTCATATCCATGTAAACAACTCCTTACTATTCATATAAATATTATTGTCTGATAAATATTTTTGTATCTTTTGTATAAATCTGTATCTTAATATAGTTCCAATTTCGTAAGACACTTCAGATAAATATAAACATCTGTAGATGGGAAGAGGAACATAACAAGTACACACTATGCGTTGTTGCCCGCTGTACATTTTATTTCTATTATTTCTTATTCTGTACATCACTTATTATTTTTGTTATTTAAATTGTTATATACTAACACATCTATTTTTATCCTTTTGTCCTTTTTTAGCTCACTAGAGTGAAACAGGAAGTGTTGGGGCGGTGAGAAGGGGGGCAATCTTCTGGAAGTTAAACTCATATGCCCCCATATCAGCACCACAATGCAATATGTAAAGATGCATGAGGTTTTTTGTGTGTGTGTGTGTGTGTGTGTGATATAGTGTTTGTTTACACAAAATAACCTTACATTGTGTAAAGAACATTCTGTGAAAATTGACTTTAAGACTTTAAATTGGATTTCAGATTGGTTCACAAATATGGCAATATTTTCTTATGTATATCTTATTATCTGTGTATATCATATAGGCACCTGTTAACCTCTCTTATGTTAGCTAGCAAAAACACACTTTTTTATTTCTTTTTTTTTTTGTTAAAACGTGGTTATAAAAAAATATTGGAATAAAAATAAAACCATTGACATGTTATCACAAAATAATAGTTCTGTATACATAACAGTTTTTGTGCTTCAGTTTGTCATGCAAATGTATGCCTGAGAATAGGTTAAAATGAGTTTGATAAATTCAAAAAAGGGTTTACTGAAACAAAGACTTTAAAGGATTGATGGTTTTAGAGTACAGGGTAAACAAAAAAGGCACCCACATATATGTGTCATATGAATATTTTCCATAACTCTTTGTTAGTATTTGTAAAAATGTGCTCAGGGGCAGACATGGGGTAAGTGTTAGTAAAAGGGTCTTTACCCCGCTGACCTTAAATGAGACTTAGTTATGACATTGAACCTATTCTTTATTCACTGTACAATTTGCACTTGAAAGAAACACCCACGATTTAATCTTGAAATAAGATCTGGTTTATAATAAAGCTTATAGAGCTACAAATAAATTTCAATGAAACTTCACCTGTATTTCAAACTGTCAAAGCACACTCATAATATCACATTCTTTTTGACATTGTTACTGTCAATACGGTTTTCTGATATTTTTCTCTTCTTAAAAAAATAAATAAATAAAAATATAAAGATATCAGTGATGACTAACATTTCTAAATTCAGAAGACATGAACAGACTGGTGGAGTACGTTTCATTTATTTTATTAATTTTTATTTGAGACTACATTTGAAATGATGAAAACAAAAATCTAAGTAAATTCGGCTACAAAATGTTCTGTATGGGATGAGCTATTCCTTTAAAAGAAACAAGAAGCAAATAAACCCTGAGCTTTGACCTCATGTTTTCTGATTGTTTAGTAAGTATCGCTTTACAGACGTGTTGATATGTGGCTTATTAACCCTATAGGAGGTGTAGAATGTTAAAATGTGATCCCAAATACACTGAGATGTAAATAACACAAGGTTTAACACAGATGTGTCTCCCAGAAAGTCAGTGAAGTTAACTTTTACAATAACATTCTTGCATGTCAGGGGCATCCTCGACAGGACTTTTTTGCTTAACATTGACTCATTCTAGGACGAATACTTAAAAAAACTGAAAATCGTCTGGCAGAAGATCAAAAATGTGCAAGAGTGTGGTCTGGGTTTTTTGTACTGCTCTCATGTTCTCAGAATCAGAGAGCGCTACAAGGAAAACTCAAAGAGAAAGCGTAAAGTGTTTAGTTGTCGCTAATGTATTCTGTACACAGCTCATTACCGCCCCCATCTGACCAAACATATCACTGCAGGCTAACTATTCCTGTCTTTTGGATTTGGCCTAAACTGCATGGATGCACTTACTAAACACAAAACACGGAGAAACTATATTTAGCTATAAAAGACAAACCGTAAATTCTCGCAGCATTTATGCAGAGTTGCTCTTTAACCTCAGGAATTTAAGCCTTCGAAAAATACGATCAGAGTAAATGCCAGAGGAATAACACGTAGGTCTCTTTGCTCTCACCACCTCACATAAAACAGATGAAATTCAGTTTACAACCACAGTTATGTACATGGCAGTTAGAGAAGCCACAGCACCAGAGTCTGGCGTGTCTGCCTGACTAATGACATTGATTTCCATCTGGAGCTTTGTCACTCCAGATTTACCCCCCCCCCTCTCTCTCTCTCTCTCTATGTGCGAGCTGGTTGCTTTCCATGGGCACAAGTGCAGACGCGGCAATTCTGAGCTACAATGTGCCTTTCATTTGGCCTGATACTTCCAAACTCAGAGCACATGTGGTCCAAATATGCAGCTAACAGCTCCAACACAAACATGCTGCTTTCCATCCAGTCTGGTGCTGCTTAAACACACTTCAATTCAATCGTTCTCTCTCTCTCTCTCTCTCGCTCCCCCTCTCTCCATGTGTGTATTACTTTTCAGTTGTTGTCCTTTTGTTTGCTATCTTTCTTTCTCATATTCTAGTGCAGTCTCTCTAAAACATACATAGGGTCATAAGCACACATATATTACTGACAAATAATTAAAAGTAAAAAATGTATAATTTTTGTGTTGATTGTTGTGTGTTTACTTTATTTTTATTGACCTTAACTAATGCAATGATTATATAGAAGTTAAGCGTATCGTGCAATAACTAACATGCAATAACAATGCAATAACAATGTAATAACAATGTAATAACAATGTAATAACATAGTAATTCATTGTGGTTGCTACATTTATTGTTCTGTGTCGACAGCTCATCTTACAATCGCCAACTACCGCTGTTTTGATATGTCACAGTTTATTATTGATGACATTCAAAGTCACCCTAATGTATTTCTGCCAGTAGTCTGATTTGGTCATAGGCTCCGTCTGTAATTATTTTAAAAAACAAAAAAAGAAAAGTCTTTAACAACAATTGTTCTCGCCAGATTACTCACAGACCTTCTTATGGTCCTCCAAGTCATAAAACGTCTATTCCCGTTCACTCAAAAGGCAGATTGAGAGACCATAGGAGAAAGTGAAAGAGACATATGTAAAGAGGCAAAAAGAAAAAGACATAGGTAAAGAGAGAGATAGAGAAAGAGGGAGAGAGAGCGGGTGGGTGGGACAGAAGCTAGTGGAGCTCACAGCATCCAGCTGCTTGACAGAAACAATGAAATTTCATATTACTCTATAAATACTAGAAGCAGATGGTCTTTATATATTTCAGACTGTTATTAAGCCATGCCACCGGTTATGTCCTGCTTATCAAGTAATTGAATATGAATAACCTTTCAGGGGACAGGACGGCCACGAGGAACAGAACGTCCAGCCAATCCTAATCTAATGTTATAGCATGTTTGACATGGAGATATTTCATCACTTTCATTAAAAAGCACCCAGGGAGATGACTTTTTTGGTGAACTTATCTATTGAAAGTATTTGTGTGACCCCGCAAACACACACTTACACACACATAGATGACACAAGCTGTAAAATTTTTACAAGATCTGTAAGCAGTAAAGGTAGCAGAGACGGAGGTCATGAGTGTTGAGTTACAGCACAATGCAATATAAAGCCACAGACTTTCCATGGCTTTACTTTGTCCAACTAGGACTATTTGGATGCTGCTAGACGATACACATACTGGAGTGATTTTATGGATGATGTTTTAATACATGTGCTATGTGTGGTACCTTAAGTGGTAGATGCATCTCAGACTGATAAGTGTAAACAGTGTAACAAACTAAAATTAGAATAGTATGACAGAATCTGTTTGCAAAATAATGTCGATTTTTAGTTGTGGTGTTTCTTCAAAACGTTTCTTCAATATTATTTTGGGCACGCAGCCCAGAAACCAAACAAATTGAAACAATTATAAAACGTACTCTACTAAAATGTCTCTCTCTATTCCACAATAGCTTTCAGAAGTCTAATTTACATTTATGAGCCAATTCATTCAAACGGCTCATTTGAAGAAACATGATTCACTGATTCATTTCAATTTGCAATCTTTTATGTCTTTGCTTTGTGAGGCAAAATTTAGCAGACATAAATATTATCACATGTTAATACACGAACGCACGCACGCACGCACGCACACACACACACACACACACACACACACACACACACACAAAAAAAAAACACTGTCCACCCACACTTTATACTGAAGCCCCACTGAAAGTTGCAAGGTGTGAGCATGTTTGTATGTTATACAGAGATTTTACTTTTATTTCTGGATTTCATATCCATAATTATCATTTTACAGCTAGTTCAATACAAGTACACTGATAAAAATGGTACAAAAATTGTCACTGGGGCAGTCCCCTTTTAAAAAAAGGTCCTAATATGTTACATTTAGGTAGAGAGATGAACCTTTGAGGTACTAATATACATCCTAGGAAGTTGTGGCCTAATGGTTTCAGAGTCGTGCTTGTAACCCGGCTGAGGTGCCCTTGAGCAAGGCACCTGTCCCTTAATTCCTCACGAGGGGCTGGAGCTGCCACTGCTCCGTGTGTGTTTGTTCACTACTTACTGGGATGCATGCAGAGGTCAAATCACAAGTATGGATTACCATCCATACCATCCAATATCATTATGTCACTTTCACTTGACTTTTAAATTTGTACTTTTTGACAGGGTACCCCCACCAGTGACAGTAGCTTTTTCTGACAGTGTAGTTTCCATCTAAAATCTCCAATCTGAATGAGTTGAATTTACTGAGTAGCTTTGTGGGTTTATTGTACAAGACATCCCAACAGAAACATTTCCATATGCATTTGTGATTGACACAGCAGTGATTTAGGAGACCTCTACAGAATGTAGCTAACAGTGTGATGTCACACGCTGGTAGTATCTGGTTTTAATTTATCGAACTGTTTGCTTAGCACAGCAGCCTTGGTCTTTCCATAAAGGGAATGATTTTACATGAACCATCAGATTATAACACCAGCCTTTATTTTTCGTTTATTTCTAACAACAGTAACAAACTGTATGCAAATAACAATATAGTTATTGCTATTTTATTGTGAGTTTTATTGAACATTTGTCTGGTTACAAGATGGTGTCTACCTCGGCAGGGGCAGCGCCACCTGTTTCCCTTCGCCACGGCATCAGGTGTGTTCCAGCTACCAGTGAAACTGTGGAGAATGTATTAATGGCTGTTGGAGATTGAGTATGAAAATATTACATCGGCTTCCCGTATGAATAAGGCTGTGGTAATCTTTGTGAAAGATGAGAAAACCGCCTGCTAAGCAACAGAATTGTGGTAAGTGGAGAGTTTGTTGTCATTTCACCTCTTGTTGGTAACAGTATCTAACGTGCCCCCCTTTGTTACGAACTATGAAATTGAACGGGGGAATTTCACATTACCGAAAGTTTTCTTGCGCGATCAGAGTGCTTCCACTTGGTTGTAAAAACGAGGCATTAAAACACGTCATGTCTTTCAGAAGACAGGTGTTTATGTTTTTGAATGAACCAGATTTGGAAGTGTATTTTAGAGTGTTTCATGATTTATGGTAACGCTAGAAGTTGGAAATGCTTTGAATGTGGGGATGCGGGTCATAAAAGACTAACATGCCCGCACAAATCTGGGACTAATGGGGAAAATGCGCAGCAAGAACTTCGGCCGTCGTGGTGAATGCCCCAGAGGAAGCGTTGCCTTCTGTTGTGGAGGAACGTGACGCTCAATCTGTTAAACAGTCAAAAAGCGAAAATGGTCAAAATGAGAAACTTCAAATTAGAATTGAGTGAAAATGGTGTAATAAATGATAATATGAATGTTAACATTTTAAATGTAGAAGAGGTGGTGGAAGGTGTAATTGTTTTCATACCCATTTAAGAGGATATTAGAGTTTTAAATCAAACTTTTGGTTTAAATGAGACAGCCTCTTCTGCTAGAGTTAATTGGTCTAAAAGCAAACGTCTTATTTTCGGTAGATGGGAAGGTACTGGGTTTACGCAACTCCTGGGTGGGTTACATTGTAGACAGGATGGATAAAAAATATCAGGAGTCTTCTTGGGGAACGATAATTTCCAAAAGAGAAATTAGGAGGGTTTGCTGGAGATGGCGCCTGCCAAATTGTCGAAATGGAATTGGCTATTGCCACAATTGTCCTATAGAGGGAAAGTTCTGGTTGTTGATAATCTTGCTGCATCAATGTTGTGGCCCAGGACTATTGCTATGGAGCCACCTGAAGAACTTATTCTCAATATACAAATGGCACTTGTTATTTTTTTTTGGAATGGACAGCATTGGATCCGTGCTGTAGATAAAGCTGCACTTTATCTACAGTACCGATTCAGAAGCGTGGTCAGGGCTTGGTGGATTTGAAAAGTCAGATCCGGGCATTTAGGATACAAGCTGCACAGAGACTCCTTAACAACAAAGTAGGTCTAGGCCAAAACAACAAATGCCTTGTTGGAGCAGGCAGGAGGTCTTGGAGATGATAGACACTTGTTTCTTATTAAACTGTATGAAGCAAGCCTGTCGGACCTTCCAGCTTTTATAAGTCTATGCTGCAAACTTGGAAAGCTGTCTTCAGAGTGGAGCGAGATATGAATGATCTAGGAGAACCATTGTTTTTTACCCAATGATCCAGAAAAGATTGCTGTCCTCTGTCAGTGCAAGAAGATGTTTGCTGAGAAATGATGTTCAGAAACTTGGACATCTCTTGGGTGAGAGAGGATGGAAATCAATCAAGACTCTTTAAGAGATGACAGGCTTGAAGTCCTTGTGTCTTCTAAATTGTTTCTAAATTAAAGAAGGATATACGTATGTTATACATTACCATGTGGTTGCAGGACATGGATAGAACTAAGACAAATATAAGACATGATCTTGTAGATGTCCATCTGTTAGATGGACAGAACTGCTACAACCAGAATTTCTTGTGAGGGATAGGAGTACTGGTGGCGCTCCCTGTATAAACCCCCTGTAGAAAAGCAGACTGCTGATCTACAGTGGAGGATTATTCACGGAGCCATAGCTACAGACGGACATGTGGCACAGCAGTAGTTGGAGTATGTAGATTATGTGGGATGCAGGGAGATGTAGAACACTTATTTTGAGGTGTATCAGACTGAAAGATCTTTTCAAATTGCTTAAAAAAAGCAAATTAGCAATTTTGGAAACAAGAAAAAAGTAAAGGTTACAGTTTGCAACAATTGAACCTGAAATTATGTTTTGATAATCTAAGATGGAAAATTTAATTTGCTTATTATAAACATGCATATAATGTGCTTTTGTGATGTCTCGTATTTTAATGAGGTTTTATGTACAGTGTATGAGGATGTCCTTGTTATGAATCTTTAAAATTTGTATGTAGATCTATTGTATATTTATGTATTCTTTTCTTCTTTTGTTTAATTTTGTTGTTTTTTATATTTTTGGGTAGAGATGTAATCTGATGTTAAAGGATTAGTCCATTTTCTTAAAAGAAAAATCCAGATAATTTACTCACCACCATGTCATCCAAAATGTTGATGTCTTTCTTTGTTCAGTCGAGAAGAAATTATGTTTTTTGAGGAAAACATTGCAGAATTTTCTCATTTTAATGGACTTTAATAGAGCCCAACATTTAATACTTAACTCAACACTTAACGGTTTTTTTCAATCCCAAACGAGGCATAAGGGTCTTATCTAGCAAAACGATTGTCATTTTTGACAATAAAAATAACAAATATACACTTTTAAAGCACAACTTCTCGTTTAGATCCGGTCGTGATGCGCCAGCGTGACCCCACGCAATACGTCATGACGTCAAGAGGTCACAGAGGACGAACACGAAACTCCGCCCCAGTGTTTACAAGAAGACCGTTCCGACGTTGTTGTATGTGGAATGATACTAATTAATGTCTTTGTGGCAGTTTATTGTTTAAAATGGTCCGCAAATGTGCGTTTTATATATGTAACACGTGACCTCCCTACGTCACTACGCATTTACGTTAGGTCGTGCTGAACTTGACCTAGACGAAAAGTTGTGGTTTAAAAGTACATATTTTTTTCTTGTCAAAAATGACAATCGTTTTGCTAGATAAGACCCTTATGCCTCGTTTGGGATCGTTTATAGACCTTTGAAACTCCGTTGGAAAAAAACTGTTAAGTGTTGAGTTAAGTATTAAATGTTGGGCTCTATTAAAGTCCATTAAAATGAGAAAAATCCTGCAATGTTTTCCTCAAAAAACATAATTTCTTCTGGACTGAACAAAGAAAGACATCAACATTTTGGATGACATGGTGGTGAGTAAATTATCTGGATTTTTCTTTTAAAAAAATGGAATATTCCTTTAATTAAATGAAGTGATAAAGTGCGTGTTTAACCCCCCCCTCTCTCTCTCTCTCTCTCAGCCCAGCTGTTTCCTGAAGCAGTAGCGACCTGTCTAACATTCCCCATTCAACATGCTACTGGTCACCTCACAGCACTTCCTGTTTGCGTTGAGTCATTTCCTGTTCTCTCCTTGCAGGGGAGTCTGTTGGTTTTAGCAAAGCCCTCTCAGTGAGACTGGAGAATAGAGTGGGAAATGTTTCATCCCTCTCTGTTTCTTTCTCTCTTACAGTACACAATACATTGCAAAACAGTAGCACTGGAAAATCTTTTTTGTAGATGAAAATAAGACCAGGAGCCAGGATTACCACCAGTATGTTAATTTTACACAAATACTGAAGAATTGATTGATCTAATATGATAAATGAATTAATGCATTTTAATAGAAGACTGTATTTTTGTCATTAAGCATTCAGCCATTTTATAAAGGTTGTATTTAAATGATTACTCCAATTTCTTTAAAAAATCTTGATAATTTACTTACTCCCATGTCATCCAAAATGTTGATGTCTTTCTTTGTTCAGTTGAGAAGAAATTAATTTTTTTAAGGAAAACATTCCAGGATTTTTCTTAATTTAATAGACTTTATTAGACTTCAACACTTTACAGTTTCAACACAGCTTTATATGGCTCTAAACAATCCCAAATGAGCCATAAGAGTCTTACTGTATCTAGCAAAACAATCGTCATTTTTGGTGATAAAAATAAAAATATGTACTTTTCAAACGCAACTTCTTGTCTTGCACTAGCCATTTGAAGCGCCATTGCGATCTCGCTTAATACGTCATCACATTGAAAGGTCACCATGACGTTTGCGAAACTACCGCCGCAGTGTTGGGCAAAAAGGACTGTTCTAACGTTGTTATATGTGGAATGATACTTTAGTGTTTAAAATGGTCTGCAAATGTGTTTCACACATGTAATGCGTGACCTTTCGATGTCATCACGCGTTATGTGAGGTCATGCTTGGCTGGTGCAAGAGGAGAAGTTGATGTTTAATAGTGCATATTTTTTATGTTTCTTGCCGAAAATGACAATCATTTTTGCTAGATAAGACCCTTATGCCTCGTTTGGGATCGTTTAGAGCAGGGGTTTTCAAACCTGTCCTGGAGGACCACTAGTACTGCACATTTTAGGACTCCAGGAGAGGTTTGAAAACCCCTGGTTTAGAGCCTGTTGAAGCCGCGTTGAAACTTGCAATTTTAAACTGCATTGAAACTGTAAACTGTTGAGGTCCCATAAAGTCGATTAAATTGAGAAAATTATGGAATGTTTTCCTAAAAAAACTTGATTTCTTCTCGACTGAACAAAGAAAGACATCAACATTTTGTATGACACGGGGGTGGGTAAATTATCAGGAAATTTTTAAGAGAGTAATTCTTAAAAAAAAGTGTAATCCTTTAATTTTTTTCTGTATTTTTCCATACGACCCTACACTTTCAGAAGAAAATATACAAGAAGGTACATCATTTGTCACTGGGGCAGTATCTTTTCAAAAAATACACTTCTGTACCTGAAAGGTGCATATAGGTACCTCAATGTTACACATTGGTACACCAAAATGTACATCTTAGGACCTTTTTAAAAGGTACCGTCCCAGTAATAACTTTTGTACCTTTTTTTCTGAGAGTGTATAGTGCATTTTGTAAAATGTCTTTAAAAGCTATACAATATAGTTTGTGAGTGAAAACAATTCGTATTTTGAGCGTATTTTAAACATATTGTTACAATGCACATATTTAATGTAAATGAACCATAACAGCTCTAGATTTAAATATGGTGGCATACAATCTTATTGGTTCATGCGTCATACATGTTTTGTCACAACGCATATGAGTCACAAGACATGCAAGAACCAATGACATTTTATACGGTTTTATTTCTAAAAAGAAACACCAATAATCTTCTTAACATGTTGGTACTGTTGGTCCCTCTGAAGCACACAATAGCCTGTCCCACAAACAACCAAGTGAAATTTTAAACCCTTTGTTGTTCCTAAAAGCCACAGAGAGGGTTTAGTGTTGGGCCCATAACTCAGCAGGGTGTAAAGCTGGTGGGGCTTTTAAATGTTTAACCATAAAAGACAAGGTTGTGTAGAGCATTACAAACTTTCTGTCTGTCTTGTCTAATATGCAAATCCCTAAAAAATAGCAAAATCTGTGTTAAGAATTTCGGTTCTTAAAGGACAACATTCACTCTATCCGAGAACAACATTTCAAAAAAATCAAATGAAGCCTGTATCATCTCACCTCAAAATAATTTAATTTGTTCCACAAAATCTACAAATACAGAAAGTTAGAATGACCGTTGATAAAAATGCTGGCATGACATCAAAGTGCCCTAAATGAGACGGTTATTAAACAGATGGGCACTGAAATACGCACAGCACAGGCCATGAGGGAGGGGGGTGTGGCCACAGAACATTTGTCTGTCAAACAGAGCATGTTTGCAACAATTAAGCCGATGCCAGATAGCAGCGCTATCGCAGTTGCCCATCGAGCTGCCTGTTTATCTTTAATTGCAATTTGGAAAGAAGTTTGGGACAATTAGGCCTGGGAGTGATTCTGCCCACACCCAACCCTAAACAAAAGTGCCGTGTTTGCCCTCTTTGCACGCTGCAGAAGATGGAGAGAGAGAGAGGAAGGGGAGAGAGATTTGGTCCCAAATTTGGATCTGTTTTTTTTTTAAAGCAACTAACATTCAACCTATAAATTTTATCAGTATAATGGGTATTGAAGCATTGACCTTTTGCGCTGATGAGATACAGAAAGATACATTTTCAAGCACATAGTATTTTAGTTTGAATTTTAGCAACATCTGATTGTAAAACATAGATGAAAAATATGCTGGAAGGTGAAAGGCTGGATCATTAGAAGGGCAGGTGTGTTCTGGTAATGTGATTTAAAGCCCCAAGAGAGGTCATCATCCGATCAGGCCTGATCGGGTCACGCGAGATGGGAATTTGTGGTCAGAAACGAATGCGACTGGGCTTTTATTTATCCACGAGACGTTTCTGCAGATAGTGCGGAGTACTTCACGTGTAAGCACGTCTGGTAAAATCATCGGCAGCCTGTGAACTGAAGATTTTCCTACTGTTGTATATCATAAATCTGTTGAGGGAAAACCAAGGCCACCTCTATAACATTTAAGCATGTCTGAGGTAAAGACAATGATGAAACGGTGCTTGTAGTAAAGCTTAATCTCTGTTAACGATTATTTAGCCTTGTGTTTACAGTAAATGCACCACTTGTGTGGCACCACGTGGCTCTTTAGAGGGCTTTGGATGCCATCTGCTGGCCATTTTGTGAAAATACAAGATCCTACCAGATGTGTGGAAAATACCATTCTCGGAAAAGCTCTTATGAATTCATATATTGCTGGTTTAACAATACAAACATAAATTAATCTCTAGCTCGGCTGTAGTTTATAAGATGAGCTATAAAGTCCTGCATTCATGTGTATCTCTCTCCAGCATAAGATATTTTGGATCCACAAATAGCATGTGGAAGGAAGCTTTTCTGCACACGTAGCCAAGTGAATGAAGAGAGATGAAAAGATATAAAAAATAAAGAGGGAAAAGCAGAGGAGCTGGCAAGCCTCTGTGCTTTTAATTGATTCCAAGTGTCCCAGATTTTCCCTCAATGGAAGGTTCCTCTGGTCCTCATATTTGGAGCTCCCCTAGAACTGCATGGACTATATTTGCCCCTGGATTCTTTATTGTTATTAGATAATTTCCTCTGGAGCAGTGGAGTGCAGGTAATGGATAAGGTTTGGTCCAGAGCCAGGCCTACAAAACTTTAAAACACCCGCATGACAGCCGCTGCCCCCTGCGTCACAAACAATGTACGTGTTTAATAAACTGATGTATATTTAAAACAAAAAAGGTGTCAGAATTCATACAGTGCAAAAGTCCCAAATTCCCTTAAAATAAAACTTTATACTTCACCATAAGTGGCTGTAGATACAGGTCCATCAAAACAAGGACCGCAAGACAATAAGTGTGTGATGTCATTTTCTGTGCAATATCATATTTCTTATTCAACTGTCATTCAAGCAAAACAATACATGTCATACAGTGACAATAAAATTAAATCATAATAAAAAGAAATATAATCCAATTTGACTTAACACTAGCAAATTAATAGCACACCACACGAATAATACCATAATAAAACAATTAAAAAAACCTTGCTGCTTAAATTATACATTTAGTTGAAAGCATACATTTGGGAACTAAAGATGTATTTTGAAATATATTTAGTTTATAGATATGTATTATACTAATCATCATTTTATCAACAAATAGACAATTCAAATTTAACTTTTTCCTTTGTCACACGCGATGCAAAAAGTGCGTCCACTAACTTAAAGCAACACTATGTAGTTTCCATGTAAAAATGACGTACAGCTCCCCCATGTGGTTGAAAAGCGCAACATTGCCTGGTATCAGACACTCTTCTGCAGGAATGGGGAGGGGCGGGGCTGTGTTTCCTACCCTCCACCGCCACTTTCAGAGTGTGCTTGTAGCAGCTAGGAGGCTGCTCAGGTTGCAGCAACATTACAATTTGTCCAGTTAAAAGTTGTTCTATCACTGAAATCATTTTAGAGACATTATTTAAAGGTAAAAAAACTACATAGTGTTGCTTTAAAGTAAGTCACAAGGTTTGGACAGCCTGCATTTGTCATCCAGCCTTTAAGCTCAAGGGCTCAAAAAACTGCAAATCTCCACAACCTTTATTCAGCTCATGCCAAGTGTCTTCAAGCCTGTATCAGCACCTCTCTTCTCTAAAGCTTAACTGTAAAATCTCTCAGTCACTCACAGCCATCCATCAGAGACACACTGCTAGAAACCCAAGTGAATAAATACAGAAAACCAAAAATGCACCTGTCAGCCATAGCAGCATATACATACAAAATAACTCAAAATTTAAGGTGCACACTTCTTGTATAAAATATTTTTCTTATCTTACACATTACAATACTTACCCTTTTCAAAATCTGAAGCTAATGTTTGGAGACAAGTGCATGGCGTAAGGTATTAAAGGCACAATATGTAAGACTTCACCACTAGAGGTCGCATATACAAAACAATAACGAAGGTGAGGCTTGATGACATCACACTACTTAAGTATTTTTACTTTCTAAAAGTGTTTGTATTTTATCAGTGTTTTTCTTTGGAAAACATACTGTACATTCCAAAGCATATTATCATAATTTTTACTCCACTACATTTCATAATTTCAAGTTTTTGGTTTATATTTAATATTTAAGTACATTAAACATCTAGTATTTTTTTTGTTTTACTTAAGTAAAAAGTACTTTTGTTCTTTTACTCAAGAAAAGTAAAAGTACACAATTTTTATGTAATTATGTATTAAATCAATTTTAATATGCAATATAAAAGGAATACACAGTATGATTCTATGCTTTAGATGTAGTTAAAAAAAATGTAAAGTAAATTATTCCCCAAGACAAACACTCTGTTAAGCACAGATGCTTGGAAAATGTACTTAAAATACTCAAGTAGTGTCCGCCTCTGGACATCATGAAAGAGAGGGTAACGATGCGAGAGGTTGTTTTAAGCATCCAGAGACGTATTGAGTTTCCTAATCAAGGTTACAGATTAGGTAATAAATTTGTTTTCATTACCGGTACGTTTGATCACATTATTTTATGCCATTGTAATAAATTGGCTGCAAGGCACCGCAGCTGTGTTAGATGCTGTATAAATGCTACATACGCATTTGTCCACTGATGTTGCTATAGTTTCTACAAGCGTAAACCAAGAAAAGCATGGATATTACATCATTAATAGGCGACAATGATGAGGGATGAGCTATTATTTAATTTACACAGTAACAATGCATAAACATATAAGTACACAAATATATATGTATGAAATATGAAATATATCACACTGTAAAAATGGTTTTTGGATATTTTAATACAAAATTGATGACATATTGATTTAACAGGGCTCCAGACTAACTGCATCACGTTGTATTAAGATTAATTTACATGCTACAGTACGTAAATAAAGTAATTTTATCAGATAACATGCAGTGGTGTAGTCTAGATTTTTGTAGTGAGTATACTGTGATTTTTCCCTCTCACCCTTATGCTTACTCGTCCTAGCGCGACACCTCATAAGCACCACCACACTCACAGATGCACACAGTATGGATCTTCATGTAACTTAGAGCATTCTGAAAGTGTACTCATAAACACATAAACTGAATGTGTTATCAACATGTCAGTTTATTATAAGAAAAAAAAGACTTTAGAGCCAATGGGTTTACAGCTGGGGAAACTGGACTGATTTTTAGACTGGTTTAGTGTTAATCAACATCTAACCCAGGGCCAAAAGTTACTTAACTGTTAATTAAAATTAAATAAACTGTTTACAATCTTCAATCCGTGGCAAACACATGCATTGAAGGAGAAAAAAATATTCACTCTTTCAATAGATATTATCTGACAACTATATGTTTTTAATTAATACACATTTAAGATGACCATGAATTAGCTATAATTTGCATAGTCATTGATATTAAAGCTTATTTTTTGCATATAATATAAGCATTGTCTAAAAATGAAAATAGGCTTATACTTAATTATTATTACAAGACCATCCTGTAGCCTACAATTTGCAAGTCTAAACTGAAGATCAACGCAGACATGAATTTCCTCACAGAAGTTTAAGATCATATACATCTTGTCAAGATGATCTTGAACGCAGATATATAAATGAACACAGAGAAGGAAAGTTTAACACTGTGAAGCACAAGCAAACATGCAGAGGAACTGAAGGCAGCTAAAAACCATCAGGATATTATCACGGGCTTATTTTATTGTATTTGGAGCCTTACCTCCAGATAAAGTAAGAAACTGGACTGATGATTTAAATGTTGTACTCACATGTGCGTTGTTGTAAGCTCTATGGATTTTATGTTGCAGCACTGCTTCACTCGTTCACTTCTCAGTGTCGCGTGAGCAGCAACACTGCAGGTTCGACTTCATTTGGCGCTAAGCAGACCTCTTGGTGATGTCAAAGTACCGCGAGAGCGATACATAGCAGATTTCTCCATGTGATAACTGGAGTCGCTCTCACGGTGCTTTGCTGTCACTTCCCTGTGGCGTCACAGCAGTCTGCTCCCCAGTCACTTTCGCGTCACTATAGTAATTTGATTTCATAGAAATTCATACGCCGATTGGATCGCGCAGTTCGGCAGGAAGTATATAGCCTAATATGTATTTCAACCCGCTAAAGTGGCAAGTGTAGCATGCTAATGATCAATGCTTCACATCTATATTATGACTAAAAGTTTAAAAATATGTCACAAAACCATGCTGTTACGCATCCTCGCGCTATTTTTAGTGGGTATACGGAAATCCTTGACCATTTCTAGTGGGTATACGGCGTATACCTGCGTATCACGTAGACTACACCACTGATAACATGTTAAGTTCCTTTAGAAAATAAATACAATTTGTCATATATCACAAATTTAAAATAGAATTGTGTACCTTTGTGTATGAATTGGACATGTTGTTGTCAATGAACTATTGATTCAGTTCAAAGATGGAAATGATCCAATATAATATTGACCTAATAATAATTAAGGATTTTTTGTGGGATCCAACCCCAACGTAAAGGGGAGGTTTCCCGGACAGGGCTTATCCTAGTCCCAGACTAAAATGCATGTGCTGCCTTCTTTTAAAACACCTTGCATTGACATATCTTAAAGGGACACTCCACTTTAAAAAAAAAGGCTCATTTGATCATATAGGAACTCTTTGGTCATTTTTAGCACAATGCTAATTGTCTAATTAGATTCAATGGATTATGTTAAGCTATGCTAAAAGTGGTACCAGCAGACCCGGAGATCAGCTGAATGGATTCCAAAATGGTAAAAATCAAATGTTTAACTCTAGGGGAGCTGAAAAATGAGCCTATAAAAAGTGGAGTGTCCCTTTAACATACATCAGTGCTGTGATCTCAGTATGCACACCTATATTTTGCTTGTTAAACCACTTAAATGTCCTAATATAAGTAAGGCCTGGTCTTGAATCTAAACCCTGTCTGGGAAGCTGCCCTTAAGAGTCCCTCAGACAATTGTCTGCTTTTTCTCTTGAACAGTATTTTTACAAACCCCCAAAAATATTACTTTGTTAAACTTACAATACAAAGCCATGTTAATGAAGAAACTTGCTGTCGTTACCCATTCACTCGCTATTGGATTACATTAACTGTTTTTGCTGGCTCACAATTTAGGGACACAGAAAGAGTCAACAACCAAACCCAGCAAACTCAGTGATAGTCCTCATTCATCAACGAGAAGAGACAGATCTGTGAATGTCCATGCAGACAGCCATCCCGCTGAGAGAGGACAGACCACCATGCAGAAGCCCTCGTGTCTCTAGACCCCCTCCCTTCCTGTTTCCACACCGCCTGGCCCTGATAACTTGGCCTTTGCTTAAGTCAACGGAAATGAAGGAAACAGAATTCCTGACATGACAACAAGAAACAATGGAGAAAGAAAACAATGATATGAAGAAGACGAGAACAAATGAGACAAGAGGAGATAGTAAGATAGTACACATGCATGTGTCAAGAATTTGACAATTTCTCTAAGTCACAACTACAGAAGTGGTGTCCTGTATGCTAGTGATTAACTTTACTGGCTTAAGTACTCAACAAAAATTGTGCCTTAAGCAAAAAATGACAATGTAACACATTAGCAAAATGATCACTGATAGATGAATTTGGTAAGACTTCACTTGAAGGGGTGTTAATAATACTGACATGACACCTTCATAATCATGACATGATGCGTGTCATGAACATGAATGCAATTTTTTATTTCACGTTTATGACAACTGTCATTAAGTGTCATTCGCTCAATTATGTCATTTTTAATGCAGAGATGACATTGTTTGAGATGTCTTTGTTATGACAACTTGACATAAACCAATACATCATAACTTGTCATGACAACTTGACATTACCAAGACAACATTACCAGTCATACAAATGATATTTGTCATTAAGTGTTAATACTGTCAAATAGTTTTATAACAGCATCATGAATATTCTTCAGTTCATAATGTTTTTTTAAGTTTCTCCAGGTGTTAGAGAAATAAAAGTAATCATCCAATATTAATAATAATACTCATTAAAATTGATAAAATTGTATGTTATTGCATTTGAAGACAGATTCACTTAAAATTAAATGAAAACCGTACAATAATGGGTTAAGCCATGCAGCGTTGAAAATCAGTTAAATGAACCCTCTGTGAGAGGAAGAACAAGTTCTGTTAGTTGCCAGTTTTTTATGTATTGTGCACATACATACAGTTAAGTATAATCTTTTGACGTGTCTGTTGTTCAATTTGTACCACTGTAGTTGAGGTCAAGAAAAATATTCATGATGCTGTTATAAAACTTATTATGAAACTTGTTATAAAAAATTTCACAGAGTATTAACACTTATACATATTTAAAAACAAAAAATTTAAATGACAGTTTAATGTAATGTTAACCCATAAAGCTATGTATTTTCTTAAGTTTGATAATTGCTGCTATGTCAGGTTTATGACAGATTTACGTGTCATGTCATGATTATGAAGGTGTAATGTCTTATGAACACCCCATTCAAGTAAAGTGTTACCATAAAGCAGTCCCTCCATAAAAACGTGATTATGCGCTCGCATAATTCAACACTTTATCAGCCAAAGTCTGCATATTTATGCGGGGTATGCATTTTTTCAAATACACCTTGCATGATTTCATAATCCCTGCATTTTCGTAGCAAAATACACATATATCTTAGCAGAAATTTACAAAATTTACTTCACACAAGCGCAGCCATGTCCCTGTTGCCATGGGAATGTTATGAAGTGACATGATTATGTGACGTGAAAATTATTGAAAAGCTGCAAAAGCTGCAGACAGTTTTTTTGCAAGTTCCCGCAGTTTTTGCAAGTTCACACAATTTCAATGCATAAAATTACATAAAAATCCTGCATATTCCATCGCATTTAAAAAAAAAACGTCCCTCAAGATCAAGGATTTTTGCCCGCAACAATCACAAAAACAAAGGAAACGTGTTTGTATATTGTATGCTATTTAAAGATGCAGTGTGTAAATTTTAGCGGCATCTAGTGGTGTGGTTGTAAATGGCAACCAACGACTCAGTCCACTGCTCACCCCTCACTTTTAAAACACATAGAGAGGCTACGGTAGCCGCCACCGGACAAACATGTCATCATCGGAGACAACTTAGTAAAAAAATGTTGTCCGTTAAGGGCTTCTGTAGAAACATGGTGGCCCAAAATGGCGACTTCCATGTAAGGGGACCCTCGATGTATGTAGATAAAAACATAATAAACACATAACGGTTCATTATTAAAGGTCTTTATACACCACTGATAATATAGTTTTGAATATTATTTTGCATTTCTGTCAAGAGACCCTTTTAAAAATTACACACTGCACCTTTAAGAAAACTGATCATTTTCAGAATGTATAAACATACCATAGGGTGACCATACGTGCCATTCTTCCCGGATGCGTCCTGGCCAGGATTTCGGATTCGTCTTCCGTAAGTCGTATTTGTCGACCACATACGTCATAGAGGATTTTTATTATAATTACAGAAACGTAACAGTTACATTTTAAGGTAAGAATGAAACTACAATTGTATGTCTTATTGTTTAAACTGAATGGGGTATGCGGTCAACAAATACGACTTCCGGAAGATGCTCCGAAATTCTGTCCAGGACGCGTCTGGGAAGAATGGCACGTATGGTCCCCCTATATAAACAACAACTAAAAAGTAAAGTATAACCGGTGCTTACTATGGGCGGCTTTTTTCTTTTTAAAAGCGGTGACATCACAAAGCCTTTTAATTTCACTAGAAGTGACCTATTAATTTACAACAAAATAATTTTGCATTTCACGCACATATCTCTACTTACTTTTAAAAGTTGATAAGGATATTATCTTTGATTTCCCAACTATGCAAGAATATTTGGTTAGCTTCATTAAATTAATTGAATTAAGGATTGTTTTTCCCTATCGTCCACGACCTATGAAAACAGGCCTGTGACACATTTTTGGGTCATAACCCTGCACTGCCTTAGGCCTGGCTGCTTTAGACAAATATAGCAGTTAAAAACTCATTGCATGATTATATGTAGTATACAGGAGGGCTACAGGAGGAAAGTGAAATTTGGCCATGGAAAGAATCCTCAATAGCTTACATAATGAAGCTGTATTTTAGCTACATTTCCTCAGTCTCAAAGGGACCTGCCTGTGGATTCAATCAGAAACCAGGAAACAACTAAAGCCTTGGGTGGTTAACACTTCTGCAGCAGGAGACATTAAAGGGAACGTGCAGGCTATGCATATACTGTACAGTATATGTATAGACTTCCATAAATGTGTGCATTTATATGGTGTCCCTCTTGATGATACTTTATTGGTTTGACAAAATATTTTTTGTGAGTAAAATTATAAAAAAAAATACATGATTAAAATTCAGAGTGTTTTCTTCGAGATTATGAATTGTGTGTGCGTGCATGTGGCCGTTGGTCTCAGCAGCATCTGTGTGTGAGCTGTTCAGCTGCAGTGACTGTGCTGCCAGTCTTCGGCTGTTTCGTTCCGCTCTCTCTCTGATTTACTGTCTGGAGTTTTTATCACACGGCCGCATGCCGGGTCCTGCGGTACACCTCGCCTCCACCGCACGGACAGGCAGTTAGGCCTCCCTCGAACACCCTGCCAAACCTCCAGTGACTCCCACACGAGCTGCAGCACACGCACCACCGGCCTCTGCTGCACGCTCATTACTGTACATACAGTAGAAGAATGCATCTGCGTGTGTTTGATATGCTATATATATATTGCTATTTGATGCGGACAACTTGAAATGTTCTCTCATATGATGAATATAGTTAAAGTAATGCATGCTAATTTTTCATTTGTTTTAAAGATGTTTTAGGCTAACCGATGATTTGTTTGGAAGATGATCAATTTCAATAAGTCTGTTTACAGGCACAATTCATAATGATTATGTCTAATAGGCAAACAAGAAGTATGCTCATGAACCGTTTAAGCAAAACCTGATCGGCACAACATCTCTCTCTCTCTCTCTCTCTCTCTCTCTCTCTCTCTCTCTCTCTCTCTCTCTCTCTCTCTCTCTCTCTCTGGCTAGCCATGTCGCTGAGGTAATGTCTGAATTTGTAATCTGTCTCTGTGTATTTGTAATCTGCCTTTGAAAGATTCCTCTTAAACAGGTTGTCTCTCTGTCTAGCTCCAGAACTTTAAAAGCAATGTCCCTGCCTAAAAACACAAAATTAGACTTATTTCAAACAGCTAGACTCACAGAATCATCCATACATATAAGTCCACCATTAAAAGGCCAAAATTATAATCTTCACACATGCTGACACACACACACACACATGGCTTGGGCTTGCAGTAGTTTAACACGGACTAAAATAGCTACTGTGATTTGTAAATCATTTTAAATTAAACACACCTGCTTGCTATATAAATTTATATATATAAATATATAAATTGGCACTGTTTGTCTGGCGCAAACAAATGTTTTCTAGTTCTAGTTGACGCCATGGGTGTGAGACTGTGTTGACGGTAGCTGTACTTCAAATGAAGACAAGTGTTATTAGAGTGCATGTACTGCATTCATCACAGTGGTTTCCATAGAGAAATACTGTAGAGACCACAGCTATTGAACTGGTCAGCATTGTCGAGCGAAGCAAATGGGCCACTAATTTGTGGTTGGTGGGAGAACCACAAAATCTACACAGACCATAAGTCATGATCTACTAACCACACCACCACATGAACGGCATATGAATTTTATGTCTGTTTATTAATTTGAAGATTGGAGTGATTTAAAAGGTGATCAAGGTCGATATCCGTCTGGCTGTCTGTCTGTTTATTTTGGAATTGATTGTGCACACTTGGAAGGTACAAAGCAAAAACTGTGAGAAAATGTTGTGTTTTTAGTAATTTCGTTAGGATTCTCTATGTAGACTATTGCATTGTTTTATGTCCTGCTAAATTTGTGAGTTTGGTAAACTAAGCCACTTTTTTTTAGAAAGTAGAGGGTGGCATCATTTCAAGACATGAAATGCTCTCCAAAACTTGTGAAGAGTCCGAAGAATTAAGCTATGTTTTTTATTCCCGTTATCCTTTAAGACAAATGGTATACTGTGGGATTATTCCTTTATCCCAAAAAGGAAATTATGAGATTGTTGGGATATGGCACGGTCTCCTGAAAGGATTGGAAATACTCCATCTCTCTCTTTTCCCTGTGCGCTTTACTAAGACAACCCATCTCTGCCTGGCAGACAGACACATACTGTATATTTCCCCCTTACCTCAGGCAAAAACTCTCAGGATGACAACATATGTTTGAAATCTGTTGGTTCCAGTGCTGCATCTGTGAGGTTCTTAAAGGTGCTTCTGCTTAAAAAAAAAAAAAAAAAAACACACGGGGAAATTACAGTGATTCAAACCACATCTTTTAAAATGCTCCTGTCCTGGCCATCATCCCACCAACCGTTTCTTGGGACGCTTTAAGCGTCAACATGTCTTTTCAACATCGAAAAAGGTTTAATTGCTGAGCATAAGGTGTTTTTTATTTACTTATGTTTTTTTCTATCCATCTGTTTAAAGTTAAGATTTAAAAAGGCGAGACACTCGTACAGACTGGATTAACCGTCTGTAAGACCTGAACTCCCGATCTAAAAACAGATGGGAGTCCATCAAAACTCTTTCAAACAAGCACACTGAAATATTGAAGTCAACAACAGACTGGATTGCTGACATTACTCTTTAGTTTTCAGTTGGTTAACCAAACATCTTTAAACATTCAAAGGTCATAATCAACAGAAATTTGTTTAGACTGAGCCACTGCATCAGTTTTTTAAAGTATAAGAGTAGGGACACAGCTGTACCAACAACCACAAAGAAGACTGAGGTAGGTACATAGCCCGCATGCCAATCCAACTGCCAGAGGAGTACCACCGCTGCTTCGACATGCTGAATTGGCCAAAAAAAAAGGTGACAGAACACACCAAAACAATTAGTGGTGTGTACCATAAATAAGACCCTCTTGCATGTGTTTATCTAGGTAAGACTGAATTTTTCTGTCCGGGAAACCGCCCCAATGTGTTAATATCCCAACAGGCATTTTTGTGTTTAAGAGACGTCTAGCCATCCAAATACAGCTCAAACATCGAGGTTAAAACATTCTGGGCTTTCAGTAAGAATTTAATAGACATATTATCATACCCAAAAAATAAAATGAATAAATAAATTAAGCCCATATAAGTTATTTTAACAAAACAACATGTAACAAAAGTTATTTTTTCTAGAAAGGGGTAAGCGGAGAACCGGGGGGAAAGTAATGCGGGCAAAAGTAACAAAAGCCCTTTTCACACAGACATTACGGAAAATACATCGGAAATACATCCGGGATTTGTCCAGGATTGTTTGATTTTTGGTTCACATTGCTAATGATTTGCCGGAATCTGTATGTGCGTTCACACCACTGAACTATATAAATGAGTGGATTGCGCATAGAACGCTTAACGTAACAGCGTGAGGTGAAGCCAGCGCAGAGTTTGAGCGGCCATCTTGGTATACCCAACCAGCAGAGGGCGTCATTGATTTCCGTTCAAAAATATGATCTTATTTTACCCGCTTTACAGCGTAACAGTCACACAAGGTAAATTTTTAAGACACTGTATGTGTACGTAAAATAATAGTTAATTCTGGTGTTATTTGCAATGTTTATGTTTAAATCGGGCAGGATAATGGATTTATAAAAACCGTTAAGGTGAGTGTGTCTGCCGCATTCTGTTAATGACACGGGTATAAATAAAGTTTTGTGACATTAAGCTGCATGGTCAGTGTTATGTCTCTGAATAAGTTTAGGTAACGTTTAAGTTTAGATAACATAATTACAAAACCAGCAATTTATTGCATGCACATACGGTACAAAGCATGATTATTTATTTAGATTTCATAGAATATCATTCAAATAAGGCGCCTGCAACTGCCATAAACGCTTTTGGTGTGACTGGCCCCTTACAGCGTTTTTTCTTTGTCTCATTCACACTGAGGGCTTTCCCGGGTATCTTACGACCAATGTTCCTAGGTCCTTTTTCCAGGAACTATCCCAGAATATTTATGGGACATGTTTGCGTTCACAGAGAAGCCAATTTTACGGGTATTTTCTGGGACCAAAGTGCTGTGTGAATGAGGTTAAAGTGATTTTCTCAAAGCCCTGACTACATTTGCATTCCAAACTATGACAGCATCTTTAGCACGCGAACATTGACAAATATCACATTATTTCATCACCGTTTTGTGCGTGTAGGGCAAGAAAGCTGTTTCCAACCATAATAAGTAAATTCCTATAGCGGTCATTTTTTCTTATAACGTGTTGTGTTTCTCATTTCATGTGTTACAGTACTGATTAATCTACACGTTAGTGCTCTAACACATCCTTAAGTTTGCTTTCTCTGAGTTTTTCAACCTCGGTGTGCAGTAACATCATCACTGACTACTCCCCCTCTCTCTCAAACTTTCGTCAATATCACTGAGCCCGAGGTCGAAGTGCTGCAAACAAAGTGCTTTTCCGCTAGTTCTTATTTTTTATCCGCTTAAAAATATCACCACGTTTTATTTTGTGCCATCATACTTACTCATGTAACTACTCATGTAACAGTCTTTAAATAGGGAAAACATGGAAGTTTTTGGTGGCTTCTAAATTCATCCCTGTTTGGATCCCAAGAAATTAATTGCGCTAGGCTAAATGCTAATACATCCAGAATGCGCTGTACAAAGATTAAGTGCATACATTGAATAAAGATAGGTATGTATTAACTCGTCTAAGTTGAGGTAAAAACATAGTAAAATATTGAAAAACTGTGGTGTTTTCCTTTAATCTAGATGTTGAACTTACAGCTATTGCTTGCTGGGATCCCTATAATATGGCCAGAACATGAACTGAATGTACCATCCAAAGCATGACTCTTAGCCCAAAGATAATCACTTCCTCATTAATATCTAGATAAACAGTTTGTTAATTTCTCCATGCACAGATAGAGATACTTAATTTGTTCAGGTCTGGCAGTAAAGTGGTCATTTGAGGTAATTGCTCAGCAGTTTGTTTTCTACCAGCAGTGGCGTGAGAACATTGCAAGACTGCCAGACTGGATTGATGAGGTCGTCGCTAATTGGCCTCCAGCGAAGCACCCTATGCCTGATCTCTCCTGGGTGACGGCCCCATTTCCTCCCCAAATAAATCCTTCCTCCAAAATCACAAATTTTGTCAATATAAGCCATTAAATATTATGTAGGTTATCTGAGCCACTGCATATAAAAATCATATTGGTTCCAAAATGTATCATGTATCTTAGTGGTAAACATTTGTTCCTTTTTAAAGGGTATGGCTTGTGTACCATTTGTTACAATGTAAAGCCTTCTGCTTCCTCCAATTCCCCAACAAGTATATTGTCAATTCATGTAAACAACTATATTTAAATTTCTAGTGGACTGAAAAACAAGACATAGTCAAGCTCAGTGATACCTTTCCTTCTGTATAACCATTCTGTTGTCTGCTTTGCTGACGTACGGGTGTACTGCTGGCTCTCTTTCTTTCTTTAAATGTCTCCCTCTTTTAGAGAAACCCTACCCGACTGTTACAACCTCCGCCACTTCATTTGACATCTTTGCACATATTGGAACAGTTAAAGGAGGCCTAACCCCATGACCCCGCGACCTCTCTTTCACTGACACATACACACAGACCGACTTAGACAGTCCCTAGGGATGTCATGGATTAGGGAAGAGCATAGAGTGTACCGTTCCCCCTCACAGTCAACTCAACTTTGGGGTTCGCTTTCTCCCACATTACTGCGCTGGAGCACATTGCACCATGGAGTACAGTGCAGTATTGAAGTACAGAAAGACATTTGGGTCTTTTGAAAAGGTCGGTTGGTTTTGTATAGCCTGTAGCAGAGGGACTTTATGCCACATCTGATTGCAAGACTGAGGGTTTTGGCTGGTGATTTGGCAAGCGGAGTGGCTCATGTGCTCGCAAATACCTGCCCTCAAGCCTTCAACTTTGCTCCTTATTTGCATGAGAGTCCCTCTTCCGAGCACCGCGGCAGTCCGGCATTCCTTACCTGAGGTTATAATACTTAGACTGTAAAATCATCCCCCACTTTTGCACCACTCTTCTGTAGCAGAATTTTAATATTTATGGTCGTAGAGCCAAGGGAGCGGAAAGGGGTTGAGGGGTGGAGGTCCACAGTGCTGCTTTCTTCACAGGCCCAGTGGAGTGAGGCCCAGGTTGGCGGTTTAGCAGCCAGAGCTCAGTCTTGGGCCTCCATGTTGAAATGATTAGGACACAGGATGCTGAACCTGACACTGTTGACACCAGACCTCACCACCACATCCTGCCCACAAGACCCTCGCTATGCCGGAGCTGCCCTCGATCTGACAGCCAGACGGTGATTTACACCTTCTGATAAGAGGAACTTGGAGACGGCGGCTGTGGATGAATATTAAGCACCAGAATGGTTAATGTGCTTTCGATGCTACTGTAGAGCAACTGAAAGCTTGTGTAAGTTGAATTGAAGCCCTGGTACCATACAGTAATTTGAACTTTTTTGTTATTATTAAAATGTTTATGGTGTATGTATTTAAAATTCTCTTTATTTAAAATATTTAATATGCAAATAGCATTCAAACTTTGTTTTGCAGACAATTGTAGACGTGTTTATTTGTGTAAATATTGTTACAGAAATAGTATCCTGTCGTGTCTCTGAAATTCAGGGTAAAGTCTCAAAATCTAATAATGATATTAGTAGCATCAGAGTTTGATTTCAATGTTTGACATGAGCTTAGTCAATATTAAATATATAAAAGTTGTATTTTTACATCATTTTCTTTACATTTATGTTAAAAAAAGTAAATAACAAAAAAAGACTTTAGCTGGGTTTCACAGGCTGGGTGACATATTTTCTAATAATCATATAATTTAAATATGATCATAATATGTGGTTTATTATTATTATTATTTTATTTTATTTTTTATTTTTATTTTTTTATTTTTTCATTTTACATACTTGCCTACTGAATTGTGATCTCATTTTCTATATATACAAGTCGTATGGGAATATAGCCAGGTAAAGATCATGTTCAATGAAAATATTTGGTACATTTTCTACAGAAAATCAATATATAAATAAAAGCATCATTATTAATATGTGTTGCTAAGGACTTCATTTTGACAACTTAAAAGGTGATTTTCTCAATATTTAGATATTTTTCACCCTCAGATTCCAGATTTTCAAATAGTTGTCTCTTGGCCAAATATTGAAAAGCTTATTTAGTATTCGGATGATGTATCAGTCTCAATTTAAAAATAGACCCTTATTACTGGTTTTGAGGTCCACTGTTGCATGCAGGTGTTTATTACAACTACATTCCCATACTCACACACTACATTTGTCATGTTGGCATTGTACACTGTAAAAAATAAAGGTACAAAGCTGTCACTGGGGCAGTACCCTTCAAAAAAGGTCCTAATATGTACCATTCAGGTACAAATATGTATCTTTGAACTGCCAATATGTACCTTTGAAGTACTAATGTGCACACTTTGGGTACAAAGGTATAACTTTTTAAGAGAGTACTGTCCGTGACATATATATGTCATATCAAATATGAGAATATAGAAATAGAAGTGGTTTTGCCCATCTTTACTATTCCTTTAGTAAAGTGCATGCACACTTTACTAAAAAGTATTTTTACTAGTTAAAGTATTTTAACCCTCTAGTCTGTGGTGTACTGGACCACACGTTTGTCAATCATAGCATGCGCTTTCAGGTTTGCAGTGAATGACTGATCACTTGAAAAGCACAGAGAAAGTTAACAAGCTTTGAACAGACCCAGCATCTCTCACACTGTAATATAAGCCTGACTTACTATGGCCTGTGATGCTAAACACTGGTGAAGTTATATGCAGGATATAGTTGACCCACGTCTTATTCCATTACTACTCTGCATTCCTGTATAAAATTTACATATTTTCTGCCTTTGAAAAGAAAAAATATTTTTCTTGCTCGATTTTTCTTGCTCGAAAGTATTACATTTTGTAAATGTACGAAAGAGGTCTGGCGCCACCTAGTGCTGGGGCTTAAATTCATGTTCTGCATTGCATTGCATTGCATGAGAGAAATACTATAAATATATGATTAATCTCTCATCTATCTTTCTTGCTGTTGTGCTCAAAGAAAACAAATGTTTTGTTTTATAAATGTATTCATATATTGCCTCATGCGCCATTTATAAAGAATGGAATGCTTGGTGATGGATGCAAGGACAGACTGAATAATGACTGTGGTATTTCTCCTGTAGATACCATCTCAAAAATCCTTTTATGTATTACATGACAAAATCAAGGTTTTTCACAGAATGTTTATATGTTTCATAATCTGTGTTAAATAGTTTAATATTTTCAAAAGCCAGTCTCTGACTTAATATCCAAAACAGATATATAAAATATAAAATAGAATATGATTTTTTTAAAGGATACAGTAGGTGTTGATTTTGCTCCTAGACAGGCCTGCGATTGTTTTCTTTAATAACACACGCGATTGTTGCCAACGTGACGGCCACGGGGTACAGACGGCACTTCAGACAACCACCATCTCATTAACATTTTTTACAAGCCTGTTTGTTTGTCTTTCCTACCCTCTGGTGATCATTACAATGGTGAATTAACCCTCTAAAAAAGAGGGAGCCAAACTATTAAACTGCCATCTTTGGTCATTAATTTACCTCATCCTGTGTAAACGGAAAATAATGTCAATATACATCAGCAAAAGATTTGTTCTCCACATTCAGTTGATGCAATTACCTTTGAATTTTTTACCATTCAGTAACAAACAAAGCTAATTTTAACCAAGAAAAAAATAATGGGTGACTTTGTTAGCCACTAAGTTATAACACACAGTTCAAGTTTAGTGGGTATACTGTCAAAAAAATTGTCAAAAATGGTCCCAAACTGTCAATGGGACTGTACCCTTTTAAAAAGGTCCTAAAATTTAGGTACATATATGAATTTGTTAGCAGTATGAACTTATATGAACTTATATGGTACTAATATGAACTCTTTAGGTGCAAAATTGTACTATTTAAAGGAACACGCCCAGATTTTGGGAATTTAGCTTATTCACCGTATCCCCCAGAGTTAGATAAGTCCATACATACCTTTCTCATCTCCGTGCATGCTGTAACTCTGTCTGACGCAGCCCCCGCTAGCTTAGCTTAGCACAAAGTCTGGAAGTGAATGGCTCCTGCTGGCAAACTGCTACCAATAAGTGACAAAATAACACAAACATTTTCCTATTTATGTGGTGTGATTTGTATAGTCACACTGTGTACAAATAACAAGGTGATATATGACACAGCGATCTTTTAACAGTATACATACTGGGAACTATATTCTCAGAAGACTAAGCACTGCTACTTGGGTGGAGTGATTTGCTCGCAGCACCCGAGAAGCCCCCTGGTGAGGAGCAGAGAGTTCGGTCAGAGTTATGCAAATCACTCCGCCCATGTAGCAGTGCTTCGTCTTCTGAGAATATAGTTCACAGTATGTATACTGTTAAAAGATGGCTGTGTCTTATATGACCTTGTTATTTGTACACGGTGTGACTATACAAATCACACCACATAAATAGGAAAATGTTTGTGTTATTTTGTCACTTATTGGTAGCAGTTTGCCAGCAGGAGCCATTCACTTCCAGTCTTTGTGCTAAGCTAAGCTAGCGGGGGCTGCGTCAGACAGAGTTACAGCACGCACGAAGATGAGAAAGGTATGTATGGACTTATCTAACTCTGGGGGATACGGTGAATAAGCTAAATTCCCCAAATCTGGGCATGTTTCTTTAAAAAGGGTACCACCCAAGTGACAGCTAGGGACCAATTTTGAAAAAAAAGGACTGTGTAGCTCATTTTGGGAAAAAGGAAAATGTCTTGGCACCAAATGTAAATGTTTAAATATATATTTTTTATAATAACTTATATTTTTGATAAATGGTTCAGCCAAATCAGATGCAAGTATGTGTTGTATAAAGTAATATAAAATTGCTGGTCTCTGAAAAAACTTCTTATATTTAAATAATGATGTGTGCATTGAAGTTTGATTTACAGACACGTCTTACATCATTTAGTAAGTCTGTTTCTTCTATTTCACTCTTTGGTTATATTTTTATAAGGCTTTGGGATATCTGATGCAAATGTTCACAATGTGCATGCAAAAAGTAAAGCTTTTATTCTTCCAGAACAAATCCCTCAGCCCGCACCACGCATACTAGAAATATACACAGTCTGCTTTGTGCCTTGTTTCCGCATCAAGACCTTTGTCATCTAACTAATGCAAAGGTAAAGTTGTCTCCAGTATAACAAATAAATAAAATGCAAATACTACAGACATAAAAAGATGATAAAAGACTACAAAGTAAAAAAAAAATCAATAGTGCAATACAGTATGTAGATAATGAAACTCCAACATTATCCTATACACCTTTAATTTATGATAAATTACCAGAAAGGCAAAGCCCCAAGGATATCCATGAACACTCAGAGGTCTCGTTTAATGTTTATTAACATTTATTTTGACATCTAAGAAAGCCACATTATGATTCAAAGTGCACATTCAATTTCATGCAAGGTCATCATCGTCTCACTTCAGATAAAGCTTGTATTATATTAGGCTACTACAATGATGCATTTGGGAAGTCATTCAGTGGAAAGCGCAGCCAAGCGCGTCGCTCTGACGGCATTTGAGAAGCTTTAAGAAGGTCTCCATCCTGTGAGCGTCCTTCTTGAAGCAGGACAGAAGACTGTAGTCCCTAAGGACAGATTCATCCATGGTTTGTACTTCGTACGCATTCAGCGAATTATCGAAGTTGTAGGACGACGTCAAAACTCCTTCATCCAACATCTGGAGAGACAAAGCAGGGTTGAAATGATTTATGTTTGCATGTATGTCTGTGTATCTCCAGAGGGACTGGCGTTGTAACGTGATGTACTGTATTGTTATTGATTCACCTTGCGGATGAGAACCACCACCCCCTGCTCAAGGCTGAGGAGTTTATCAGACACCCACTTGGTCTTGTTAAGCAGTATGTCGGGGGAATTATAGCGTTCAAGAGAAGTCTGCAGATACACCAGCGGTTCGATCCAGGATTGCACCAGTATTAAAACTGAGTGAAGGAGCCACTTATCCTACATATAAAACACATCACAGATGCTCGTGTCATGAAAGATTTAATGTGCATTGATTTATTTTTTTAATGTGCATTGAGTGTTAAAAAAAACATCAAACTTTCAATACTCGAAACTTCATACCCAGTCCATAAAAATACAATTTCTGATTTGACATAAAAAAGCGTTTATTTCAGTGTTTAAAAACGTTGGTCTGTCTATGGACAGCCCAGTCTCACGAAATTTCGTTATATAGTCACGTATTTTTTGATTCTTTTTTCGTGCTATTATCACGAAATTTCGTGTTTTTTCGTGATCGTATTACGAATTCCTGTTTTCGTGTGATTATCACGTATTGGTTACTCAACTGTTTTGTCCTATTTTCTTACCATTGTCACTTCGGTTTAGGGTTAGATTTACATAAAATGACATCCCTAACCAAACCCAACTCTAACCCCAACGTCAGGCGACATATAAAAAAATAAATCAGAAAAAATAGTATAAACCAATATATAAAGTGACATTTTAATGCAAGCACCAAATCTAACCCTAAACCGAAGCGACAATGGTTTAAAAATAGGAAAAAGCAGTTGAGTAACCAATACGTGATAATCACACGAAAACAGGAATTCGTTATACGATCACGAAAAAACACGAAATTTCGTGATAATAGCACGAAAAAAGAATAAAAAAAATACGTGACTATATCACGAAACTTTGTGAGACTGGGTAGCAGCGGATGGATGGATAAGTATGTATTAAAGGTACCAGTGGCGTAGCGTCTGGGCATGCAGGGTATGCACGTGCAAATGGGCCCTGGCCAGTGGGGGGCCTGGCCCTGGGCCCGCCCCAGCTTTTAATAAACATTTTTTTCAATTTAATTTTTATTTGTGGCCGCAATAAATATATTTTTGTATGCATATAATGTGTAGTGATTTCTTATTTCTTCATAATGTCTAATTTCTCCGTCATTTCTTGTTTGCGTTTAATCTTTTTTTTTTTTTGCACTCCGCGGCCGCCGTACACTACTACGCCATCATAAAAGAAAAAACCGTGAGAGAGGTTTCTATAGCAGCTATCTACAAGAACATTAAGGATGGACAAATATAAACATAAAAGTGTGGCCTTAAAGAGAAAAGAGAAGGCGGATAAGTTAGTCACGAGTCAAAAACTACCCAAAACATTTAGTTTTTATTTATTTAAATCTACCCTTTAAAGTAAAAAAGTAAAGTAAAAATATTTGACTACCTTATTAAAAGTTTATGTTGTTAACAGACCTGCACGCCACAGTTAACAGTGCCAACGGGCAAGGTTGGGGGGGCTTTGGCTTAAGGAGGCCCGTACATTTTTTTGCATAATATGGGCCCGCAACTGACTTGTTACGCCACTGAAAGGTACAGAAAACTTTCAGTAGAAAATAACTATGAAGAACTAAATAACAATTGGTTTTGGTTTAAAATGACCTTGACCAGAATTATAAACCCATATCGATTAATAAACCAACATCATCTCTAAAAAGACAACACATTCTTCATAGTCAAACTACAGCCTCAGTAAATCGGCACAATGTACCCGTGAAGAAGAGGTTACAGCAGGCAATCAATTTTCAATGTTTTTGCAACACTTCTTTTATAGCTCCAAATACATTTTTAGAGACTTTAAAATGTCTAAATCAAGTGGAAAGTTGTGTCTACTTTGGCTGCAAACAGTGATGGGATGACAGCTCTCATTAACTTGTGAGAAACTAAAGCACTTCATGGCTAAAGTTAAAATCTACTTCAGCAGGTGGAAAAAAGATATTGAAAGCAAAACAGTCTTTTTTGGCATTGGAGGCAATTTGCTCTCGAGAAAGGTTAGGGTTTTCACTGACAAAGCTGTCATACAGGAGTCCATTAGGAGAACAAGGCAGTCTTCTGTTGCCATCCCTCACACAATACCTCCCGAAATGATTTGTTCACTGCTAGAATACACGGTTTACATTTCAGCTTTCCTGGGTGTGCTTAGCTTGTACTGACAAGATAACATGCATCCACTATGTAAAGCTTAGCTTTGGAGGCGCAAAACATGTCATTGAACCTATATTTTGTAAAAACTAACAAATCCTAAATAAAATCTAAATAAAATCCAGTCAATATGCAGAGTGTCTAATGTTAACTGGACTTATATATGCAAATATATAGTTAAACAAAAAAAATATATATATATATTATTTTGATTGGAGTGCTGTGTTTCTTAACCAGGGGGGGCGGGGCCCACTAGGGGACTTTAATAAACTTCCAAGGGGGCCTTAAGCAAGGTTATTTTCAGAAACGAAAACTGAAACTAAGACTAAAACTAAACTTAAATTTAAAGCAAAATTGAAAACAATATTAAAATAAAACTAATTTTATAAAGCAAAACTATAATAAACTAGGCCTCAAGTTGACCTAACTTGCTTAGTCTTGAACAAGACTAAGCAAATATTTTAATAAGCTAAAGCAACTAAAAATGTAGATATTTACTGTTTGGTTATTTTTTAGCTATGCCAAGCTCTAGTAAATTTTATTGGGTAGAAATTATGATTAGGAGGGCCTTCAAACTTTGTAGTTGTAGGGGGGACTTGAATTTTAAAAGGTCAAGAACCCCTGGTTTAGACCAACAAGACAATTAAGGTTTAAATCATGCATGGGAAAGAGAAGTTTACTGATTGTAAAAAGCTGTGGAACTAAATTATTAGTAATTAGATTAGATTTAGATTTAATTAAACAAATCTCACAGAATGTGCTGATGTACAATAAAGGATTTTCAGGAAGAAACAACTTAGTATGTACATTGAAATGTAACTGGAAACAGGTCAAATCAGCTTTGAGAGATTGGAAGCTGTGCAAGTTGCAAGCTTTGCAGTTTAAAAATGTTTTAAATTTCTTACCGATATCTGCTGAATCTCACTCTTGGTGTTTGGGATTGGGAAGGACTTGCTGTGGCACATGTTTCCTCCCTGACTTCTTAAAGCATTCGGAGAGTACAGGAGAAACATTTCCTCCTGAAAAACACAAAAATGCTCTTTCTGATGGGATCTTTGAGCAGTTGACTAAAAAACGATCTATTATCACACACGATTTTAATAGGTATGAGACTGCAAGTTTTTTTCTTTTGATGGGTTTTAACCTGGAAATAAGCAGAAAGTTTGACAGATTTAAAACATTTGAAATATACAAATAAATAATAAAGCATGCAATGTGTATTGTCATTAATGTCTTTAAATGTGGCTTATCCAAACAGAATTAAGGGTTTAAACGACTCATACCCTGTGAATGATATCAAATCAACATATTTTTTATGTTAATTTAACTTAACAAATTAATATGTCAAAACTTAAAATAGCAGGTTGAATCGACTTGCATAACGAAGTTGTTTTAACTTCATGCTGAATTTACAAGTAACAATCTGTATATAAAAATATACTTGTAACACAAAATATGCATTCAATTGCAAACTAATTACGTGAAATAAGTAAGAAATGACATTAAACCAACAGTCATGTTTTCTGACTGTGAAGTGACAATTCATCCCGAAATCTCATAGTGAAATAGTCTAACAAAGCAGATAGGTATCTCACTGTGTTCATAATGAGTTTGATTATTCGTTAAGATTATAGTCTCATTAATTCAAAGTCATGCACACAGCCGGTGATAATGAGACAAGGTTGATTAAATGAGACTAGAATAATGACATTAAATGAAAGAAAAGTCGCTATTAGCCTGAACATTAAAATCTCAGTTGATGGGATGAAATGAAATTAGTTATCAGATTATGTTCTGTAAAAATTCAACCGGCATGTTAACTACACTTCCACGAATCACACATATCTACACTTTAAACACTGTAATGAATTATTTGCATTATAAGTCAATAGAGCAAGAATTTCAAGACATTTGGAGTTACACTTACAAACTGAGTACAGGACTCTTCAGAGACCCTGTAGATGAGCTCTACATGTTGGATGACACGATCAAGAAGTTTCTCTGGAGAAATAGAAATGCAGTTGGTCCCATCATTGCAGTCCAGAGGAACAGCCTGAGAACCGGGGCGTAGCCACAGCAATACACAACACAGAGAGACCTGCAAAACTGGACAAACATGTGATGAGGTCTTTACAAAGTCTCACATTTACTTTATGGATTTACTCTAGAGAGTTATTAGTGATACAGCTTTACAAATTTTTTTTTTATAAAAGTGTATCAAATTACCAATTTATCTATCACTTAAAATAAAAAAAAAGGTACAATGCTAAAGTATTTCTCCGTGATATAACCAAAGTTTGATTTTCTTAAAAAAAATATGCTTAATTCTGGAGCATCTATACCTTTAGCCCTGTTCATTTTGCACTGCTTTTTCTTCAACCTCTTGCTTCATTTGAAGCACAACCTGTCTTTATATAGTAGCGAGCTGTAAATGTGTCCAGAGATCCATATATTCATCAGACTCATCTGGAGACATGCCCTTATCCACAGACTACTTAATATGTAGGACTACCGTACAACCTGAGATGTGACTGATACCCTAAGATTAAGAAAACATCAATACATTTATGAGTACAACTAATATTCCCACCAAAATCATTTTGTTTCAATTTAATCTACATGTGCTGCATATAATTAGAATATCATCAAAAAGTTTATTTATTTCACTAATTCCATTTAAAAATTGAAACTTGTATATTGTATTCATTCATTACACACAGACTGATATATTTCAAATGTTTATTTCTTTAAATTTTGATGATTATAACTGACAACTAAGGAAAATCCCAAATTATTTTTAGAAATCTTAGGCAACTAAACAGTGTGAACATGAAAAGTAAGAGCATGTACAGCACTCAATACTTACTTGGTGCTCCTTTTGCCTGAATTACTGCAGCAATGCAGCGTGGCATTGAGTGGATCAGTCTGTGGCACTGCTCAGGTGTTATGAGAGCCCAGATTGCTTTGGCCTTCAGCTCTCCTGTATTGTTGGGTCTGGCAAATCGCATCTTCCTCTTCACAATACCCCATAGATTTTCTATAGGGTAAAGGTCAGGCAAGTTTGCCGGCCAATTAAGACCAGGGATACCATGGGGTTTCTGATCGGTTTGGGTACAAACATTCCTTAAAATATCTTCCTTTGTGTTCATCAGAACGAAGACATTTATACAGGTTTGTAACAAAATGAAGATGAGTTTCATTTTTGGGTGACCTTTTCCTTTAAAGTTTCTGCCAAATGCATACATGTATATATCAATGTAATATACTACAGTATATAGTACTTTAGTGTGTGAGTTGTACTGTATGACTAGAAGTTCTGTTTTGTCGCAGTATTTTGCATGTTTTAAATGATTAATGTAAGGATACAGACATCATATGGTTGGTTCTGGTAGCTGTCAATGTTTATTAGATGAGACAATTTTTCCCTGTCCAATGTGCCGTTCTTCAAAGACGTTCTCCTCAGATAGGCTTCAAGCCAAATCATTTCTCTCAGAATGTAATTCACATTGGGATACTGAAATAATGCCGTGCAGGTGGGTGGTGGACTTCATTAACTCCTCAATATTGCAATTTTCTTCTTGATTATGATGTGTCCCACATATATGAGTCTCCGAACCACACAAATGTGGCTTAATCAAATTTAAGCATTAAAGGGGATAGATTGATTCAGTACATTTCAGAATTACGGTAAGCCCACTTTGATGAGGCGATTCACATACGGCGAAACCATGCAACAGACAATATGTTAAAGCTGTATTGCTGTGATATTCTATTTATTCAAGTCGAAACCATTTATTTTATAAAAACAGTTGAAATATGTACCATTTTTAGGCCAAAGCTGGAATGTTTCAGAAAATCTCCTTAAAGGAGAGAAGCAACTGAAAGCAAATTCCTGGGCGGCAAACAAATTAAATTACATTTTAGCGCTAATTACGTTTTTCCATAAACAGACTTTAAATGCTGCTTTTGAAATCAGTTTTTAAAAACATAAAGTGTCAGTTTTTCTCTCTTTGTCCTTGACAAAGAATCAGATGTGGATATTTTTAAAAGTCACCTAAGGTCAATTCACAGTTTCGAAGGGTCAGTCTAAATGCCAATAAGAGTGTGAAGCCGAGAAACAGTAGCCGTTCAAAGACTCACACTTACGCAGGTCGGACGTCAGAAAGCTGTTACCTATTCACACATCTTCCTCAAGACACCTGCAGCCCTAAAGTCTTAAAACCGGCTTATGCCCCCACCCACCCATGTGGCGGGAGGATTCTGTTAATATCTCATTTCTAATCGTTTTTTTATCATGTATTAATTCTTGTTAATGTTATTTCATGTCAATATAGTTATTCATGTTAGTTTGTGATGCATTAAATAATTTTAACAGTTGCTTGATTTTATAAATGTATTAGTAAATGCTGAAATTAACTTGAAATATTAATAAATGCTGTAGAAGTATTGTTCATGTTAGCTAATGCATTATTTAATTGTTAACATACACAACCTTATTGTAAAGTGTTACCTATTTATTTTATTATACTACAATTGTTTCAATTTATTTTATTTCTCAATAAGCTACTCAGTAGCCCACAATGACAAAGTGAAAACAGAATCTAGATTATATAGTCCGTCACAACATGTATGTAGCCCTTCATGTGTGTGGTTCGTAATTTCAAAATATGTGTTCTGTGCGTCAAGTGAACCTATGTGCATCAAGTGTCTTGTCAAAATAACTGCTTGCTGCAGACGCGTCTAAAGGGTTTATGATAAAAGAGATGCTCGCGTTTGCCAGATACTCGCATAATCTCATGCGTCAACAAAGTTTACTGTTAAGGGAGTGTCTTGACTGTATTTTGTAAATCTCTTTTATCGTAAACGGTTTTGACACATGACACAACAAACACATATTTTGAAAACACAAGCAACACACATGACACTCCAAACACATATTTTGAATTTGCGCCCCTCGGATAAGCAATCACGAGCTGCCACTGTTTATATAACTATTCAGAAACTTGGTTTTAACCCTTTAAAATTGAGCCAAGATGTCTATCATTTGATAGTGGCTGAGATGGTTCCACAACAAGACTGGCCTCCATAATTCTCAACTGAAAAAAATTTGGCACAGCCAGGACAAAAAGCCGATTTCCCAGTCAAACTAAGCAGAAGGAGAAGGACCTCAGTAAGGAGGTGACCAAGTACCCACTGGTCTCTCTGGCTGAGCTCCAGAGCTCTTGTGGAGATGAAACAAAGTCCCAGAAGAAAAACCCACAACCGATCTGTGGTTTATGACAGAGTGGCTAGAGCAGGGATGGGCAACTTCGGTCCTGAAGGTTTCGTTTAGCTCCAACCATAATTAAATACACCTGAAGCAGCCAATTAAGGTCTTACTAGGCATACTAGAAACTTTTAGGGGCTGTCCACACGGAGACGCGTATCACTGTATACGTATAAATTTGTTATCGTATTGGCGTTTCATCCACACGGATCCGGCGTTTTGGGAGACTGAATCCGCTATTTTTTGAAACCGGGTCCTAAAGTGGATAAATCTGAAACCGACACCCTTGCGGTTTCGTCTGTACAGCCAATCCGTATATTTTGTGAAGCGAAAACGTCATCACATCACGTGTCGGAAGCGTCACACGTAACAGCAACAACAATAACGGCGGACTACGTGATTGTGTCCGTGCTACAGAAGCTACCAAAGCCTACTAGCTTTATTACAGCAAAATCTATTGCTTCTATGCAATTGTGGTGACCAACAAGCGATAATGGACAACATACATTGGTTATGCGCATGCTCAAAGTCTTCTTCTCCGTGTATAGTGTATATCTGTGGCAGAATTACAGCGCCCCATACTGGTCGGGCATATATACTACACCGCTTTCAGTCGGTTTCAGTCGGTTTCAGTGGTTTCGTGTTTACGGATTATTTTTTTAGAGCAAGGAAAAAAATGATCGGATAGGGAATGCACCGGCTTCGTGTGGACATAGCCTTTGGCAGGTGTGAGGCAAGTTGGAGCTAAACTCTGCAGGACACTGGCCCTCCAGGACCGACATTGCCCATCCTTGGGCTAGAGGGAAGTCTCTCCTCAGTGCAAAACACATGAAAGTCCACCCTACAGTATATGCACATTATGGACTATGAGGAACAAGATTCTCTGAAACAAATAAAGAGCAGATTGTTCTCTTAACGTTACATCTGGAGGAAACCAGGCACCGCTCATCACCTGCTCAATACCATCCCAACAGTGAAGGATGGTGGTGGCAGCATCATGCTGTGGGGGTGTTTTCACAAGCAGGAACCGGGAGACTGGTTAAATGGGAAAAGCTGAATGGAGCTGAAAGTGCAGACTCAATGAAAACCTGTTCCGCAGTGTTCAGGACCTCTGACTGGGGTTAAGGTTCATCTGTCAACAGGACAATGACCTTATGCATACAGCCAAGACAACAAATCCCACAATCCAGATGTGCAAAGCATGTTGCATGCCCAAAATGACTCGAGGTGGTAAAGGGTATAAATGCTTATGTAAATGTGATATATATATTTTAAAGTGACAGACACTTCTAAAATTGTGTTTTCACTTTATTCCACAAAGTGAAAGTGACAAAGTTCTTGTACATGTATTCGGAAGAAAAAAAGTCAATACTTTATTACACGCCGCTCTGGAATGCTTGATTCTGATTGGTTCAGTGGTGACATTCTGAGGTTTGCATAACAACTTTCTGGTACTAAAAACATCGGGGTACTGCATGTAATCTAGACAGGTGCAGTTTAATATCTAAAAATTAATTTGATATACAAATGAATAATTAATAACATATATGACAGTGGCGGCTCGTGACTGCTCAGCCGAGGGGCGCTAATACAAAATAAGTGTTCGGAGTGTAGTGTGTTGCTTGCGTTTTCTAAATATGTGTTTGTTGCATCATGTGAACCATGTGCATCACGTGTTTTGTCAAAATGAGTGCCTGCTGCACACGTGTCAAAACCGCTTATGATAAAAGAGACGTTCACAAAATACACGCAAGACACTCCCTTAACAGTAAACTCTGATTACACATGAGATTATGCAAGTATCTGGCAAACGCGAGCGTCTCTTTTATCATAAACCCTTAAATGCGTCTGGAACAGGCACTTATTTTGACCAGACACGTGATGCACATAGGATCACTTGACGCGCAGAACACATATTTTGAAATTACGACACACATGCCCGGCTACATGATGTGATGAACTTCGCATTGAGCGCCCTCGAAATATATGATATATGAAATTATACTTACAAATAATTATTAAATCTAAATGTATGTTTAGCATAATTCAAGGATTGCATTTCTTACAAATGAGCTAATACAATAGATCAAATCAGTATTTTGTGACAGTCACTGGGCAAAAGAGAGTCATCCGGTTGCTAAAGCAAATAATAAATCACTTCAGGGTAATTCAGACATGATTACCCTGCTAGGGTTTGTCCTGCAATAACAACCGGATGGCTAAACATTACGCTTTATGTAAAGCCTGACTTCAAATGGTTCATGGGGCTGCCATAGATCTCCAATAAGTGATGAACTGCCAAATAATAAAATAGGGGTACACACTAATTCTGGTGCCTTCAAAAAAACCTTCATAACAAAAAACGGATTTCTAACTTGTAAAAACTAATTTCAACCTAAGGTTCCTGGACAATTTTCTAGAAAGTAACTGAATGTATCCATCCCCCCACAAACCAAGATGATTATACTAGGTACCACCTGTAGAGTGCAGCGTTGTCAGCGTGTGTCCGTTACACTTGAGTGAGTGAGCAGTAGGTTATCAAATCAGCCTCCTAAAGTGCTCAAAAGTCTGGCTTGAGCTAATTCATATCAAGAAATGGGCAACATGCCCTCTACAGATGTGAAGGGTGCAAAAAGACTCAAGTAAAGATCCACTTTAACCCTGGAGAGAGACACGGTCACAGACACACATGAATATTTATTATTCCCAGACATTCAATTACCACACAGCTTCCTATGTTTGATTGACGTGCTAACTAATCAAATCTGGGTGCTATCAACTTTATAATTAAGATTGAACGGGGACTAAATGTTGTATTTCAGTGTGTTTGACTTGAACTGAAAGAAATTTACATGCAATTCAGGGCAGGACAATTTTTAAAACAAAAAAGTAAACAAGTGTGACCACGGAAAGAGTAGGCTACTTTTCTGCTGACTCACGGAAAGGCCAAACAAACACAATACAGAATCTGAAAGCATTTTTCTCATTTCAGATGATGCCAGGACATTACAAAAACACGGCGGGGGTATGCAGGATGTTGTCGCCTAAAAAATGTCAAATTTATTCCAACCCGCTTTATGCTGAGGCTCAAGGGTTTTTAATGACTTTCTTTTGAAAATTGCTTCTCTGTTTTACAGGTGCCTTATGTGAAAGCCAACGGTGTGATATTTCAGCACTTTTTTCATCTGTCTGCTGTTATTATGTATGTGTAAATCTTGACAAATGTTCTCGGCCCCAACTGAGGTTTCATGTTTTTTATACCGTACAGTATACTATTTCGTAATGACTTCTTGTGTCCGCTCCCTGCACATGTGACTATTGGGAAATGCAGCGCTCCTGATATATAGAGATTGTTATCATTTAAGACACACTGAAGCAAACTTAATGAATGAGCGTCTGTGTGTAGAAGAAAGGCTTTAAATTGCAGTTAAAAGTCTGGAGTGCTTGGTATATAGGGCATCAACCTGCTTGCATTTGTGATGGATGAAGTGGAGGACAGAAAGGCAATGCATTGTTTTCTAATGAGGATGCAATGATACAAAATGTGTGTGGTTTACAATGGGGTACAAATTATGAAGGGTGATATGTAATTATGCGTCCTCATTGGATCTTAATTGGGTGATTCTGGCTCCATCTTCTTGCCAACTAACATAAGCTAATGTGGATAAAATGCATTTTTTATTTATTGGAGGAGTGGCTTGTTTTGATAATGTCAAGCAAAGTAAACAAATAATATTTTAATGGATTCAGTTGGTTAACTCTGTTTTATTGTTTTTATTTATGAAGCATACATCTAACAATATTAAGAGAGGCTTATACAACATATCAAGAGTTCAGATGCAAAACCCAGCAAAGTGCATCTGACGTGTTTTCTTGTAAATGAGCATTTTTATCGGGCTCTTATGTTTAGGTTGAGTAATTTCACTTTAATGGCAATAACAAGGTTATTATTAGTCAGTAAGTGAAATGTGTTATTTTCACAAATGTCACTTTAGTCATTTCATTGGTGTTTAAAGAGCACATCTCATCCGATTCATGCCTTTACATTTCCTTTGGTGTGTAAGTGTGTATTCGTACATGTTAACGATATGCAAAAGGTACAAACCTAAAGTAGCCTAAACAATGTTATCATCTCCAACGTAAATCTCTTTTCTTGCACTAACAAACACACAGATGTAGGCAACAGTCATTGACCTGTAGACGTAGACAAGACCGACATTATAATAATTCCTCCCGCTTCGGACTCACAGCCTGTAAATTAACTCCTGTTAGTATTGCATTGTGACCAAATCTTTCAAACATGGTAAGGAGCATATCATTTTTCCGGCTGACGTCAGATATATTCAGACCAATCAGAACGTACAGATTAGCTGGCCAATCAGGGACACAGCGCTTTTCAAATCGATGAGCTTTGTACAAAATCATTGCGTTTTAGGAAAACAGGAAATATCAGGAGCTACAAAAATGTAAGATATTATACAAAAGATACAAAATAACATTGGTTTTTAGCAATGAAATAGGTGCCCCTTAAAGCAACACTATGTAGTTTTTTTACCTTTAAATAATGTCTCTAAAATTATTTCAGTGATAGAACAACTTTTAACTGGACAAATTGTACTGTTGCTGCAACCTGAGCAGCCTCCTAGCTGCTACAAGCACACTCTGAATGTGGCGGTGGAGGGTAGAGCACACAGCCCCGCCCTCCCCCTGCCTGCAGAAGAGTGTCTGATACCAGGCACTGTTGCGCTTTTCAACCACATGGGGGAGCTGTAAGTCATTTTTACATGGGAACTACATAGTGTTGCTTTAACAAATCGTTCACTGCATAAACTAACGTGGGATTTAATGGATTCTGCCAACAAATCGGAATTTCTGAATGGCCTGAGGTCGAGGTTAAAAGTGCACGTATTTGATGAACGCACAATGTGCCAAGAGCATTCGGTAAATATCATTATCTATTTCTTAGAGTTTTAGGGGTGGTTTCCCAGACAGGGACCTTAAAGCAGGACTAAGCCTTAGTTGAATTATGAAATATAACTAGTTTTAACAAACATGCCTTACTAAAAACATTACTGGCATGCATTTTGAGCCAAAACAAAGGGCACTGATGTATTTTATGATATGTCAGTGCAAATTGTTTTCAGTTTGGACAGCTCTTACATTTATTTTAGTCTAGGACTAGTCTAATCCCTGTCCGGGAAACCGCCCCTTGGTGACTTTTGCATCTGAGCTCCTAATCTCCTATATATTTTCTGCAAACAAGTAATAACATACCAGACACACTTTGGAAAAACATGACACTAATACTAGTTAAGACAATGTTTTTCTTGTAATGTTCACAAAATCTATTTTGAATTTATTCTCAGTACAGGGAAACCAGCGACTGTGGACTTAAATTGATTAAGGAAATAAAAGCCTCAGTGAAATACATACAGTATAAAGCTGTGCAGAAAAATATCAAGGCTCTAGAGCTTCACCATTTAAACTCTAAATTACAAAGTTGTAGGCAGGAACATCTGGCAGTAAATGACTAAATGTGCATGCGAGCAAGCACCAGAAACAACAAACCGATCAATTAATCAAAACCCTGCAAACCATAGGCCTATAAAAATATGGCAGCAGAATGTTTCAAGACCATCTTTATATCAATATGAGCTCTGTTATGTACGCCGTGAGCATCTCTGCTGAGGGAAGGTGGGGTTATGGAGAGATTAGAGAGATGACAGTTCTGGGCCACAGATGCATTACCGCTTGCCCCAAGCATAATTAGACCCTCAATGTTAAAATCCAACCACCTACTCCTTGTCTTACAACTTCCTTTCTGTCCCTCTGTCACCCTTAGGCAAAGTGTGAGGATGTGTTGATAACTCCTGAATCCTAATATTTTTCGTTCTCCAAAGGTACAGTACTGTAGATATCCAAAATGCAATACAGAAGAGACCATCTGAATGAAACCAGAAATAAATGCTGTAAATGAGATCAGTCCCGCTTATATCTTTCCTGAAAAGTATGCAGCCACCAATGCAAATGGTCATATCATCTGTGGGTAAACACAGTTTGCTTTAGACTCCCCGAGATTCATCTAACAGACCGATGACTCGGAAGTGCTCACTCTTTCCCCATCGCTCCTTTCATCCTCAGTGGGCATCCCAGGCTTGGCCTGGGACTTGGAACCCAACTACTAGGATTTTATTTTCTTCAAAGTTAAATCTGAGAAAGCACAACAAACAAAACGTGCCATGCATCTTCTCAACAGGACTTTCCAGTTCTTTAGAGGTTTTTGAATCTCTCTACTGGTGTTTTGTCTATGATTATAAAGATAGGATGGTTTCTTTCATGTAAGCCAGTGGCTACGCCTTTCTCATATCGGGACCAGCTTGCAGGTTACTACTGGATCAAACATAGTGCACAGAGGTGATGCGTCGGATCCCGACGTTACATAGGATGTCTCAAACAGGAGAAGGGGGCAGATGGCTGTCAAGAGATGTCTCGTGCATACCTGGCACCGTTTCACCCTTTATTCTGTTTTAAAAAGATATCTTTGTCAGACTAAGAAACATTTGGGGCTCAATATTTTTATCCATTTGACCTTTTAACTCTGCGTGGTCCACGGCACAGTTTCCAATCACAAAGGGTTTTAATGTGCTTATCAGATGTAAGATGACTTCCAAATCTCTTGCTCGTTCTCTCTCTCTTCATCTCACTTTCTATGTAGCCGTTGCCTGGGTGCATAAAAGTCTGGTCTGTGAAGTAAAAGCCACAGATTTAAAGGGATAGTGAATGAAAATAATGTCATTAATGACTCACTCTCATGTCGTAAGACCTCCGTTCAACTTCTGAACACAGTTTAAGATGTTTTATATTTAGTCCGAGAGCTTGTTGACCCTTTATTGAAAATCTACGTACGGTATACTGTCCATGTCCAGAAAGGGTAATAAAAACATCATCAAAGTAGTCCATGTGACATCAGTGGGTCAATTGAAGCATCGGAAATAAATTTTTGTCCAAAAATAACAAAAATTACGACTTTATATAACATTGTCTTCTCTTCCACGTCTGTTGTCAAATGTATTCGTGAGACTAAAGGCCTGATCTCACAAATTTCTGTGAAATAGTCACACATTATTTTTCTCAGTTTTGTGTGACATTGTCACGTATTTCCACCATTTTACGTGCCCCTGCAATGACTTTCTTTTCCGTGACAGTTTCAGGTATTGGTTACTCAACTGTTTTTCCTATTTTTAAACAATTGTCGCTTCGGTTTGGGTTAGATTTGCTGTTTGCGTTAGGATGTCACTTGTAGTATTGGTTTATACTATTTTTCATATGCTTTTTAAACCATCGTCGCCTGACATTAGGGTTAGAGTTGGGTTTGGGTACGGATGTCATTTTATGTAACAGAAAGTTGTTCTAAACCCAAACCGAAGCGACAATTGTAAGAAAATATGAAAAACAGTTGAGTAACCAATACCTGAAAATGTCACGGAAAAGAAAGTCGTGGCACGTAAAATGGTGGAAATATGTGATATTGTCACGCAAAACTGAGCAAAATAATGCGTGAATATTTCACTTATTTTGTGAGATCAGGCTAATAAAAATCACATGACTGCGGTGACATGGTTGACGTGTTATCCTCAGACATGTTTGCGAAGTTTTTTTTTTTCAAACTTACAGCATGTCTCCCTCAGACTATAAACGATGCCTGGGCGCACACACACACAAAAAAAACTGCTGGGGCGCACCAGATAACACGTCAGCCGCGTTGTACGTCATCCACGTCACTGCATAAAGCCGTAATTTTTGTTATTTTTGGACCAAAATGTATTTTCGATGCTTCAACACATTCTAACTGACCCAATGATGTCCCATATGGACTACTTTGATGATGTTTGTATTACCTTTCTGGACATGGACAGTATACTGTACATAGATTTTTAATGAAGGGTCAACAAGCTCTCATACTAAATATAAAATATCTTAAACTGTGTTCGGAAGATGAACGAAGGGCCTTACGAGTTTGTAACAACACAAGGGTGTTAATGACATTATTTTCATTTTAGGGTGAACAATCCAATTAAAGCTCGTTTCTGTGACACTGACTACATAGTGAAAGTTGGCAGTAACTTATTTCCATTTTAGCATTTCATTAAGTGTGATATTATGCATTTTATATTATTACAAGTAAGTGTAGCCTACCACATAGGCACAGCTCTGCTTTGTCAAATGCAAATATGCATTTTCAATGATGTGGGTGCTCCTTAAAATATTCACATTGACTACTTCTCCAAAAGAGGGTGATAGAGGTGAACGCTTGGCATATTCAAATCTACAGATTATTTTCAGTTAAGCCTACTTCATATGCGACAACCTTAAGAACACATGTAGTGTTTTGATAATTAATGCAGTGGGGGTTAGAGGCGATCCCGACACTTGCAACCAAGCTCTACAGCGAAACACAATATCTCCTCTACCTGCTGTTTCGCTGTCTGCTGTTTCATACGAATGTGTGGCAGTGATTGTCAGCTAACCTTTTGAAAACCTCTCTGCTTCTGTTTACAATGCTGGGTCTTAACCATCTCCCACAAACACCCTCATTGGGATTCGAGTGTGGACGGATTGCTCGCCACGTCCCATATGAAATTCGATTTTACCGTGAATAAAGCAGAACGCTTTGCTAAGACTATGAATAAGTCATATGGGGTAGAGGTAGTATTACAAAAATCACAAGGTATCACTTGCTCACTTATGATAATGCGTCTGCCCTCATCTTGGCATGTTACCTGAAGGTCTTGGCATCCTCTCTTTTTTGCGGTTAAAAAGCTGACAAAATCACTGGGGATAAATGTTTAAATACCATAATTTTTACTGAATGAAACAGCTTAAACCAACCTTAATCAAAGATGGACCAACTCTTGCGTAAGAATCATTAGGATGGCCAGAGTTCATATCAAAGTTTTCATTCTCACCTCCATGCAACCCCATTGATTTTGTGATAGTTGATGTGTAAATGGAGTGTATGATATGTGGTAAGACAACTAAGTAACTTGTGCAATAGTGAAAAGTGATGCAATAAGAGAGCAAAAACTGGACATTTTTTTCTGTTGAATTCAGGGGAGGCATAAACATAAATGTGACCTCATGTTAGCATTTCACGCTTTCTATCATTTATGGTGCCCTTAGTGTTTAACACTTACGTTTAAGAGTTTATATTTTGATGATATGCTGACATCGAAAATATAGCCCTAGGAAATACAGCAGACCTTTATTTTCTGGATGGATAAACAAAAACAAACCAGATAAACTCTGTGCTTGGCCTCCTGTTAGTACAACACCCGACCATCACCGACATCTACTCTGTCCATCTGTCTTCTAAGTCTCTGAGTGTAATGCGATCTGACACAGACAAATGTATTTGTAAGACATGAGGAATGGTTCTGGGATGCAGCGGCGAGTGGAGTCAGCCTTACAAACAATGACGTGGAGGACGAACAAAGATCCGCATACACGGCAACACGAGTCGGTCCCTGCTGGCTCTGACCTTCTGCAGCTCTCCATTTGCTGACATGTTTGAGAAGGAGTTGAGAGGCTGTTTGAGATGGCCAGAGGATAAGGAGAGAGAGAGAGAGAGAGAGAGAGAGAGAGAGAGAGAGAGAGAGAGAGTATTTTTTTCTCATGCTTAGATGTTTTTGTTATAGGAAACTACAGTACTGTGCAAAAGTCTTAGGCCACCATCACCAGCTTTGTTGTTTTAGCAAAGTTTTAATGTCATCCATATTTATTTCTCACTCTTTTTATTAAGATACAAACAGAAAATACAGGAAATATGTACACAGAATTAAAAACAAAAATTTTTTCAGAACTAAATGTTTTCTTCAGAATTAGAAATAAGGATTTAAATTTCATGTAGGTTTAAGAGATCCTACAGCTGCCTGCTATTGCTCAAGTGGAAGGGGAGTTTACCCTAAATACTTGACACTTCAGATTATACTTTTATACTGTTTTTAATACTACATACACATTTCCTGTATTTTCTGATTGTATTCTAATAAAGAGACTGACAAATAATTATATGATCACTATATAATTGCAAAAACAACAATCTAATGGTAGCATGGTGGCCTAAGATTTTGCATAGTACTGTACGTATGTATAATTTACACCCAGCTGAATGTTATTACAAAATTAATACCAAATAAAAAGTGATTAAAACAAAATGGGGTAACACTTTATTTTACGGTGTCTTTGTTACACATGTTAAATGTAATTATTATAGTAATAACAGTTTATTATGCATAATTACATGCAACTAACCCTAAACCAAACCCTAATCCTGACCCCAACCCTATAGTAAGTACATATTATTAATGATTATTACTTAGTACTTAACCCTTGTGTGGTGTTCGGGTCTGTGGGACCCGTTTTTAATGTTTACCAAAAGAAAAATTATGCAATTAATCGTTGTTTCAACCTCAGATTCATTGGCCTTGGCTCATTTTCTATAAAGAACATAAAAATAATAAACTTTATAATGACTGAACACCGTACAACCCCCTACACATTTATATTACATATGTGGTGTTCGGGTCCACTGGACCCGGGGGTAATAAGAGTGTAAAAATTGAATGTGCTATGTAACTTTACTCTGTTTTTCTTCTATCTGGAACTCCTGTGAGTGCATGAGTGTGTTTGTATATATGTCTGTACATAGATGATGGATGCATGTCAGAGTTTTGTCCTTCTGCACTTGCTGTAACAGCGCAAGGATACAACATGTTATATATCAAGCATGAACACTTGTCTGCCCCCACTGTCCCAAAAACTTTACCTTTTGTCTAACAGGAACCATTCTACATTTTACCATTATATCCCTTACAAAAAATAACCATGGTTGTATTATAGTAAAAGTGTAGTAATGGTAAATTGGTGTATTGATTACCATTTGTAAAACCATGAGTTTACCACAAAACCTATGGTGTGTGTGTGTGTGTGTGTGCGTGTGCGCGTGTGTGTGTGTGTGTGTGTGTGTGTGTGTGTGTGTGTGTGTGTGTGTGTGTGTGTGTGTGTGTGTGTGTGTATGAGTGTGAGAGAGAGTGAGAAATAGAGAAAGTAAAATTTCATATCCAAGCATTTTCATAATTTTAGGTTGTAGCCAATAGCAACACATTGTACTGCAGTGTGTGTGTGGACATAACATGGACAGGAAGACACAGTATACGTCTATAAAATGCAAGAAATGCATATGCAACACAGCTACACAGTAAAAATATGCTTCTTATGTGTTGTGCAGGCTGTCATGAACAGATTATGTGTTCAGTGTGGATGATGTGTTATGATACCGCATCTTTTCAGATGGGGCCTGTGCTGTGTAGACGGACACAAATGTGTACAATTTCAAACTAAGTTCAAAGAATTAAACATAAAAGTGATGAAAAACTTATTTGAGATGAAAAAGTGCTGAAAATACTTATTTTAGCAAAACATCTGGAGGAGAATAGAATTTTCTTCTCTTATTTCATATTATCCCAAAAACGAATAGCACTTGAATCTATAAATAGTCCTCTACCAGTGGTAAATGACAAACATTAACCAAAAATTCTGTCTATATTACTTGCAATAAGGCTAAAGTAATCATCTGTAAACAATATTACATAAATTTGTATGACTGCATTGGTTTAAAGATACGAATAACACAGCGGGTCCACTAGACCCACAAACATTGTCTAAGTAACAGAAATATGAACACCACACGAGGGTTAAATGTATAATTACACTGTAACAGTGATACCGTAAAATAAAGTGTGACCCAAAATGGTGTTTTACCCTTTATTTTGAAATAATAACCGACAGGACCGACAGTTAAACAGGTTAAGACGACAAGTGTAGTTTTCAGCATCACATAAATAGATGCTATAGTGAATATAAACACAGCTGCGATTCGGTCAATGCAATACCACCTGTGAAGTATTTCACAGCTACTATACTACACATCAGCATTATTGAAAAACAAACAAACAAAAAAAAAAAAACATTCGCTTTGGAGCATTTCTCAAATCATTTTTAAAATGCCACCATTGTTGACAAAAGAAAAAATATACATAATAAAAGCCTAGAGGTCTGACATGACTGAGGGGTGTAAATAATGACAGACTTAATTTCCAGCTTTGGCTGAACTATTAATTTAATCTCTTTGGTTCTTCATTGGGATTTGAAAAGTAACAGAATAAGCAACCGTAAGAAACTTTTCATTGTTGGGTATTTTATCTTTTGCAGTATTTGACATCTCAAAGTTTGTACATCACGTCATAGGAAATTAGCGACCAATTCATATTCACGTGCAGTTTGGCTGCATCTCTAATCTGCAGGCCTTAATCCTGACCGAGTCAGTAAAAGTGTCACAGTTTTATCAACTGACAAAAGAAAACATACAGAAAATAAACCAGCATGACTAAAGCTAAATCATACCATGCCTTTTAATCTCTCTCCCTCTTTCCGTCTTCCTCTTTTCTACTTTATTCTCTCTGCTCAAATCTAGGACACTTTTTGTTTTATTGTTTTAGTTCTCAGGAGTTTTGAAGGCAAAAAACAATCCAAAGCCTTTATTGTTGTGTCTTGGTGTTTTATGGTGATTAGGACACTTTTTCAAGTGTGTGCATGTAAATTACACATCAGCATGTGCATGTGCATGTGCACGTGTGATGCGCTTGGGTTCTGTCATTGGCTGAATACAGTATTCGGATACGGATTCACAGGGCAACAAAGAGAATTTACCCAACGGAGCGCTGTTAGGCGAAGCAGCCACACACAACAATCAGATAAGGCGTCAACAAACAGCAGACGGAGGAGTATGTGGTTCAACACAAAGGCGGCTGTGTCATTAAAGCAATACTCAAAGGTGCAGATATCTCCATCTTACAAAGACAGGAATTCTCCAGGCGTGAAAGGGGAAGACGAGAGGAAGGGATGAGATAACGGCAGGAAAGAATGTACGGGGCGTGATTCATTTGTGGTGAAAATTGTAAACATCCTAATGAGCAAATGCATCCAGGAGAACGAGAGTCTGTAGTTAAAAATAAAATGAATGGATCGAGGCCAAAGGATAGTGAACCTTTGAATACGATTGGCTTTTTCGTAGGACGAAATATATGCATGTAGTTCATCGCTGCCCGCAATAAATGTCAGTAACGGGCTTTTGTCTTTGCAGAAATTACACAGAGCTGCACATCCGTCTTTGTGACGGATTCAAAATTGACTTCAGTCAAAAGATGTGATAAATGGAGGTCGGAAAAACAAACAAGAAAACACATAACCACTGTTTTTCAAAATGTCATGATTTGTAGAAAATACAGAAAAGAATAAAGTCAGAAAAAAAGTAAAGTCAAAAAGAAAACAGGTCATTTCAGATCAAAATCTCTCCAATTTTTCATTACACAGATGTAAACTTTCAAAAGTGTCCACAAGGTGGTGCTCCAATACTGTATGCACTGTGCAAAGGTAAGCAAATGGAAGCAGAGGTGCGAGATACGGTCAGGAATGTAAATGTGTTTTCAACAACAAAGAAAGTAAAAATGATGCATTGTGTTTAAGACCCCCAATAATAAAACTGCCCTAAAATAGACATTGCATCTCGCATTTCTCCCACTTAAATCATCTCACATGCACACTCATAGATGGACACCACCCGTAAACACTGCATTCTGTTCATGCATCTATTTATCAGATGCATCATGCAATATTTATTCACCCAGATTTTACAAGCCTGCCAACAAGCATGCATTTGGTTTATAATGCACTTTTGCAACTGCTATTAAACAACTGCAAACAATGCCGTGTTTGTCTCCTTGCTTTTAGATTCATATGTATTGTATTTTTGTGTATAATGACCAGGAGAGTGAGGGAGCCAAATGTAATTATATAAAATGAGCAAGATTAGCGCTTCATACAGATGATACAGAAATATCTACACAACACTGTAGGTGGAACTGTGGTCTCATATGAGAAAACCCAATTTAAGGCATTTTATGTGGTTTACAGTATTATACAACTTTTATATAGCTTTAATATTGACTGTTTAATATGAATTTCACAGATAGGGTCACATATGACCATAGTGTTCTGGTCGCTGTAAAGGTTTCCATCACTGTAATATATTTAAACGCTACTCTTTTACTTAATAAAAAAACAAACATTTGTTGGTTACTTGACACGTCCGCCCGTTGTTCCAGCCCGTGTGGGCGATACTTGGCCACGATAAGCTGCAATGTGAACCAGACGTATCAGCGTTTAATCAAAGGTCTGTCTATGTGACACTCGTATAGCAGTATCTCCCAGTGGATGCATGGCGATCAGACAGGGTTGCACTCCGGTCTACAGCGTGCGAGCATATGATTGCTAGCAGAAAAATTAATTAGCGATCGGGACAAGGTTACAGCCACGTAATGAAAGTTATTGGGCATGTCAGTTCATCACAGCCTCAGTCCCCCTATTACTTTCAATCAGGCCAGCCGTCCGTGAAATAGAGCTTCATGTGAGGCTGGTGCTGGAAGTGCCGTATCGGAGGGCCGTCCCCATTGGCTTTTCACATGGGCGATCAGGGTACTTACTCTAATGCGCGAGCGGTGTGATGATGGAGAGAAATCCAGGCCCTCTGTCACACTCGCGGGCCTGCCCCTCATTTCAAATTGCCATAGCAAAGTGGATACAGTCCTCGGCCGCTTTATATCTCTCCCTCTCGCTCTGCCAGTCTGGCCGGAGGTGGTGAGGCTCACCCTGGATGACCCAGCGGAGGGTAACGGATGAGGGGAGTCGACCGCGTCCGGGAAGAGGTCGGCGGCGTGAGACCGCCACAACTCCAGTCAATTAACCTGCGGCACGTTTGACAGGCTCCGAGAGTACGTCATTTTTGTTCTCACGCTCACTGTGGAAATGAAGTCCATCAATGAATATCATATATCAATACCGTTGGGGGCTGTAGACGTGCCAGAGACGGAGTGCCAGCCGGCTGTCTGGGCTTCAATTCAATATCGGAGATGGAACATGAGCAGTTAACAAACTTCGACCGCGGTTTATATAATGACAAGCAAGTCTTCTGTGTGAAAGCACAAACAAACTACAGTAAACATAACACATATATCTGTATTTCGGAGATATGTAGGAGAAATTGAAGCAAATAGTTGTATCATAGTGTAGCTAAGCATTGCGATGCAAAGGCAAAGTTCAGGGATTTGATACCCAGAGACCACACATACTAATAAAAAATGTATAGCTTTGGATTAGAGCATCTGCCAGTGGGGATTGCTACTGTCTTGTTTATAATGGTATTTATTTTATTATTCAGATAAAACTGGGATAGAGTTTGGAGAAGAAAAAATGTATTTATGGTGGAGCTGTGCCGGTAAAGTGATCAGTGATCAAAGTAGACATTAACCTGAATTACTGTAGATAAAAAATAAACCATAAACACTAATAAAGCCACAATATGTTGTAAAAAAAAAAAAAAAATGTGACGGTTCACTGTTAAACACTTTGAAACATGTAAGCATGCACCGTAATTACTGAAAAGTGGTAATACAAAGGCTGTTTACACTGATGCGTTTTGGTCTGATCACAATGCTAAATACAGTGTAAACGGGATGTAAAACGTTTTTAGCTTGTTCAATTTCGACCACATTCAGAGGTAGTCGAAAACGTATTCGTCTGGATTGCTTTTTGGTTCGAGCAGCCACAAAAGACCGCCTACTCTTTGCCTCTTGATCTAAACTGATGTACCGAGCACAATGTTTTTTCATTGGACATGACTTCTAGCGCGAACCAACAGTGTTCAGTGCGACCTTTAGGCTTTCATTTATAAAACTGAAGTGGCTGCTCTCTGCCTCTTTTATCTTTGTTTCATTTTGCAAGTCTGTGAAAGTTGCACAAGCTTATTTCACCGATTGCTCTATAAACACAGAGAAAGCTCTTAGATATTCATGTACAAACATTGTGCAGCATGTTTACTAACAACACAAGCAGAAGACTTTGACATATTAGTGTTTGTGTCATTTTAAACCCGTCACTTGTCCAGCTCGTGTTTAAACGACAGCAGAGGGACTCGCCCCCCGGGCCACCCCCTCAGAAAACCAGGACAGAAGTGGACAAAAGAGATTGATTCAAATACCAAATACACTTGTGATCCGATTGACCAAAACACATCTTAATAGCAGGTATAAACCAGTGTTGTTTTTGGCACCCCTTTTAGTTTTAGTCTTAGTCTTTTGGATGAAAATGCTTTTAGTTTTAGTCACATGTTAGTTTTAAATTGTTAGTTTTAGTCAAGTTTTAGTCAACGAAAACACAAAAAGGTTTTAGTCAAGTTTAAGTCAATTTTAGTAACATTTTTTTAACAAATTAATTTAGGTTAAAAAGTGTGGTGTATTTAATACTATTAAAATGTGTATTAAGGTTGTCCCTGAGGTCTTGCCGTTGTTTTAGTTGTGTGCCTTCTGTGCATGTCATAGCAAAAATGTTGAACCTGATATACCCTCATGTTGAGGTTGTGTGTTACGCTGAGACCTTACTTATAAAGCTGAGAAACGCGTGCCTTGCCTTATTTAAATACACCACAAAAAGTATTGGAAATGGGCTTAGGTTTGACAAGTAGATACATGTAAAACCTAAAAGCTTACCATGAAATTTTGTCAGGAATGTTGAGTAAAATTGAATGGAGATGATATGTTAACAGCGTGACTTGTTAGTTACCTTTAAAAAAATATTAGCATGATGAGCCTTCATGTGCAGCTTGAGGTTGGAGGTATTCTTCCCACCTAGTTTGAAAGAAATCATTTCATTATCGTCATCGTTGACGAAAACAACACTGGTATAAACAGCCCCATAGTTAAAATGATAGTTAACAATTCTGGGGCGACATTTATTAAGCAAGCATATGCACAGATATGAACAGTAAAATATGTGTACGCAAAAATCCAGGGCAAAGTCCATATTTATAAAACCTGTGTTTGACGTGGAAAAGGCTTAGCGCCACGTCATGGTCTGAGAAGACGTACAACCTTTTGCTTGTCCGATTGCTGCAGATCTTTTGTAAATATAAGCCATTCTTTCAGCTCGAAATGGTTTAAACATTGACAAGCGCTCTTTTTATGTCTGACATTAATTAGGCATTGTTTAAAGGCGGAGATCTGAAACTGCTCAGGGGTCTCATTTATAAAGCATGCGTACGCAAAAAATAGAGCTGGAAACGTGTAGTTCCCACGCAAAGGTTGTGATCATTAAAAACAAACTTAATGGTAGAATGGGCTTGCAGGGTGGGATCTGAGGATGATTTATGTACGCAAACTTGCATGTGATCTGTGATTCATAAAGGGAACATTGCTTTGTTTTACAGTATAAGTCTTAATATTTTTTGGCGTATGCCATTTTTGTCTTTTGTGTGTGCGTAGACTTTTAGTAAGGATAATACGAATAGTTTTATAAATGAGACCCCAGATGCACAAAAGTTCAAGATCATTTGCTATTTATAGATTTTACATCTAAAAGAAAGGGGTACGCGCGTTTTCTGTGCATACATTCGTTTTATGAATCACACGTGCGCATTTATATAATAAATGATCGTAAGATAAAATGTAGTATGGTCTTTATGCAGCATTTTGTAAATGAGGCCCCAGATTTTGATGCCACATAAAAATATAGTTTGGGCATCATTTGTCATTTAAAACATGTGTGATTTCCTTCTGCAGATCACAAAAAGAGATATTTGAAGAATAATCAGCTGGGTGAATGTATTACAACGGCACAACGTTATGGATAGAAGTACATAGACGGAATAATAAGAATAACTTTAAAAATAACTTTACCTCACATTCTCGATCACCTTTCTCACGTTTACAATCAAGGTCACACCTTGACTCCTAAATCAATAACTGGCCACACTGCCGACCACTGAATGTCTGTCACTGCTGTACGCGAACACAAATCATGCCTCAAAACCCTTGGCAGGGGACAAATCGTTGACCGTCGTCCTATTCACCTGCCTCTGATTTGCAGAAACTCCTCGGGTCTGATCCATGTAGGAAGTCGATTGCAGACGAGGCCCTCGGTTTTCGACTGTCTAGAAGATTTGGAGGACATTTTGGGCGATGGGAAGAGAAATTTCTGCTGCTAGCTATGCTGTTTATTTATAGTAAATCTGTGAGAGCTTAATTGATTCTTCTCCAAGATCAGTGGTGTAATCTCTCAGCCTTGAGAGTGCGAAACTGGACAGCAAACAGAACAGAACAATCGATGGAGACCACAAAACTGCATCTTTACTTGAAACTAGAAATAGGAAGACTGAGGTACTTACAGCAGGATGCAACTTAAAGTTGATGTTCAAACTTTAGTGGATTTAACCTTTCCAGAAGCTAAAAAGCATGAAACAGATACATTGCATAATTTATCATCAGTGCATACAAGATTTAACAGCAATTCCTTACAGTAAAATACTTCTGAATATTTTGAATTTAACATTGAAATCAGTACAGGCTATTTCAGGTCATAATAGAGACAAATAACCAAAAATGGCATTGTGCTGCATGTGTTGTGGGGTCACTATGTTGATGACTGGTGTTCCCTTTGGCAGGAAAATTTGACTTTGGTAACAGTGAATACATTTTTAGCAAATGAAATAATGTTACGAAAGAACTTGATTGGTTGCATTGTGCATTATGTGAGTGACCCCTAATTCAAATCACACCAGATTGTGCAATATGTTGCAGAAATAATTGAATAATTAACTTACAAAATGAGTTCAAATAATATATCTAATATCTCGCATTTATCCCTAATTTTAGTTAATATTCAGCATGGAAATACCCTCACTTAAAGGATTATTAGGAACACCATGTCTGACCCCCTTTCTCCTACAGAACTGCCTTAATTCTACGTGGCATTGATTCAACAAGGTGCTCAAAGCATTCTTTAGGAATGTTGGCCCATATTGATAGGATAGCATCTTGCAGTTGATGGAGATTTGTGGGATGCTCTATTGAGTTGAGATCTGGTGACTGGGGGGGGGGCATTTTAGTACAGTGAACTCATTGTCATGTTCAAGAAACCAATTTGAAATGATTCGAGCTTTGTGACATGGTGCATTATCCTGCTGGAAGTACCCATCAGAGGATGGGTTCATGGTGGTCATAAAGGGATGGACATGGTCAGAAACAATGCTCAGGTAGGCCGTGGCATTTAAACGATGCCCAATTGGCACTAAGGGGCCTAAAGTGTGCCGAGTAAACATCCCCCACACCATTACACCACCACCACCAGCCTGCACAGTGGTAACAAGGCATGATAGATCCATGTTCTCATTCTGTTTACGCCAAATTGTGACCCTACCATCTAAATGTCTAAACAGACATTGAGACTCATCAGACCAGGCAACATTTTTCCAGTCTTCAACTGTCCAATTTTGGTGACCTTGTGCAAATTCTAGCCTCTTTTTTTCTATTTGTAGTGAAGATGAGTGGTACCTGGTGGGGTCTTCTGCTGTTGTGGCCCATCTGCCTCAAGGTTGTGCGTGTTGTGGCTTCACAAATGCTTTGCTGCATACCTCGGTTGTAATGAGTGGTTATTTCAGTCAAAGTTGCTCTTTTATCCGCTTGAATCAGTCTCGTCTGACCTCTAGCATCAACAAGGCCTTTTAGCCCACAGGACTGCTGCATACTGGATGTTTTTCCCTTTTCACACCATTCTTTGTAAACCCTAGAAATAGTTGTGTGTGAAAATCCCAGTAACTGAGCAGATTGTGAAATACTCAGACCGGCCCGTCTGGCACCAACAACCATGCCACGCTCAAAATTGCTTAAATCACCTTTCTTTCCCATCTGACATTCAGTTTGGAGTTCAGGAGATTGTGTTGACCAGGACCACACCCCTAAATGCATTGAAGCAACTACCATGTGATCGGTTGATAAGATAACTGCTTTAATTAGAAATTGAACAGGTGCTCCTAATAATCCTTTAGGTGAGTGTATACAGTACAAGAATCCCAAAATACCAAAAATATACAGCGTTTCAAAAATAAACTCTAAACACTACAAAACAAGTAACTTAAAATGAAAGCAAAAATAAATGAATAAAAAATTCAAGCTGCATAATTTATGCTGGGAACCTAAGTGCCTGCCCAGTATGGATGTTTTAATATTATAGTAAACGTGCATAGATAATCATTTTAATACAAGAGCAAAATCCTGCTACATTCAGTAATATTCTGATCTCCACTGTAAAGGCACAGTATCCAGAAGTCATTTCATTTTTAACTTGGTCTTTATTTGGAACAGATGTGGCTGACTTTATATGCGTGCGGCTCACGCTGTAGTAGTGTCGCTGTGTGGTGGTGGCCAAGTGACATCACATAACAAACTAATCGATAATGACCATTATTGGACACAATTTTTATTATTGACTATTATCAGATATTCGATTAGTTATTGCAGTCCTAATGTACAATACACATTACCGTGCAAGTAAACTGTAAATTCACAATGTTTGTGTTTATTGTCTATTCTTAAATTCATAAAGCATTTTGGGAATTCTTAATTGCTTGCACTTACATGTTTACAACTTACAAGGTTGTAGTACATAACACTATACTATCCTTTTCATCTTGCTCTTCTCATTCTCTTTGGAGACTGTTGCGAGTTAGCTCTCTGTCCATCTGGCCTGATTATTTTGTTTCCACCATAGTTTCCTCTCATTCTCAGATCCTCTGTAGTCTTTGGTGCGGACCCCTCCGGCGAGCCTGCTGTTCTCCCACGCTCCCCGTGTCACTCATTAGACATCTCCGCAAGGACCGGTACCACCACCACCAGGTGGGCTGCGATAGAGATGGAGAAAGAAAAGAGGAAAGGTTTTCCAGCCCCTCAACATAGTCGATTTCCCGCTGTCCCAGTGGCAGTGACTTCTGATCAAAAGGAACAAGAAGACACAACTCGTAATCCCGGGCCTGTGTCCGTGCAAAGATCTCCAACAGGGAAGGCTATCTTCTAAATCTCAATACCCTGCCTTTAGCTGGCCACTGGTGCGAACAGCGGGTAACGCCGGACCAGTGATCCCGCCCTCAGGCCTCGTCTGAAGGGTTCCTAGAGCTTTGTACCACCTCCCCGGAGTCCCGTAGAGAACGCAACTTGGCATTTAAAAAGCAAGCGCTGTAGAAAATGAAAAAGCCTGACTTCCAAAGCAACAGACTGTGTGAAAGGCCTGACCAGAAGCCATTTCAGACCACTTGTTACAGGACTTTGATTTCTAATAAAGAAACATTGTTCAACTAGGGACAAATCTGAACAAAAATGTCAGAATGTTTACTGTGACTACTGTACTAATTGAACTTGTCTTATTGAAAATTACTACAATGCACACACAAACGTCAGAGGAGCTGGAAACAAACCTGATAAATCATATTTCACTGGATCTCATCATAACTACATGTACCCTTTACCTAAACTTTGCCTGAGGCTTCTCGTCTTAGTCAATCAGTAAGCAACTTTTCACAGCTTGCAGCGAGGCAGTACACAGGCGTGGCTTAAACATGCAAGCCGTAGTGAAACCCGAGGCAGTAGCTACATCATGCAACGGAGGTCCAGACTCCACACAGAGATCAGAAATTGGCCAGCAGCAGCATCTTCTAGGAGAATAAAAGTGAAGAGATGAAGGTAGATGGAAGAAGCAGGAGAGACGGGGCTCTTGCAGGGCATGAGGTGGATCAAAATACGCGAAGAAGGTTTTAGCATACAAAGTGCATACTAGCGCAAAACATTGCTCATGCTGACACTAGAGAGCTGTCTTAGAAGGAATAATCTGAAGAAAACCGTTAGCATGTACAAAGTGAGCATGATGCAAAGCAGTGAAATCAATCAATTTGAAATACTTACCGGTTGTAACATGAGAATCAGAGCTGCCTCCCAAAATGTGAACGTCCAAAAGGAAGGAAAAAATCACATAACAGTGGTTTCTCATGGATCGCAAGAACTTTGCTTTACATCCTACTTTCAATAATGTCTCAAACTGTACACTGCCAGAAAAACTGGTACAAAACTGTCCCTTATTCTATCACTGGGGTGGTACCCTCAAAGGTACCTTTTTGGCTATACAATACATTGAAATGTTATACCTTTTGGTATACAATATTATACCCTTAGGACCTATTGTGTACCATAAGGAACAATTTTGTACCAGTTACATTTTACAACTGTACATTTAAAGGTAAACAATAGATTCTCAAGGTACAGTAATTTACCCTAAAAGGTACAACATTGTATTATGTTATGTTTACCTGTGAACCTATACGGTACCACCCAAACAAATAGAAAATGTACCTTTTTTTCTGACAGTGTACTCAAATATACAACTAAAGTGGGTGATTCTCGCAAAATTAGAGGTGTCATGAAACATTTTGATAATGCAAAGTAAGAGTATCAAAATAAGAATCATACAGTTATAAACATCTTTTCATGTACTATTTTGCGCATGATTTCTAATGACATCATACAAATCAATTTTGTTGTTTTTTCCACATTTAAGGGGAACATTTTAATTACCGCAACGTGTCCATGACTGGATTTGGGTTCTTTGACATGGAAATATTTATAATAAAAAAATCTAAAAAATAAAAAGCTTCAGTGCATGTTATACTATAAACATTTACAGTACAGAAACATGTGATATTTGGTGATCATTAGTAAATGTAGAGACAATAATAAGGAATATAAATGTGTCCAGGACCAATTTTCTCATCCTCCGCAACAATTTTCAATCATTGTTTAAGCCCTCAAGGAACTAAAGTTTAAAAAAAAATGTTGGAAGGGACACAATTGACTGTGACACTGAAGATGGCTCCCAGATAAGCAGTTCTTATTTTTTCTCTCCAGATAAAAGTAGAAATTTTGTTTGTCATAGTACCTAGACAACTTTTTTGTTCTCATTATCGAAACATGAGTTTGTAAGTGCATATATTTAATGTAATATCATGTTGCGGTAATGATCATTTTTGATAATGATTTAAATAATTCTATAGGAAATATTTTTAATCCTCTAAAAATAATGGTTATAGTAAGTTCAGACCTTAATGTTATATGTGCAAAAAAATGGCTTCAATGGCTTTTTAAAAATACTGATGCTGGACATCTTCTAACGCTGGGAATCACCCATGTATGCAGAAGTCAGATATTTGCGTAAAATTATATTCAGTCACACTTCATTTTATAGTCTCACTATTAACTCCATTAAGTATTATAAGCTAAACCTCATGGCAAAAAATTTACTCTATGAAATGTACTTTACTTTTAAACATTGCAGGTATACAGCAATACAGCCAGGTATCTGTTCTTCTTTTTCTTCCTTCTGTTTTTTTTTCATTCTTGTCTTCTCGATGTTTGCTTGCTGCTTGTATTAAGGTTGACTTGCCCCAAGGAAACTCAGAGGTACTCAATATGCTCTTATTCCATTAGGAAGGATACTGTCTGCTTCACTGCACGCAAGAAAGACTGTTCTGTTGTCCTGGTGTGACAAACCAGAGCTAATACAATAACAAATGCTGCAACATCAATAATGAATTTTTTGTGCCTTTCTTAGGGGATGCGGGGACAGGGAGAAGCAGGAACATTTGGAGGACAGTGGAAAGTCGGCACAGTAAAATGGCCAAGTTATGCGTTTAAGTCGATCAGTGCAAAGTTTGCCAAACAATTCATTATAAGCACATTTGTGGTCGCTTCCAGTCTTCTCTATTGTAAAACATGATAAAGCGGGGGACTTAATTAAAAAACTCATTACGTTCTGCCATTTTCAGGACGAGATATTTTCCAGGGCCTTTTGAGAAAGCGCGTCGCACATCTCTGACACGCACAAAATATTGATGCACACACACACACACCAACAAGCACAGGCGATGGTGTTATTGAAGGTAAGGATGTCAATGTACTCTCACAGTTACGTGTTCACACCACAAATTAATGTGGCCCATATCCAGCTTTAATTTATCACATTTGATACAGATATGTTTTTAGGACGGCAGTGTGAACAGGGTAAATAAATAAATTATTCCAATTGACATTTTGCAATGTGACTTTAGGAGTTCTGACTGACTGAAATATAAATACAGTACTGTGCAAAAGTACTGTAAACTTAGGCAACCATGGTACCATTAGATTTGTTGTTTTTGCAATGTTATAGTGATCATATATAATTACTTCTCAGTCTCTTTATTAGAATACAACCAGAAAATATAGAAAATGTGTATGTAGTATTAAAAACAGTATAAAGTAGAAGCTGAAGTGTCAAGTATTTAGGTTAAACTCCCCTTCCACTTGAGCAATAGCAGGCAACTGCAGGATCTCTTAAACCTAAATGAAATTAAATCCTAATTTCTAATTCTAAACAAATGACTTCAGGACTTCAGTCATCTCAAAAAAGCTCAAGATGTGTTTTATGTGTTAATTTTGTGTACATATTTCCTGTAGTTTCTTGAAAAAGAGTGAAAAATAAATATGAATGGACATTAAAATTTTGCTAAAACAACAAAGCTGGTGATGGTGGCCTAAGACTTTTGCACAGTACTGCATGTAAACACAACACTCTTTTGATATCTATAATATTAACTATGATTATGAGATTGTGACAACATACCCCATAGCTCCCCCCATATTTACCTGATTGAAAGTGCATGGTGAAGTTGTATGCATGCTGCCAAGTTAAACAGCATTGCCAGTTCAGACCAGTGTCTTCTACAGGCCACATAATAAGGTCACATAACCAAAAGAATATAACTTGAACATTCAGTATAGCACATTTCAACTGAAAATCAGATTTGAGCCGCATTCGGCAACAGTGTGAACAGCCTATCTCCATTTCACCCTGTGTTTAATTTTCACTCTTCCCTGGATTGAGATATTATGTTTGGTTCCTCTCATGATGGCCAGGTGCCCAGAAAAAGGTGTCTGTAGTGCCGATGAGGATCTGCCATCATTGGCCGCACGGCCAGCGTAACTTGTGCCGTCATGTTCTCTCTTATTTTCTCTCCCTTTCATCCTGCTCTCATGTTCCTCTTCACGTCCACTTTTGTGATAACGGCGCTTCCTCGTGCTTTACGGTGCATGTGTGCCTTCCACTGGAGGTGCATTTATCATTCTTACCCTTCTTTCTCACCCCCTTCAAGGCAGTGTACCCCATTTGAATATCAAGGCAACGGTTGACAATGGAGAGACACTTGAGAGCACACAAAAAAAAAAAACTCTGGCAAGCTTCAAGGGCCAAGGAGGAGAACAGGGGTCTGACAGCGGTAAGGAGCACTTACCGAAGCTAAACAAAGCGACAGTCAGGGGAGGCAGTCCACTCACACACAAACACACAAAGACTGCCAGGGGAATACACACCTGATGGTAGCAGTAGAGAGGAACAACTAGGAAAAACAAACTCGGTCATCCATTACGAAAAAGAGAAGGCAATATGGGCTTTTATATATAATGCAACATGACCATTTATCATGAATAGTTTTTGAGTAAATAAGACAGCATTAAACTTAAAAAAAAAAAATAGACAGAATAAGTTAATTAAAAATCAAAGCATTTGTTCTTGTTTAACTGAATAGATTTTACACCAAATTTCCAATTTTTGGAAAAAAAAATTTTATTGCACGATCACTATTGATTAAACCGTGGCTTTGCAATATGACAATCTTTGCTTTTCCCAGCACCTGCTGTTTTCTTTGTGTGTGCGAGAGAGACATGGTTAATAGATCAAAATGCTGAAAAGGTTCCCTTTCTTGGAGTAATGCTATGGATTACCTACAGTACAAAACTCCCATTCCTTCTTTCTCATCTAAATCTGCTTTAAATCCCAAATTGCTTGTCAAAGGGATACAATTAGAAAGCAAAACAGAAGGATTGACAAACCAGATTGTTTGTTGTTTGCACCTGGCAGTAGTAATTAAAGCCCGGGTGACAGAAGATGATGCTGTTGTAATGTGGCCTATCAGCATGTTCACACGTAGTACTGTCTGTGTGCCACTTGTGATCTGATTGGCATTTCATTAAAGACATTTGAGGCCCTGGATGCTAGAGTTGGACAAAATTCTGAATGTACTTCAAGCATTTGCTCTCTTTAACTCATGAGATGGAATTGGAGATCAATTAGCCACACCCCTACAGTGAATAACCCAACCCCCATTGTTAATTAGCCACACCCCTACAGTGAATTAGCTGCGGACCCAACAGTATGTTCTGATAAATTTGAATGATTGAGAGAGAATTTGAATTAAAAATTGCACCTCAAACATGTTCAAGAAATTCAAACAACAGAGGAATTTCATTACTACAACATACACTTTTGACAATGCAGAGAGTAATTTGAGTTGTTTTATTTAAATTTTTCTCTCAACTGATTAGTCTCTAAATTAAGTGAAATGCCGGCAAAGTAATTACCAGCAATTAAAACTGGAGTGTAATTATGTTTACCGCATTTGGTTTTAGATAACTTTATTTATTTAAGTAAATAAGCCTGTCAACATCAGAATTTGAATCTGTTGATTACATGGATTACGGCCATGCAAGTGTCCCAAATGTGAAAATTACTTTTATGTTGTTTGACATTTTTTAAACTTTTTAAAAACATGAGTAGCTTTCTAAATGGCTTTTTACCTTAAACTTACACTGACCTTATAATGAAAGTAATTTTTTTAAAGCCCCCCTGTGGTCGATAATTTTATCCCATAAAACTCATCTATGATCAGCAAAATGATTTAAACTTCTAAAAATTACATTTTTTTAATTTCCTTTGAAAATTAAAGGAAGGCCCTTCCGCAACTTTTTAAACCCGGAAGTATTGCCCTATGGCAAGCGGCTGCATGTCCGTGTCTGTTTTAAAGACCGCTCTGAATGGGATCTCTATGAGAAGTCCGTCACAAAAATGGAATTATTTCTGCTTTTTGCTCAAAATGTGGTGTTTTTTGCAGAAACCTACCCATATTCAAAAGCTGATTACAAAAGAACTACTGAAGGTAGGATGAAACGATTTTTTTTTTTTTTTTTTTTGAAAGCAGTGGGTCTGTTTATATATTTAAAGAAAAACATTTTCTGGAAGGCATTAAACATTTGTGAAAATCATGAAAAACTTTTTTAAAAAAATGCTGGCGGTGAAAGAGTTAATGGCATTGTTTTTAGGTATTTTTTATATAAAATGTTCAGGCGCATGTTGGCTCGCTGCTATCTTAAGGCAACTGGAAATGAGTGGCCCATTGACCAACAAACCCTAGTCTAAAGTCAAATGCGTAGTTTTTTATACTACGGGTCGGTTGAATGCTTGAATATGATTGGCTAATGAACGTTCTGAGCAACACAGTCTCACACCCATGGCGTCAATATTTGACGACACTTGACCATGCGTCAATATGTTGACGCGGAGGGTATACCTTTCGCGTCACTTTTTGACGAACTGGGGACTTCAATACTATTAGGTACGCGAAATTAAACAGTTGTCAACTGACATTGGGGTTAGGGATAGGTTTGGGTAGGGATGTCATTATGTAAATCTAACCCTAAACCGACGCGAAAATGGTAGAAAATGGTAAGAAAATAGGAAAGAGAATTTCGCGTACCTGATAGTATTGAAGTCCCCAGTTCGTCAAAAAGTGACGCGAAAGGTATACCCTCCGCGTCAACATATTGACGCATGGTCAAGTGTCGTCAAATATTGACGCCATGGGGTGAGACTGGGTTGTTCTGAGGTGTGCAATTATTTTGTGGGAAACGCATGGCGAACGTAGTTCCAAGGCAGCTTTCTTGACCGCATTACAGTTCCATATCACTTTGCATAGTTAACTGTAAAAACGAACTAACAAAAACAACATGATGGACGATTTTCCGAGGCAATAGAAGCGCTGTTTAGAGATGCACAGAGGTAGCCTCTTTCACACATTCTCTCTCTCTCTCTCTCTCTCTCTCTCTGTTTCTTTCTCTCTCTCTGTCGCCCTTGCTCTCTTTCTAATAACTTCATTAATAACTCATTAGAATGCTAACAACGGCTTAAACCTCAATTGCTAGCTTTAAAATGACATTTTGGAACAAGCAAAAGAGCCGTTGGATGAGACGCAGAAGAAATTGTCAGGAAAACGGACTCAGAGTCAAGTGCAAGTTAAATAGTTTATTTAGAAAAAATAGAAAACAGGAGAGCAAAGTCACTGGTAGATCCACACACGGCGTACACCCGTTGACTCACTCCGATGGAAACACTACTGTGAGAATGAAGCACTCTCACAGTAGGGGAGAGTGAGTCGGCACTACACAATAATCCAGTACAGATCCAAAGGAAGAGAGAGCCACCCACGCGCTCCGTCGAGAACGCCAGCACCGTCACCACACGCAACAGAGGGATGAAACACGCCGCCCTGAAGGTGGATGACAGGCGGAGATGGAAGTCCAAGTTCTCAGACGGATAATCCACTGTGTAATCCAGATGTAGAAGGACCACCCGGAAACCACTGGTCACCGCCTAAAAACGAAGCGAACCAGCGGTTCCGAGAAACAACAGTCGTTAGAGTCAATATAATCCACAAGATAAAAATGGGTGTACTCCACTCACGGGTGATGATGCAAACCGGAGAGAGAGAGACAGCTGGTATACCGCCTAGAAACGAAGCGAACCAGCTGTATCGAGAGACAAACAAAGTCAGTATAATCCAGAACTCCACAAGCGAGCGGTCCGGGTGAAGACGTGTCTCCGAACGCCGAAACCAAACCTGGGGTAACAGAGGAGAAGACAGAGAGCGACTGACAAGACAAGGCAGGGCAGCAGGACTGTGATAAAACAATGAGCGCGCAACGAAGGACAGGACTACGTGCAATATAAAGGGAAAGGTAAACGAGACACCACCGGTGAACAATCACTGAAACAAGGGGGCGGAGTTAGTGAACACACGAGGAACCGGCACCACAGGTAAACAACACACACACACACAGATCACACAGCCATCGATCACCCAGCAGTCATGACAGTACCCCCCCCTCCACGACCGGCACCAGACGGACCGGGAGACTCACCCTGTCGCCGACGGAGGTCCTCGATCAGCCCAGGATCCAGCAAATCCCGACCCGGAACCCAGCTCCTCTCATCAGGACCGTATCCTTCCCAATCCACTAAATACTGAAATCCTCTGCCCCTGCGGCGGGAGTCTAGTAACTTCTTAACAGTGTAGACAGGGGCACCATCCACTAGACGAGGGGCGGGGGGATTGGGGGCAGAGACAGGGGGGTTATAGCGAGCAAACATCACAGGTTTAACCTTGGATACATGAAAAACAGGGTGAACCCGACCAAGAGAAAGAGGTAACTTAAGCTTAATCGTCACCGGATTAATGACCTTAGAAATACTGTATGGCCCAATGAATCTCGGAGCCAGCTTACGAGAAGGCTCACGGAGAGACAGATCCTTGGTAGAAAGCCATACCTTTTGACCACAAACGTAACGGGGTGGAGGTCGCCGATGACGATCAGCTGCAGCTTTGGTTCGTCTGGAATTGGATAATAACAGTGTCTTAGCTCTCCTCCAGGTGCGTCTGCACCTGCGTACTAAAGCTAACGCAGACGGAACCGCTGCCTCGGGCTCCTGTGATGGAAACAGGGGAGGTTGATAAACGATGGAAAGTTCAAACGGGGACAAATTGGTAGACGTAACGGGAAGAGAATTATGAGAATACTCAACCCACGGGAGCTGATCGCACCAGGAATTCGGATATTGTGACGACAGACAGCGGAGCGTTCTACCGAGATCCTGATTAGCCCGTTCGCATTGCCCATTGGTCTGCGGGTGATAACCAGAAGACAAGCTGGCCGTGGCGCCAATTTGTCTACAAAACTCCTGCCAAAAATGAGAGATGAACTGAGGACCCCTATCTGATACTACGTCAGTCGGAATACCATGTAACCGAAAAACGTGATTAATCAAAACCTGAGCCATCTCTTTTGCAGAAGGTAGCTTGGGCAGGGGAATGAAATGAACCGCCTTCGAAAAACGATCCACCACAGTTAGAACAACAGTGTTACCATTAGATGCCGGTAAGCCGGTGACAAAATCAAGGGCTATATGAGACCAGGGGCGGGAGGGCACGGGCAAAGATTTAAGCAGACCAGCGGGTGGTAAATTAGATGCTTTATTACGAGCACAAACCGAACAGGCTAATACAAACTGTCTGACGTCAGTGGACATAGAAGGCCACCAAAAACGCTGACGGACGGCAGCCAACGTTCTCCGAATACCTGGATGGCCGACAAATTTGGACTCGTGACCCCACCGGATGACATCGGAACGTAACCGCTCAGGAACCCATAGGCGACCCGCCGGACACCCCTCCGGAACTTCCCCCTCCCGGCCGGCCTCTCTCACCCGCTGTTCGATTCCCCACACGAGGGCGCCGACCACCCTCCCCTCCGGGAGAATGGTCTCCGTCCTCTCCGAATCGGACTTTTCGAACAGACGGGAGAGAGCATCAGGTTTGATATTTTTCGAGCCAGGCCGGTACGAGAGGGTGAAGTTGAAACGATCAAAGAAGAGTGCCCACCGAGCCTGCCTAGATGTTAGTCTTCTGGCCGAACGGATATATTCAAGATTCTTATGATCCGTCCAGACCAGAAAGGGCTCCGAGGTTCCCTCCAACCAGTGACGCCATTCACCCAAAGCGAGTCTAACCGCCAACAGCTCCCGATTCCCTATGTCGTAATTACGTTCTGCTGGGTTTAACCGGTGAGAGAAAAAAGCACACGGATGTACTTTCCCATCAATAGACGATCGCTGTGATAAAACGGCGCCTACCCCGACATCAGATGCATCCACTTCCACTATAAATTGTTTAGCCGGATCGGGAATAGAGAGGACAGGCGCAGAGATGAACCGGGATTTTAACACATCAAAGGCCTCCTGAGCCTCTCTACTCCAACGGAAACATACATTAGGTGAAGTGAGAGCGGTGAGAGGCTTAGCGATCTGACCAAAATTTCTGATGAAACGCCGATAAAAATTGGCGAACCCCAGAAATCGCTGAAGCTCCTTCCGAGTGTCGGGTACTGGCCAATCGGCAACCGTCTTAACCTTAGCGGGATCGGGACGAATTTCTCCCTCGGCAATGACAAAACCCAGAAACGAAACCGACTTCTTGTAGAACTCGCACTTCTCCGCCTTAACGAATAGCTGATTCTCTAATAGCCGTTGTAAAACCATGCGAACGTGCTGAGTGTGTATCTGCATGGAGGGAGAAAAGATGAGAATGTCATCGAGATACACAAAGACAAATCTGTTAATCATGTCACCCAGCACTTCATTGACCATGGTCTGGAAGACAGCTGGAGCGTTACAAAGACCGAACGGCAGAACGGAATATTCCCAGTGTCCAGAAGGTGTATTAAAGGCTGTCTTCCACTCATCGCCCTCTCTAATACGTACCAAGTGATAAGCGTTGCGCAGATCTAACTTGGTAAATACGCGCGCTCCCTGTAATAACTCGAATGCTGATGACATTAAAGGCAAGGGGTACTTATTCTTAACAGTAATGTCATTCAGCCCTCGATAATCAATGCACGGACGAAGAGACCCGTCTTTCTTTTTTACAAAGAAAAATCCAGCACCAGCTGGAGACGAGGAGCGGCGAATGAGACCGGCTTTAAGAGCGTCATTAATGTATTTATCCATAGCCTCTCTTTCTGGTTTAGCTAGGGAAAATATACGACCCTTAGGCGGAGAAGTGTTGGGAAGGAGTTTGATCTCGCAATCATACGACCGATGAGGAGGCAGAGAAGTAGCCCGGGACTTACTGAAAACCTGATACAGATCCGAGTACTCCGCCGGGACCCCTGAGAGATCGACAGCCGGGACCTGCGAGACAGAACAAGAGACAAGAGAGGGAGCAGGACCAAGACAAGAAACATAACACGAAGACTTCCACGATAACACAACATTGTTCTGCCAATCAACGTGAGGATTATGTTTGGATAGCCAGTCATGACCTAAAATGACTGGCGATTGTGAATCCTCTAATATGTAAAATTCAATCTCCTCACGATGATTGCCAGAAACAAACAAACTCACAGGGGGTGTGCGGTGCGTGATCACAGCCATATGCTGGCCCTTCAATGTCCAGGCAGACAAAGGAGAGGAGAGAGGGATGAATGGAATACCCCAGGACTTGGCCAACCCAGCATCCAAAAGACACGCCTCCGCACCGGAATCCAGCAACGCCTGTGACGAGAAAGAGTTAATCATGACAGGTAGTGTGGTGCTGCTTACGGGAGATTTAAATGACGATGCGCCCACCGAGACTCCCAGGTTCATCGGCGGGTGTGAGCTTTTACCGGACAGGTGGCCGCCAGATGCCCCGGCTTGCCACAATACAAACAGAGGCCATTAGATAGCCGACGACTTCTCTCTCCAGCAGAAATTCGGAACTTGCCCAGCTGCATAGGCTCCTCGGAGGGCGTCTCTGAAGCGATCTCCCCTGGTTCTGACATCAGCTGGCGAAATGAGCGACGCAGATCTCTCTGCCGATGGCGAGACTCGACCCTCAGAGCCAGATCGATGGCAGCTTCCAGGGACGTGGGTGGCTCCCTCAGTGCAATCTCGTCTTGAATACCTGGCGTGAGACCCTCGAGGAACTGTGCTCTTAATGCCGCGTCATTCCAGTTGCAGCAAATAGCGAGTGTTTTGAATCGTATGGCAAAATCTGTCACAGAGTCATTACGTTGCCGTAATCTCACCAACTCAGCCGCTGCCATGTCTCCCTTGAGTGAGCGGTCAAACAGCTTTAACATCTCCTCCTCGAGAGCCTCCAATGAAAAAGTAAAAGGAGCTTTAGCCCCCCAGGCGGCCATACCCCAGTCTCTCGCCCTTCCAGTGAGTAATGTCAGGACATAGGCCACCTTGGAAGTGGATGAAGAAAATCGACGGGGCTGGAGTGCGAAGACGAGAGAGCACTGCTGTAATAAGGATCTGCAGGTGTTGGGGTCGCCATTGTAGGTGGGGGGTGTAGCCGTGTGTGGCTCCCGTTCAAATGAAGCGGCTCCTCCGGATGAGATTGAGGCTTCATGGCGAGGAGTCACTTGGTCCAAGCGATTGCTGAGCTCTTTCAGTTGCTCAGACAGGATGCTGAAATCTCTGGCAGCAGCAGACAATAACGACGAATGTTGGTCGATGGCCGCCCCCTTGGGTGAAGGGCGGTCTGCACCTCCAGACTCTCTAAACTTGCTGACTCCATTTTTGGCGCGCTCATCTGTCAGGAAAACGGACTCAGAGTCAAGTGCAAGTTAAATAGTTTATTTAGAAAAAATAGAAAACAGGAGAGCAAAGTCACTGGTAGATCCACACACGGCGTACACCCGTTGACTCACTCCGATGGAAACACTACTGTGAGAATGAAGCACTCTCACAGTAGGGGAGAGTGAGTCGGCACTACACAATAATCCAGTACAGATCCAAAGGAAGAGAGAGCCACCCACGCGCTCCGTCGAGAACGCCAGCACCGTCACCACACGCAACAGAGGGATGAAACACGCCGCCCTGAAGGTGGATGACAGGCGGAGATGGAAGTCCAAGTTCTCAGACGGATAATCCACTGTGTAATCCAGATGTAGAAGGACCACCCGGAAACCACTGGTCACCGCCTAAAAACGAAGCGAACCAGCGGTTCCGAGAAACAACAGTCGTTAGAGTCAATATAATCCACAAGGTAAAAATGGGTGTACTCCACTCACGGGTGATGATGCAAACCGGAGAGAGAGAGACAGCTGGTATACCGCCTAGAAACGAAGCGAACCAGCTGTATCGAGAGACAAACAAAGTCAGTATAATCCAGAACTCCACAAGCGAGCGGTCCGGGTGAAGACGTGTCTCCGAACGCCGAAACCAAACCTGGGGTAACAGATGAGAAGACAGAGAGCGACTGACAAGACAAGGCAGGGCAGCAGGACTGTGATAAAACAATGAGCGCGCAACGAAGGACAGGACTACGTGCAATATAAAGGGAAAGGTAAACGAGACACCACCGGTGAACAATCACTGAAACAAGGGGGCGGAGTTAGTGAACACACGAGGAACCGGCACCACAGGTAAACAACACACACACACACAGATCACACAGCCATCGATCACCCAGCAGTCATGACAGAAATAGTCCTACTCACAATAGCGATTTAAGTACAAAAAACGGAAAAATCACTTTAAATATATCATTTGATCAATGTCTTGAGCTGTGGTAACTGTAGTATAAGTGGAACAATTGAAGACGGGCCGTTGAATTATTGAAAAATAATGCACTCCCAAGGTGGAACGGCCATCTTCAATTATTCCTTACTTATTTAATTATGGGGCGGGTTAGTAATAAGCGCCTACAGGCGGGTAAACAACACGCTACACATTGCTTATTACACACAGACAGATGCGCAGCAACACACAAACATTCCAAATTTTACAAATGAAACTACTGTATTAATGTAACATATTATTATTGTGTACATAAAAATAAAAATGCTTATGTTTTAATGGACAGTCATTGCATGGATCAGAATTACCTGTTTAAAGTAATGACCAATGCAGATCTGTTTCCTCTCTAGAGAAGTGTTCAGTCTTTTCTCTATGTTGCTTACTATGTAAATAGCAAAGTGTAAAACCCTATGCATTTCATCAGGTGATTTGTAAATTGGAAGTGTTACAAATGACACATGTTACAACTTACCAATCAGAATTGTAATGCGTTTTATAATTCGCTCTTTACAACGTCAGACATGTAGCTTTAACTGACATAATTAGTCTATGGCTTGACTACATCAAAAAGGCTAATAATGTATTGCTAATGTTACGCAAACCGTGTTTATTTTGGCAGACAATTTTATCCAGAGCAACATGCAGTGCATACAATTTACATGGATTTTATTAGCATGTGTGATCCCAAACCCAAATTCCATGACATTTTGGGCTGCTAACACAATGCTCTATGAGCTACAGGATCCAACTTCTTGACATTTAAATTCAAGTAAACTAGGGACTAGGGAATTAAATTCACATTCAGCAGTTGAACTGGTGTTTAAAACTAATTTTCTATTTGATTTTAAATGGCACCGCTGGATACACAAAAATACGGCACGCGTACAATACCGTGCAAACAGTCTTATAGGTCACAGCTGTGCTGTAAAGCAAACAGCATCTCTTGAAGTACGCAAGAGGTGTTATATGCCCAGTGACACATACTACATACACAAATACACCTATAATGTCACATACAAGTGCGCTTGCTCTCATCTAAATACGCTGAAGGTGGAATCACAACACTGTACTGAGCTAGGATCCAATTTATTTGTATAAGACTTTTCACAATGCAGTACATATTGTTCCCGAGCAGCTTTACAAGAAAATTGTTTCCTAATACTCCCAGTGAGCAAGCCAGCGGCGACAGCAGCAAGTAAAAAAATAAAAATAACTGTTTGTGTTTGCCTTTGCAACCATTATAAATGGACCTCAGGGAAAAAAATAAAAGGTAAAAAATTACGGTATGACCCCCTTTAATAAGTCCTGTGCATGAAACTGCTGTGATAGCAAATTGTTGTTTGCCATATTATTTTATCTTAGTGAAGGTCTGCGGTTCCTATGGACCCGGCTCACTGCACAGGGATTTCCTTAGAGAAAATAGCTACCCAAACAGCCCATTTGAGTGGCATTAGTAAAGAAAATGAAATTGTTTAAACCGTTCATTTGCATTTGTACCCAAACTCTCCCGCTCATCATCACCGCCTAGGTTTGCCTAGCCGAGCATAGTAAATAAGCACTGAATTTTGCAGACGCAGAAAAGCATTACTCTTGCATTAGTATGCTGCTGAGTATAGGGAAGCTATTTATTTCCATCCATCCTGTCTGATAGTTGCAAAAGAAACACATTTGCCTTCATTAAAATGTTTGAGGCGTTGGTAATGAGTCCCCCCCAACCACCTGTCTGCACATATCAGTTCTGTTTCCATGCACTGAAATGAATGCAACTGTGTGGTTCCCTGGCAGCTGTGCTTGTGAATTGTTATTTAATATATTTTAAATTCCATTGGATGTGTTAGAAAAGGCAGACTGGCTCAAATGTTTGACAAAAGTTTTTTTTTACTAGACTGCCCAAAAATACAATAAAACATATTTGATCCTTGCTAAAGGGAGTGCGTGATCCCCAAGTCCCGTTTCTGAGATTAAATTATAAATGGGTTGTTAATTGGTAATAGGAAAAAGAACTTGCAAAAGTGAAAATTAAATTTCAGCAGCTCGCAGGCCTCAGGGCACGCCGTCTCAACAAATCTTGGCTGTCAAATTAGAGATTTATGCGGCACGAGCTCAGGAGAAGGCTAACGCTTTTGCCTGCCGCTTTTATACGTCCTTTTTAAACGAAAGCGATCACTCTATATCCAGTTTTGCTGTATGATGAAGATGTAGGGAGCAAACAAAAAAAGAGGGGCAGATAGTTAGTCAGAGTGTTTGGCAAGAAGCTGTGGAAAACTGTCCCGAACCTTTTAGTCACTTGCCAAATATATTCAAATGAATGTGAAATTATACAGTAAAATGTAGGCTTAGCCATTACTATTCCTCCTGGTATTCAATACCTTCTACATTTGTCTTTATCTTCATATCATTTCATCACCTTCATATTGTATCAGTGGTAGAGCATTGCACTAGCAGTACAAAAGGTCATGGGTTCAAATCCAGGAAACGCACATGATAAAAAAAATGTATACCTTGTAAACAATGTAATGTATGTTGCTTTGAATGTAAGCAAAGAACAGATTAAAATGAGTCAGTGATTAAATTAAATGTGATGTTCCTTTAAAGGTGCAAATAATACATTCATACGTTTAACTGTTCTCTGATATCTACCATAGACTGGAAAAATATGGACCAGTATCCGTGACATCACCCATAGGTTTGTGAAGAGTTTTTTTAAAGCCAATAGCTGGCACCAAGCCCGGATTGGCCATGGAACGACTGGGAAAATTCTCGGTGGCCGGTCTGTTTTTTTTTTTTTGGCCACGAGGGCCTATGTTGTCATGCCACTGGGTTGAAGGTTGCTGTCATGCTTTCAGCACTAACAATAAGCATCCAGCCCCACTCGCGTAATTTGATGTCCCCAAAGCTTTATGCCCAAGTTGATTGTGTCCCGATTCCCGAAAACGTATTGGAAGAATTCTTGCATTAGGGTGCCCACTTTCTTTTGCTTTTTAAAGCGATCGCCTGTGAACATGAGTTTTGATTTCCAAACTTTTGTAACTTTTGTAACTCAACAGGTAATCTCAGACCCACCTTTTTTTTAATGGAATATTGGGGAAAACAAACACATTTCAGTAGTTTTTGAATAAGTTTAGTTGAATAATAATAATAAAAAAACTTATGCTAGGGTTGCACAATTATACGATAATTATTTAGACTACTGTATTTGCATTAAATTGGAAATTATATATTTGAAATACAATGAATTGCAAGGCTAGAAAACAGTGCACTGTTGCAGACTTATACTACTGAGGATTTAATTATATTGTTTTAATATAGTCAGTCATGAACTAAAGTGGGCCGGTCTAAGGAATACAACTCCAGGGCTGAAAATGAGTCCCACTCCGGCCCTGGCTGGCAGAGCAATACGTGCAGCCCTGGCTATTCTTATTTGAATGTATTTTTTACAATAAAACAAAATGTTATGTAAAATGCAACCCTGCTTGTTTTTGTTTTGAAAATATGAATGATGTGGTTCAGTCAACAGGTGCACACGCTGATTAGCTTAATGTATTACAAAAAAAAGTACAAACTGTTTGTACAACATGAAGTAAACACAATAAAAAAATCAGTATGAAGACAATGATTTAATATACGTGATTTGTGAAACTCAACTTTAGCCTCAAATAAAACGATAATAACAAATAGCAGACTTCGTATGAATAATAATACATAAAAGATGGGACCAAAAAATGCCAATTAGATATATCCAAATGTGAATTTTTCACATTTGACCATCAGACACAGAGTGGAAGAGCAGTGGCACGGAGCCAGCGGCAAATTTCAGAAGGACTTGCTGAGATGAGGCTGCCCTCGGTGGTGTACACATCGCTGACCACCCGCTGATCACCTGAAACTCACATGTCCGAAATCGTCAGAGGATATTTTTAAATTGGTGCTATCTTTACTATCACCACAGATTTGAAGTTTAAATATATATATATATATATATATATTTGCCTAAACAGCTCTTTAAATTATTTTATGACCATTGCCGTTGATGCGAAATGCATTCTGGAAAACTTGGCTGTCCACACAAGTCACCTCCTTATACAGTACATCTTTGAGTAAAGGGGCGAATCAAGAACACATGCCATGTGAACTTGGCTTGAAATGAACTTGGAATTGAAGCAATACTTGGGCTGCGACTGATGACATTTCACAAGTCCATAAGAACTTAAATGGCCTAATATAACTAAGGCCTAGTCCTGAATGAATCTAAACCCTGTCCGAGAAACTGCCCCCCCCATGTTTGATCCTGTATCATCAATATGTACAGAACTCTAGATTAATACAGTTTTACATTCTATGACACCAATTAGCATTTGGTGATTTGTGATTAGTATTGTTTCCTAAGCAATGAAAAAGGAAGATAACCACTGAGACTTACACAGGTATGAGTTTGTGCATGGGCATGGTGAAGGGTGGTATGGTTGATACTGTATGACCACCAAAACTAAAGCGCTCCTACTCTCCAAAAACTCCAAAACTCTGAAAGCTGTGAGACAGAAACACTTTCACTATTAGACTTCGGAGAGCCTGCATGTCTCAGTCTTTAGAGAAGCAGAGAGAGAGAAAGACATGCAGAGAAAAAGAAGTTTGGCTAGGCGATATACTGAGGTTTATTACTTCCATACCATACCTGCCTCAAACACAACTCATAGTCATCTGTCTCTGCAGCTCAACACCTCTAGGACAGATAGCGGCGCGGTGACATTCCACGCACTGACACGCACGTTTATAATGAAAAGTATGACTGGAAACTCCAGTGAACTGGAGAGTAGATTTGAAACTCATTTTAAATTCACTTCTCCATTCTGCATGTGGGGGCTGAAAAACATTGCTGGAGTGTCCAACAGCAGTCATGTTGGAATCTTGATTTATGACATTTTTGACATTGCCAGGTTGTTTATTACCCGCCTCTCAGCCCCTTGTGTCTTTAATATCTTTTGATGGGACTTCACGAGAAAAGATAAGGCGGGCAGAAATCCATACTGCATCTTCCAAGAACGACTCCTCGATATTAAGACTCAACAAAAATAGAAGCAATCCACTCTTCACCTGGAGGGAATTAACTCGCCACAACATAATTGGCAGGAGAAAAAAAAACAAAACAAACTAAATCGATATTTAGATATCAAAGCTTGCTGGCTTCATCAGCGTGTTGAAACGTAACCTCCCGTTCGACTGTTGACTGCCCTCCTCGGGTGTAGGGCCCGGGATCGTACGCAGAGGAGGAATCGCATAGATTTTCTTCTGGCCTCCTTTCTTCTCTGTCATGATGTATTCTGTTTGCTTGTTACATAAAAGCCCCAAATTGCCCGAAGCTGATTTGCTAAACAATGTTTCAGAACTAAATATACACTTATGCTGCAAACCGAATGTAAAAATATGCATGCCGTTCCAAAGAGTTTCCTTGTAAAATAAATATCACCTCTGCGACCTCTGAATGAAGAGAACATGTTAGTTAAATCATGTGAAAAATCGTCCATCTAACTCTCATGGAGGTGGTTGAAAAGCACACTATTAAAAATAAAGGTTTCTGAAATGTTTTTTCAGGTTGTATAGCTCCACAAACAATCTTATAACATCCACAAAATCTTTTGTTACACAAAACGCTTAAAAAAGTTTTTTTTAAGAATCTTCGACTTAAAATGTTGTGTTGAGAACCCAAAATTGTTCCTTGAATCTTTATTTTTAATATTATTGTATTATATCTAATGCATATGGCATTATCAAAATATGGTTAAAATTAATTAAGAAAATGTTTGCCATAAGTGTTACTCAGTCTACCTTTTAAAATATTAAGATTAGATTATTAAGATTTTTTTTAAGAATTTTTATTTCATTAACAGCTCAGACAAAATCACAATTGCCTCTGGGCTGGGGGGGCAGTGCCCCCTTGCCCCCTCCCCCCATAAAATCTGCATATGACTAAAAGATGATTCATTCAACATTAAAACTGAATGGCAGTAGATTTTCTGCTCAAGGTTTATGACCTTCTCTGTTAGTGTATTGGACAAGAAGAAGGCTATATGCTAAAATAACATAATTAGAAATCATTTTCAAGTAATAGCACTTGAGAGACATAAAAGCAACTTGCCAAGTGTACCCTCTTAAAACAAAAACACAAACAGCCCTCATTAGTGGACTAATAATTATTCTCCCATCTTTGACCGATTTCATCAGAGCCTATTAGGACCAGCTTTATTCCAATTAACTCTAAAGACGTGAAGCTTTCAAAACGTTGAGGCTATTAGCTAGGAGTACACACACTCAAAAACATTGCATTCTTACAAGCTGGTGTGTGTACTGACCTTTTAAACAAATACTACTGTTTGTGTGTATCGAACACAGTACATTATACAGCCTCATCATATTTCGAAATGGGTGAAACAGCAAAAAACTACTTTACAACTGTATTAGCATCATTATTCAGCATTGACTATGTCAGGGTACATATCCAATCACTAGCAAACACCCCCCTTCCCCACCCTAGTCTCTAGTCCCTCCCCTAGGAATGGACCGTGTATAAACTAATTAGGGAAAGCAAAGCAATTACACCGAAAATAAACAGAAGCAAAGACATACATTATTTATGGAGACATTCATTGGAAAAAACATATTGATAAAAGAAGGGTTGTAAAGAAGAAAAACAAAGAAAAATCTCCCTGCTGTTTCTGCTTTACCACATTGATATCCCAACAGCATATGGGCAAGCTGATCGGATGCCATAAATATCCGGTTTATTATGTTCTGGGAATGGGTAATGAAAGCAACAACCGGAAACTATTTTTATGTGTCTCTTTGATAAAGTTGCTATGTTCGACAAATAAATGTGATGAGTAAAAATGTTGTGTGACTGTTATGCACAACCTAAATCTTAACTTAGCAACACAGATGTAAACAACAATCAAAGTAATTGGCGTACGTTAATTTAGAGCCACCAAAATACCATGCAGCAAACAAACAATATTGTTAATAAAGGCTTGGGTACGCAAGCACCCCAGGCTCACTCGCCATATGTACCTCTGCATAACATGAAATACGTTGTTTCAGGCACATATTACTGCATCTTTCGATGGAGTGTCCACTGGTTTTACTTGGTTTTGATGCAGGATGCAAGTTCTGAAGCAGACACATACAGTACACAAATTTGTCTTTGTTAAGTAGATTTGTGCTGTTTGGTACTTATTTTTAGTCATATGCGTGAAAATACGTAGCATGCCTAAACAACTTGTGCTGTTCTTGTGGTTTATTTTAATCAAACACATTAATTAAATCGTACAGATGTAATTTGATCGCCGCAGTCACACAAACATAAACTGATGAATATACTTGAATAATGTTCAGTATGTCTGCTTTGTAACATTTAATGAAAATCATAAAAATTGAGGAAAAAACAAGCGTATCCAGTACATCTAGTGGCCACCCTAACTGACCTCACAAATTTCCGTGGTATTGTGACAGAATATTTTGCTCATTTATCCGTGTTATTGTCATGGATCTCTGCATATTTCCATGTCTGTACCACATACTTTCTTTTCCGTGTCAGTTTCATGTATTGGTTGTCCTATTTTTAAACCATTGTCGCTTGAGTTTGGGGTTAGATTTGCGTTTGGGTTAGGATGTCACTTTAACTATTGGTTTAAACAATTGTTGCCTGATAGGGTTAGAGTTGGGTTTGGGTAAGAATGTCATTTTATGTAACAGTAAGTCATTCTAACCCAAACCCAAGCGACAATGGTAAGAAAATGAGGAAAAACAATTGAGTAACCAATACGTGAAACTGACAAGGAAAAGAAAGTCTGTGGTATGGACAAGGAAAATGCGGAGATTTGTGACAATGACACGGATAAATGAGCAAATTCTGTGACTATAACACGGAAATTCGTGAGATCAAGCTGTGCAGGGATGTAGGCACAAGTATGTAATTCCAATAAGCCTATGCATAAACAGCGTATTCTCAGAATTTGCGTATAAACGTAAGAAGTTGTGCAAGACATACGCCAAATTTCTATTTTGTGTGCATATGATACAACAGTCTTTCCCGTTTTCTTAATTCTGCACATCTTTTCGTGTCATTTTATGTATTGGTTTCTATTTTTTTCTGTTTTTTTTTTACCGTTTTGCTTGAATTTGGGTTTAGAACAACTTTTGATTAGATAAAATGACATCCTTACCCAAACCCCAATTCTAACCCCAACTACAAGCGACTATAGTTTAAAAATAGACAAAACATGGAGAAACCATATATAATAAATTAGCAAATCCCAAATCTAAACCCAAGCGACAATGGTTTAAAAGAGAGAAACCAATACATAAAATGACACATGCACCGTGTTAAGCGGACAGGAAGGACTGGCGTATCATATGGATTTTGGCATTTGTTTTGTAAGACTTTTCACACTGCGTGCTACTTATAAGAATGGTTTGGTATACAAGACATGCATTCATATGTGTTGGACATCATATCTTTGTGTGCAATTGTGTATTTCCCATAAGGTGAAACATTAAAAAAGTCACACTTTATCTGGATGTTCCATGTAAATACTGCTGACACCTAAACATTGCCTACTGTTAATTGTAAAAATATTTGCAATAGTTCAGTGCACATTTTGTGTAATGGTGTGCAATGGAAGTCTATGATTAATTATATTCCTCCGCATGTACAGTCTTAATTATTACACCACCTCAGTAATTTTGAGTTCAGATTAAGCTTTTTAGTTCAGCAATAACTTTTCCAGTAGCCAACAAGGGCTATTTCCTCTTAACGACATTCTTGCGTCAATTTTTAATTACCTCTGAGGCTTCGCAACTCTAATGGATCTCTTCTTGCATTAGAGGAGAAAAAAGAAAAACCCAGGAGGTAAAAAGAGAGGAAACGAGAGTATCAGGAGGGTAGGTTCAGCGGTTCGGCAGGAGCTCCATCAGCCGGTTCTCGCCCGTGAAGATCCTCATCCCAGGCTTAATCTGTCATGGGCTCTTGGGAATATCCTCCCTTGCCGTGTTTTTCCCCTTCAGTGCATCCTGATTTGTGCACGTTGATATCGCATTTTTGAAACGATAAACCCTGCCACTAATTATATCATTTTAGCCTCTTTCCTCTCTTAAATTAATACAACTTTTCAAGTTTATACTTCATTAGGTGGCTTGTGGATATGTGTGTATGTAGTCCTAAAATGGGAAGTTACTTTCTGCAGTGGAGCTCATAGACATTGCTTTAATAATATGAAGGTATGAAGATGAATTTAATAACACATCATTGGTGATTCATATTGGCTACAGAGAGATATGGCCAATAAGAGAATTATGCTTAAAGTTCAGCTACAGGGAAAGTCAAGAAAGTAGATTTGAATGCAGTGACTAAACATTTAGACAGTGAATGATGCAACAAAACAGCTGAATCACTCAACACGTCCGCCCACATTTTGACCGAATCACAGACAAATAAACAAAGCAAAAACATCATTTGACGGAAATGATAAATTACAGCATACAGAGGGCCCGTCATACAATATGTAGGAAAACTGAGAGCCCAGTTGTAATAATTTACTTTGGCAAGTCGAAAAAAATCATATTCTGAGTGTGGACCGACTAGTTCATCTTTAAACTTTTGTAGAAAATTGAACATTTTAAAATGTACAACATTTTGAATGTATATGTCAATAACAAGATTAGTTCTTCTCTATGACATCTGTCCCCGTGTCCCCATCTTTCACAAGACTCCTTTTGCATGCACAAAATAATTCAAATTATTACTCCTAGCATGTGTGTGAATGCCTTTTTAGTGTATGTCTGAACAGACTCTTGCAGTACTGTATATGCACATGCTGCATGTTTCTTTTTCATGGGAAGGCAAACAGCAGCAGTTTAGCTGTAGGCTGTCCTGTGAGTTCTCTTCAGATGTTTATTTGCCAAAGTAATGGAGCATGGTAGAGGACATCCATGTTCTTTAAGCTTATGTTAGCAGAGCTAACTTTGGATTCAAACTACTGTAATTTTCATAAATATAAAGAACCATTTAAAGGTAAAGAGAATCTGTGACATTACTTTCAAATGTTGCATGCATAAAAATATTCAGAGGGCACTGCATTGGTTTGTGTTGTAGTTGCTGCATGCTAAAAACAAATAAACCAGAAACAGCAGAAGCAGGGTCTGTACTACATTTAAATTGATACATACAGTAGTTAAGTCGTTTCCATATCCAGTCACTTTGCAAGTAAATATAGTCAGTTTTATGCAGGCCACATTCTCAGTATGGTACTCAGTATGGTCTCCTGTAGAGGGCACGGAGAGGTGTTACCTGTGTGCGATGGACTAAAATAATGAAGCAAGAGAACAGACCAAGGGGTTTCTCTATTTCAGAGTCTCAGTCACAACTCACTGGCCAAACTGTCAATCATCACTGACGTCTCCGCCCACCCCATCTCCCACATTAGCAGGTGATGTGTAAATGTGTTGGCTTTACTCTGAGCCATTAACTCAAGTCGGTAATGACAGAAAATTTTTAAAACAAAACTGAGTCTGTTTCTCTCACTCGTTTCAATCTTTTCTCACTGTTTCTCATGCTGACTTTTTATTCGCTCTGTGTCTTATAAAAATCATGTCAGTTGTTTAAAAAAATCTCGATGAGCACAAATTTTGCTTGCGTCTCATTTTTTCTCTTTCTTTACTTTTTTATTTTTATACCTGCAATCAAGATTCAAAGTGATTTGTAATAGTTTAAAGATGGCTGTTGTACTTACACGTTTGCATTCCAAACGTGTTTGTTTATAAACAACATAATTTTATGTTGCGTTTAACACTTCTTTGTCTGTAAATGGCTTTGATCTACAGTATAATGCTTTCAAAACGTGTTTGTCTTTAAACAATGACTTTTGATGTTTTCAAAACTTTTCTGTCTGTAAGTGATAAAAAACAAAAACACAGAAAGGAGAAGTAAATGGATCGTTCATGCCAACGTCCACTGACCACAGGTGGGTTAACAAGTTGCAGGGTCACTATCAAGTCCAACTAAATTTAATTTTTGCTTATAATTGTCAGTTGTACTGTCATTTTCACTCCCGCTGCTTGAACAGCCAGCCATTTTGCTAAATGTTTTTTCCACTCAACAGGACGAGCTCCGGCATAGTCACGTGGAAAAGTGATGTTAATGCATACCCTATATTCTGTATGTTGAGGCTAAAAAATGCACAATTATCATTTAACTATTTACTCTTCAGTTCTTTCAAGACTAAATATATTATCTGCTATACAAAACAAACAGTATAGCACTATAGGGGAGAGCAGGGCACCAACGCTTTTGGTTTTGGGTCAATCATTAAAAAATATTTGAGTTTGATTAATTACATTTTAACACAAGCAACACACACATCCCTACTAAAAATGAACATTTGAAGTTTGTATCTATTGCTTACAATTCTTGGACAATTACACCAAACATGACAGAAGTGCAAACTTTACAACTTACCAGGTGGGGTTAATTGTAACAGGCAGGGGGTTAGTTGTAACAGGCAAATATTTCAATACTATTTTGTCTATATACTTGAAGTGGATATTGTTTATATATCTGTCTATAATAGACAGGTATCTAGACTATTCATTCCTTATCTAACCATAGTTCAATGATAAATGGATACAAATGTCTAAATATGTGAGAAAAAGCAGCACAATTATGACAAAGGTTTTTTTTTATATGTGATCCAGTGTGTAATAACCATACTAAAGTCGCAAAATCAAATTCTGAGATAATGAAAATCAAAGTCTGATTTAAGTAATTCATTTCATTATGATTTTAATCTTTGACGTGACCTTATTCAATCAATATTAAAGATGTGAAATAAAAATCACAATTTTTAATAAGACAGGCACATTTATTTTGTTGGCAATCATTCGTGTGTAGCCTATTTAAAACAACGGCAAGAATTACGCTAACGTTAGCGGTTTTCATATTGTTATTGCTGAGGGGTTAGTTGTAACACAGCGTTACAATTAACCTCGCTGGGTGAAAATATTTTCAAACCTTTTTTAAAAAGTTGCTAAAAGATGCAGACATATTTCAAAACAATGCTATGTTTTAGTCAACAAGACATTGATTAAGATGACATAACACTGGTTTTGGTATCTTACACACCCAATTCAGAAACCGAAAAAAAAAAAAAAACATATGATGAAAAAATGTACTTGCATGCCACCAAATCAATAACCCTCTGGAAAAACATCATACCTTTCCATAAATTTATGGTAGACCGTCTTTTGGCAGCCTGAAAATACGAAAAAAAAATCACTCAACCCTGTGCAACAATGTAAACGGTCCGTGTTACAACTAACCCCGCTGTAGTGTTTGCCCCATGCACCCTTAATGTTATATGTCAACAATACCTCAGCTGTGCTTAATATAATTTTGGACAAACACCTAAGACAAAGTTTGTGTGCAGGCACGTGCACACATAGACATCAAAGGGGGCTTGAGCACCTGCCCTTTTTATTCCTGGAGAGAAAGTGCCCTTTTTTTCTGGGGTGGTTTTTAAAAAAATAATAATAATAATATGATCTTTATTCATATAACAACTGATGTCTGTCTGTTTCTTGTGTTTTTTACTTGTTGCTTATTTAATTTAACATGAATTTATTCAGGAATCATTTAAATAAGATTTAAACTCTTATATAAAGAAAAACAGCGCTATTTGTGGCACACAAACGGTTAACAGATGAGTCCCGCCTCCAAAATTCACATCGCTAATATGATTGGCTTTACCTTTGAATAGTCCCGCCTCTCTAACTTACATCGCTTTATGATTGGTTTGTCTACACTCATGCTGCCTCATTCGCGCTTCAAGCGCCAAAGCTCAGCCTGAACGAGAAGCGATCATGTGCATGATTATGCAGGCAGGCTACCGGTAAGTGTGTGAGGAAGAAAGCATTCTTATATTAACAGTTTTATGCACAAAATATGGGACATGTTGTTACACATATTGATTCAGGGACATTGTTTTCCATGGCAATCCCTGAAGAGTTGCAAACTTGTAACAGTGTAGTGTATGTAGTTTAAACAGACTGCTCATAAAATAATAAAGCACAAACAATAATACAATTTCTAACTACAGTAGTAAACTTTTTTGTTTGCGTTTTTTGTAATGGCTGTTAAATAAGTATAATGTGTTGTGCTGGAGTAGATTGGGAAGAAATCTGATGGTTGAGTATTTTACTTGCCCAGTCTGAATTTTCACTGACATCACAAAAAAGTAAAATATAAAATACAAATAAAATAGGCCTAATCTATATTTGTTGTTTCTGACATGTGTAACCCTAATAAATATGAAACCTAAGATTAAAGGTGCCATAGGATGTGTTGTCATAATATGTTAAATAGTTTTTTGACAATTACAGAAGGTATGTTGCTTTATTAAGTGCATTTATTGGCATGTAGCGCTAACTCAGCAGTCACAACTTTGTTTTTAGCATTTTAACACATTTGTAATTAATGTGTAATTTAATGTTTTCAAAACATGCACATTGTGTAATGGCTTCCTTTGCTGCTCTATAAACCTAGACTACTAAGGAGACCATGGTGTCCGTGTGAACAACTGATTATTTTGTAGACATCTTTTGAAAATTAAACAATTGCGTGAGTTTGAGGAAGATAAAATTCATTAACTTTTTTAATATTTTTTTAAAAAAGGAAGTCAGAATTGCGTTAATATATATACTTTTTGTTTAAAAAAAAAGAAAAAAATATACATAATTATGAGAAGTGCCCTTTATTTCACTTGAGCCCCTGCCCCTCAAAATGTCTGTGCACGTCCCTGTTTGTGTGTAAATCCAGCATGAAGAGCACCATTAGATCTACTGAATTTTGAAAGAGCGACTTGTGAGCAATTAAATGGGTTTCTCTCTTCTTCTTTCCTTCTGTCCCTGTGGTTGAAGTTAGATAAGGTTCCCTCTCCTCCATGGTGTCCTCTGCACGCTCTCCTGGTCTTTCTGTGGAGGCAGAGGCCATCTCTTCGTAATGTAATTTCACAGTTCATTAAGAGCAGGCCTTGCACGACCCAGTGCAGGGTTGAGTAATGACACAACACAGATTAGCCCTCACTGGCCTCACAGAGACCGCCACTCCTAACAAATATATTCAGCCTTCTTCTTTCCACCATACGCTGAGTCTCATTAACTGGACATTAAGGATGCTACTGAAGAATCTTCACTGCTATTACATGTTATTCATGTTGCAGAGAAGTTTCGGTCACCTTGTGCTGTCTTATCACCAGATACTGAAGAAAATATTATAGCGTTCAAATTGAATCCATGTTATCAATAATAGGATGCATAAATGTCCCCCAGCAATGGTTATTACTGCTAATACACTATTTGTTGCCTGCGTCCTCTTGGCTAAGATATCCTTCTTGTCACTTTATAGTTTGCTCTCCTCTTCCAAATCCTTTAGTTAATCCTGTTATATTTAGTGTTGAGCCTATTTATTAAATATTAAAATATATTATATTAATCAACTTATAAATAATACTTCAATGACATAGTTATAAAAAAAATTGCTATTTTTTAGTCACACTGTTTGTTAATCATTCAGATTTCATCCTATCATACAAACGTTTCATATCAGCTTTCCATAAATCAGTAAAAACACACCAAAAAGGCGATGTTTAAGCCTTTTTATATTTAAAGAAGATTCAAGTGTACTTACTTGGGGGGATGTTGTGTACAAGAGATCAGAAGCAAACATGTTGAGATCTTAAACAACAAATCTGACTTAATGGAAATGAGTGTTAATGAAGCTTTTACGAAGCACATCATTAGCATGTGAGATGCTCACAGCAAATAATGAGCGCAGCCCCGCAGGTGTGTACTGAACGGACTTAAAATAACCATCATTATCTGCGAAAAAACATAATAATCATCATCCGATACTTACACAATGATAATATTCACATCAAAGACAACATCACAAATACCCTTAAATGGTATTTAAATGGTCGGGAAAATCTTTCTTTGTGACTGTGAGCGGATGGCGTGTGATAGTGTGCGTGTGTTAGTTCAATGGTGAATAACTTTCAGGCGAAGAAAATGTCATTTCGGTGCCCCGCTGTTTTAGGATTGTGGATAATACACACCAGGTCACAGGATCAACTGAACTAATTCAAAATACTCTGAATCCATTTTGGCTTCTACATTACCCTGTGACCTGCTGGTATTTCCTACGCTTTGCAGCCCCTTGGGTTTCCACCTCTCATCTAGGCTTCTCTGTTTCATTTCTTCATTTCACTTTTTCCTCAGTAGACTTACATGTCTCTGTGTGTGTGTGTGTGTGTGTGTGTGTGTGTGTGTGTGTGTGTGTGTGTGTGTGTGTGTGAGGGAGTAGAGATGAAGATGCAGGCTCGAACCGATTTCATCTTCATTGTGCAATCGGGCTGTAGTCTGACCAGTCCACTCGATCTGTGATTTCAGTCCCTCAGCACCCAGCGTCCTTGAGCAGGGTCTCGGACAGGCTGATATTTTCTCCAGATCTCCATTATTCTTCAGTTTATGAAGCTTCTGTGGTCTTTTCTGGAACACTCAGTTAATAAAATATCCAATTTACCTATTTCTACAGTATGTATTGTGGCTTTTGTGTTTTTATACAGATGGGTTACGGGTAACTGCTTTATATTATGCAGCATGCAGTATGGGGATGCACAAAGGGATTTTTAAGTCATGGAGACAAAGTCTGTCAACAGTTTAGCTTGAATGCATTTTTGCCATGCGAAGCAAAGCCTTTTCTGAATTAGTTATAAGGACTTTAATTGATCTATGGAGTCGGTCCAACCCAATCTCATGGAAATTTGTGCTACTGACACGAATATCTGCTGTTTTTCGGCCCCTGGAGCACGAATGTCTTTATCGTGGCACACAGAACTAATTTTTGGAAACAGTTTTGCTTTCTGTATCGTGTAGTTTTATATTTTGTTTTCTCATTGTTTTGTCCTATTTTTTTTACCATTGTTGCTTGGGGTTAGGGTTAGAATCACTTTCTGCGACATCCTAACCCAAACCCCAACCCTAACCCCAACTCCACGCGAGAATAGGCGGACGAAAAACATGTAGAAACCAATGTATCAATTTAAAAAATAATGTAGACACCAAAACTAACCCTCACCCCAATCGACAATAATTTAAAAATAGAAAAAAAACTATGATAAAAATATATAAATATAGAATACAGAATATAGGAACACTTTGGGAAACTTCAAAGCCAGGTGTGAGACAGCGTCTAAGAATGAACAGCGTAATGCAGATTTTGTGGGCACAAATAGGATACTTAGTTCTCCCTTTTTGATTTTTGTAAAGTAACTTTTGGGCACTGATTTAACCTTTTTATAGGTTAAACAATTCCAGCGTAGAAGTTATTTGTATGTATTACCGCACCGTTCAGCTTGGGAGCACAAATTCAACATCTATTCTGTTTAGCCCTGATACTGTATCACCTAGCGCTACCATTGCCAAAGGTACATTAAGAGCATTAGGAACAAACCAAATCGATACAAAAGGCATATTACAAAGTTCTTCAGCCCTTCAATATGGGGCATTAAGACCATGATGCATGCATCTATGATGAATCAATTTCAGTGGCTTTCATTTATTTAGCTCCAAGACAATTACAGTCTTTTTACTTCCAGCACTAAAAGCTGTACATAAATATCGGACTCTGCGAGCCAGTAATTATATGGACCTCCAGATGCATTTTTAAATATGAAAAAAAGGACCCATTCATTCCTCTCAAGGTAAATGAAATAACCGTGTCCTCCAGTGGATTAAGTAACTTTTGATGTAGGTCTTTGAGAGAGCCGTATTGATTTCACCCTGTGAATGCTTTCCAAACCAGGATTGACTATACAAGGCTGGCTAGAGGATATGGATGATGGAAAAGATTAGATCTTTGAAGTCCAAGCTAAAGAGCTTGTTTTATCTCTCAAGCTCAAGTGTTACATTGGTGATTCATATTTTTTATGTGTCTGTATATTCGCCCCCATCCATCCGCCCACTTATAGATATAGCGCAAACCTGCAAAGGTCAAAGAAGTATTTAGTACAGTAGGATCAGAGCTGTTGCTGCTATGCCTCATCAATACAGTTCATGCGTATTTTAAGTTTCAAAACGCTTGATTTAAAAAAAACAATGCACAGCCAAATTTCTATAAGAAAAAATCTCCCTAAGGGCAAATACTGCAGGTGGTGCCGTGCCCGAGGCCATAGCGGGGTTAAGAAAATGCCCTTTAGCAGGTTATTTTTGGCTAAACATTTCTTTGCACGTCTTTGCGTGCATGTTCTGCTGTTTGTGCTCGAAATGGCTTCATTTATGACTTTCGAATTCCTGTCACATCCCACATAGGCCAGAAATATCAATGCTAGAATCAAATAATGCATGATAATGTATCAGTGTTGACACGCACACAGTAGGTTTTAATTGGTCCACCAAGACTAATATGATGTAGCTCTTGAAGGCAGTTGACGTTTGAACATGGAAATGTGACATTAGACTGTGAAAAAGGTCTCATTTAGAGAGGCTTACCCTGACTATAAAATCACTTCATTAGAAGAGCTAAAATACAGAGGACAGAATTGAGAAGAATGAGATATATACTGGATTTATGTCTATCTATAACCGTCTCTCTAATTCATAATAAATAATATATTATAGCATTATCTATCTATCTGTATGTCTGTCAATCTATCCATCCTCTTTAATTAAAGAGCCTCTTTAATAAAGTCAATCATATTATTTCGGACCATCAGGCGATGTCCTTAATTTAACCATCTTAATCAACCTCTTATACACTACACTGTAAAGTTCACAAGGTTACAAAATCACTAAACTTGTGACGTAATTTATTTCAGTGTTGTTTAATGTGGGACACATTATAGCACACACGTATTTGCATATTCATATATAAATGAAACATTTTTGTACACAGGCTCTTTTTGAGTTCTCATATCACAGTAATAGCTACATTTGTCATCTGATGATGTCACCCGATTACCCACAGCACAACACCACCTATATTTTACATCAAGAATAAATCTTGTAGAAAGTTTTTTGGACATATATTAAAGGTAATGGTTCAATTAAAGGACTGTGTTAAGAGTACCATGCTGTAAATGAACAAACTATGAATAAACCAATCATATGTTGCTAAGGAATAAGAGTAATAAATGAATATTTAATTTTGGAGATTATACAGAATCCATATTATACATATCATACATTATACATATCCGGCCATTTTTTGTCCTTTAGTGAGAAAGTTGGCAATAGAGGTCTTCACGGGTCCAAAAATTTGTACCTGAACCTAAATACACTTGTAAAGGTGTTATACTGAACCAACCCGGACCCCAGTCGCGTAGTTACGGGTGGGACTTCTTGCCCCTCCCCCACCCCACATCATGGAAATAAACACCCGGTTTAAAGAAACAGTCTACTCATTTTCAATATTAAACTATGTTATTACCTTAACTAAGAAGAGTTGATACATCCCTCTATCATCTGTGTGCGTGCACGTAAGCGCTGGAGCGCGCTGCGACACTTCGATAGCATTTAGCTTAGCCCCATTCATTCAATGGTATCAAACAGAGATAAAGTTAGAAGTGACCAAACACATCAACGTTTTTCCTATTTAAGACGAGTAGTTATACGAGCAAGTTTGGTGGTACAAAATAAAACGTAGTGCTTTTCTAAGCGGATTTAAAAGAGGAACTATATTTTATGGCGTAATAGCACTTTTGGGAGTACTTCGACTCGCCTGAAAAATCCGCTCCCCTTCTCCCTCTCATAATGGGAGAGGGAGGGTGTTACTGCGCCGAGACGAAGTACTCCCAAAAGTGCTATTATGCCATACAATATAGTTCCTCTTTTAAATCCGCTTAGAAAAGCGCTACGTTTTATTTTGTACCACCAAACTTGCTTGTATAACTACTCGTCTTAAATAGGAAAAACGTTGATGTGTTCGGTCACTTCTAACTATGGATTTTGATTTTCTCTGGGCCCACCCACATTGTGAATCCTGGCTACGCTAGTGCCGGACCCATCTATTATTTTGAAAGTTGGACACGGAACCGTTTATTTTTTAAAAACTGGACCTGAACCCGTCCAAGCAGACACAGACCCGACTGGACCGATTCTTCAGCTAAATGCTATTAATAAGTCAATAAACAAGTAGGCGAAAATTAAACTTTTTGTCTTACCCATATAGCCTTCTCCCTACTTGTACCTGACTGTGATGCACAATCCTCCTAGCCAAGAAAGTTCCATCCATGTTATTCCAGTCTCTTGCTGACTGAAATGCTTATTCCAGCTTTAAAAGTCCACTTACAGTCACAGTGATGAATGACGCAGTTTTGCATTTTTTGTTTCTCGAGTGGACCTGCATAATAATTTAGACTGTTTGCCCATTTGGATTATAATAACAATTGCTCGTTCAGTGCCATGGCTGCTGACGTTAGCTTTACTTCTTAGCTATCATCTCTGTGCTTTAAAAGCAGAGTCTACACGAAAACATTAGATGTAACAAAAAGATGGTTAATTTATAATATTATTATAAAAATTGGAGAAAGTGTAAAGTAGTGCAAAACACTGCGGTATGACGGAATAAGTCCCAACCTTTTAAATTAAAGAGCCAATTGTCAAAGGTAAAGTCATTGCGTCACTGCAGAAGCTCCCGACTGGTAGCCATAGTAACCTGGTTGAATCCAATGGAGTCGCTGTGTCCATTTCCTTTACTGTCTATGATAGAAACATAACAAGAGCACATGCGCGTTAGCTGCCTGGCTGGAGCAACCAAATATAAACTTTAACTTTAAACTAAACTATAAAATTTGAGCATCATAGAAAAAATGTATTTGGATTTTGTTGCTGTTTTTGAAATGTATTTAAATGTGAGTGTGTGTGCTCCAAGTCCGATCAGATTAAACACACCAGTCGGGTCCTGGGTCCAGGGCTGGTTGGTAATCTGGCATACCGGGCAAATGCTAGGTGGGCCGACGCACTTGGATATGATTTTTTTTAACTGGCCAAAGACCGACCCATAAAACAGGGACAGCGGCCCATTGGTTCATTTTTCATACTCACACTGGGCTGGCCCAATCATCTCTTAACAGGCTCTACCCCTCCCCCTCTGTTTCATACATCTCACACTATTTTTGTCTGACCAGCACATAACACTCGTACATCGCGCAATTTGGCCCTTTGCTTTCATTGTTTCTTTGTTTCTGTTTTTACGTAATTCATTAATACTGCTAAAAGGCGTGGTGGCAATGTACTGTATTTTTCAAAAAAGTTTGCGTAAGATGTTTTTTTTTTTTTGACAGACCGGCCCAGGAGACACCCAATCAGCAGCCCATTGGTTCTTTTTTATTTGACATTTGGCTAGCCCAATCACAACTCTTCGGGCTTTTTTATGAAGCAAGCAGTGTCAGTGTGCGTCTGTCAAAATGAGAGACGACTGAGAACCGAGTTGATGTGCGGTAAGCAGAACTGCTTTTAAAACACTGTGTTTAGATAAGATAAGAACATACTTTACTGATTCAAACCAAATTAATCTTAATACCTACCATTCATTTTGTAAATAAGGCATTTATAAGCAATACATTATTGTTGATGGCTGGAGAAAAAAGCACCTTATATTCTGGTGTGCAGAATTATTAGGCACATTTTCTTTTACATTTAAAATGTGCCAAAAAATGTTGAACACACACACACTGGAAATGTATTATCTAATGTCCATAAGAAATATGCCATGCATGGAAATTGCAAAATTGAGGTGTGACCATTAGACAAGAAACCCTGATTCAGGCAGCAAGGTCATAAAATAGGATGAAAGGAAAAGATATATACAAAAATGAATTTTAGTTATTAAAATTACTGTGGTTTGGAAATGGTAAAAGGTGTTCAGAAAAAAAGTGATCAAAATATTCTGCACACACTGTAATCGGACTCGTGGCTCTGCCGCGAGACTGCAACTTTATTTTAACATTTATCAAGTCTCAGTGTTATCATAAGGTGGTCAGAATGGTTAGTTTAAACATTGTGCACTCACTGGCTAAGACAATTAGCAGATTTTTAATGTCACCTGTCAGCTCTTATACTTTTCTACTTAATCATTATATGGAGTTGGTAGTCAAGATTGCACAAAGATTTGTGATCCTATGTAGTGGCCCGGTCTGGGCCAAAATGCCAGGGCCAATTTTTTGTCCCAGTCCAGCCCTGCCCGGGTCCTTGGGTCTCGGGTCTTCCATGTAGACCTCTAGTTGGCAACTCTACTTGATCAACCACCACCAAAAAAAAACATTTATAACAGTAATTTTTATTCTTGCTTGCTTTTTTGCTTTTTTCTTTCTATCTTGTTTTCTTTCTGTCTTGCTTTCTTGCAAATGCATGACAAAAATGAGATTCTAATAACATTAGCATTGGGCTTGTGTGGGCTCTATTTCTAATTAAACAATTCTGTAGAGAGTTATTTAACCGAACGCTCCAAAACCAGACATATTTTAGCTAAACTTCAACATGTCCTCTTAAACATCTTTTAAACAGTCAGGGCAAAAGGCTTTCTCCTCTGAACCGTTCAGCCTAAATTAGTCAATGAGAGTTAGGTTGTCTTGGGAAAGGAATCGCTTCAGAACAAAGGCAAAATAAGCTCTGGTAAGCTCTGCTATGGGATTTCCTGCAGTCAGAAGACCAGCTAACGTTTCATTCTCTCCATTACCCAGAGGTCTTAATTAGTTTAGGTTAATCATGTGCCAGCGTAATTGACTGCTGTTGTGCCTTCTCTTCATCATTTTAGCGCCTTAAACCCACCTGCAATGAGAGGCTTCTTTTCAACAGTGTCTCAATCTCTCTCTTTCTCTGGCTTTCTACTTAATTTTTTAGTCCTCTCCACTTTGATGGCAAGATAATGTGATCTTATGCATAACAGGCCCGATTATTTCAAAATTTCCTATCCCTTTCATTTAAGTTTTTGAAATGATCTCTCGCCGTGATATCATTTTAGCCGTTCTCCATAAAACAATATTAAGCACAATTTATTAGGTTTCAGTTCCTTCAATTTGCATATTTCAGCAACAGATCGTATGAGAAACTAACTATAGGAAAATAACAGATGATAACAGAAGGCTCAGTTACTAACTGAATACCAACACACTGAGCCTGCAGGCAGCCTTGATCACAAGGTACATCTAGAAAACAAAGTGCTAGTTGTTAATTACATACTGTTGTCTCATTTGCTTTATTTATTTATTCTTTAATTGAGAAACTAACTCACCACAGCAGATACATATCCTCAGGTGACTCAATGTGGGCATTGTTCTGTCTTTCAGATTGATCATTTCTAATTATTTCTACCTATAAACCTCTTTAGTTGGTAGAGCATTGTGTTAGCTGCAGGAATGCAATGGGTTTGAGTCCCAGGGAACACGCTTACTGATTAAATGTATGCCTTGAATACAATGTAAGGGCGCATTGACATTATCCAAATCAAATGACACCCGAGCACATTTGACCCCAAAAGCCTGGTTTGTTTGACTAGTGTGATCGCTCCGTGCCCCTGGCTGGCTTGCAGAGGTGGGCTCGGGCGTAGTTTACTTGGGCTAGGCATGAACGCGCAGTGTGATCGCAAATCATGCCAGAGCGCGGTTCGAAAGAGAGACATAAGCTGCGCTACCATTAGCTTTCCCATAAGCCTTTGTAAAACCTTTTGATGCACGCAGCAGAATTACGTGGATGTCTGAGTGGCACAGATCAACTAAGCAATATGATGTGAGAGGGCTGTGTGTCATCGCGCCCCCAAAGACTAATAGTCAAAATAAGTGCCTGCTGCACACGCCGTTGAAAGGGTTTATGATAAAAGAGACGCTTACATTCACAAAATACTCGCAAGACAATTTAACTCTTTAGATTAAGTGAGTATCTGGCAAACGTGAGCATCACTTATTTTGACAAGACGCATGATGCACATGATTCGCATGACGAGCCACACACATGAGGGTCTAAATACATGTTGTAGCGATCTTCGTATCATGTGCGCTCAAAAAAGAATACATATCATCTAGTCTTTATTTAAAACAATCGCATCATAATGACGTAAACCTACTCCAGTCCGGATCATAAAGTCTAGTATGAGTGTGTGCTGAGGAGTGGGGAGGAGTGATAATCCCTCTCAGGTACAGTTCGGTACAATGTGAGTACAGTCTAATTTTAAGACACAGTACAGGCAGAACAAGTGAAAAATATTAATTTTGGTCATAAAAAATAAGTACATTAACTCTTTCCCCTTCATTAATGAGTTATCTAGTCAATTAAAAGAAAACATTTGAAAAAAATGCTAATCTGCAAAAACGCGATTATCAACTAGATGGATCAACTAGATTACCCAATTTATAAAAAAACCTGAAACAAAAACGTTATGTACAAATTTTAAACTCTGTGTAGGTTTTGATATTCGTTCTGAATCTGATCTCTAACAAAATTCCTTTACAAAAATGCAATTATTTCAGCTTTTTGCTAAAGAAAATTGTAAAGAAAAATACTTTAAATACATATTTTAGAGTTTATAAGCAGAGAAAAAAATATAAAGATAGGATTAAACTTTTTTCCTGTTTTGTTTGTTTCTTTGAAAGCACTCAGCTTCTGATGCTTTTGTTTAGGTTTTTTTAAAAAAAAAAAATGAATGAGAATATAAAGTGTGGGACTTGCTTGATGTTAAAAGAGTTATTGGGAGACATAAATTGTGGGGCGTGATTGATGTTAAAAGAGAGACAAGACACAAAAATGATCATACTTGCGCTGACTGACACACAGTGTGTGATCCCATTATACACATATTCACAGAATAACAGATTTAAAATATAAATCGTGATAAGTATTCACTCAAAGATAATCTGGTATGTCAAGTAAATGTTCGGTTAAACGTTGGGGGGGGAAATATCTGAGTAACGTTATATTCTTGCATTATATTAGACCTTAGAATGATCTGTCTTAACATTAATGAAACAATTAAAGTGACTTTGTGTGTGCCAAATCTATTGGTATTACCAATTATTTTAAAGGGATACCTCACCCAAACATGAAAATTCTGTCATCATTTTCTTATCCTCGTGTTGTAACTTAATTATATTAAGCCTTAAAGTTCTGCATAATTAAGGGCGTGGCCACTTGAGTGACGGGGAACCTGCCACTGCTGTCACAACTGTGAAGCTAGGTGAGCGTGATCTCAGCAACCGCCACCTCAGCTTCACCCAAATCCCGCCTCTTTACCCATTTTTGGTTATCGGTGAGTGCTCCTTGAGTGACGCACGGTCAAGATGGTGACGGGAGGCTCCGCCCACTATTGGCTTCAAAAAACTTCTTAAAACACTTATGGGTGATGTCACGGACACTACGTCCATATTTTTTACAGTCTATGGATTGTAACCAACTTCCATATTAGGAAAAATTATGCAATGGAATTCAATAGGTACCATCAACTGTGTGCTTACCATCATTTATCTAAATAACTTCTGTTGTATTTATCAGAAAAACGAAATACATATAGGTTTAGAACAACATACTGATGAGAAAATGGTGACAGAATTGTAATTTTTGGGTGAATATTATGGTTGCATTGATTTTGTTTTGGAACCTTTAACTTATTTTTTTTTCAAAATGTTCTTTGCTGACTCATTCAACTTCAAAGAGGATGTGAAATAACTACACATTTAAAATGTGCTGTGACTCAGTTTGCCAGGAAGGGTCATAATTGTAAACCAAGGTGAAAAAGCTTTGACTATCAATGCTTGCTTGTAGACAACCAGCGGTGCAGCTCATTTAAAAGACCTTGTCATATCAAAATGATCATAGACGTTTTACATTCTTTAACAAATAGGATTTTAAACAGGATCTCCTGCTCTGTTCTAATTATCATTCCCTCATTTTTTTCTTTTCCTCCATCTGCTTAATTTATTATTAATAGCACTTTAGCTCAGCAATTGATGCAATCTATCTTATATGACACATGGAAGAATAAGTTGAAGGTCTGTGTTTCTGGCTGCCATGTTGTGACTGAAATTAATAGTTAATTTGGCTTTATCTACCACATTAAATTAAGGGGATCAGGCATGACAGATGTCTTTTTATTCTTTAGTTCTGCTTAATCTACAGGACATACCAGTTACAAACAGCTAAATATTTTCCTTTTCTAAATTTAAAATTTAAATAATGCTTTCACACAAAATAACTCTTTTATTTACATTTACTGAAAACGGGACAATCTCTTTTGATTACTAAACAGAGCCCACCCCAATTTTGTTTGGCAGATAGACCCACCTGGTGTTATTTAAATTTACAAGCAACACACATTCCAGTTCACATATTTTGTAACTAGCATAACGTTTTTGTTAAGATAATCTCTTTCAATGTCATTGGAATAAACTTTTTAGCAATGGTCAAGTTCATTCTAGAAACAATGACATGACACTGTAAACAATACTTTTTATTATTACATCATATATGTCATTTTACTTTACAAGTTATTATACCAATATAATCAAATATTTTGTTACTGACAATAGTAAAGTTTTAATGAAACATGGCCGACCAGCATCTTCTGTGTGGACTCATTTGTTATTGAGTTGATATGTTTTTAAGTTGAGGAAATATACTTAACGTGTTAAGCTGAATGAAAAATTAACAAATTCAGAAACTGCAAGTCGAGTCAACTGAAAACATTGCATTGAAGCAACTAAACAGCAAAATCATTGTTTATTGTGTATTCACCGTTGAATCTAATATCCTTAAAAAAAGCAACACAATCATAAACAAAGCACCTGGAACGACCCAAGAAGCAAGCCCTTAAGCAGCAAAACCAGGAATGGACAAGCGACTTTCGTACCAACTGTGCACAGCAATTTGTTTATGTGTTGTTTTGTCACATTTTAATGGAGCGGGTCCCTTGATGGGAGTCCTGCTGGGGTCATTTGGTGTTTGTGATTACAACCCCGTTTCTAGGAACTGTTAGAGGAGCACTCATCTCCATAGGTGCCGTGTGGCAGAAGCAGCTAGTATGCACTTTGAGTCCTGCTAATTTCAATAGAGCTGCTGTGTTTCTATAGTCATCGTGGACTCATTGACTTTGTCCCTTCTCCTTCGTTCTCTCTTTCTCTCTTTGAGGATCAGCAATGGCTGTGAGCATGAAAGCACAGCTCACAGGATCCACTGCTGCCAAGCCATCTGCTCATCTGGACAGCCCAGAGACTGAGATTGAGAGCAGCTATCAGAGTCTAGAGACAGAGAGAGTAACAAGATAAGATGAACTAATGCAGTGTCATCACTGTATTATGTGATCCTCTCTTTAAAAATCAGGCTAACATCTCATAATCTAAAGTTTGATTTCAGTCAGTAAATTCACATTGATTTTAATCGTTGGCATGACCCTGAACCTCATTCACACAGCACTTTCCGAAAATTTCCGTAAAATTGGAAAGCATTCAGTGCGAACAAACCACAGAAACAATGCCGTAGGGGGGCGTGCCATAGTGAGGCCGCATGTGTCATTTTAACCAGAAGTTATGGTTTGGCTCTTTGACAGACGCTGTGGAAAAAAATATGTTACATGTCTTTACGGGATTTTTATGGTATGTGTGTGAATGCAAGCACAGGTTCTGAAAAATCATTGGCAGTCTAAATGAACCACAAATCAAACGATCCCGGACAAATCCCGGACACATTTTCCGTGTATTTTCGTAATCTCGGTGTGAAAAGGGCTTTCCTCGGTCTGTTTTAAACATATTAAGGTTATGATTTACAGAATGTTGTTTAAATTATAGGATGATTTTATGCACATAGAAAACAGTAATTGGCTTTAGCTGGGTTTTCATAGACTATGCCGTATATTTGTTGAGAAAATGAAGATAATTAAATGTTAACTATTTCACCGCCATTGACGCGATAACTCGTCAATTAAGAGAAAACGCTTCCCTGCCAATGACCAGAATTTTCGGCTTTCCGCAATACCGCTATTTTTACAACCCGGAAGTAGCGCCTCACGTGAGAGAGAGAACTCTGTGTATGTTTTAAAGATCGCTCTGCATCTGATCCAACATGATCTCACAAAGTTCTGTGGGATAGTCACGGAATTTTGTGCTCATTTTTCCGTGGCATTCTCACGGATCTCCGCATTTCTCCGTGGCCCTGCTACGGACTGTCTTTTTCCGTGGCATTCTCACGGATTGGTTACTCAACTGCTTTTTCCTATTTTCAAACCATTTTCGCTTCGGTTTAGGGTTAGATTTGGTGTTTGCATTAGTATGTCACTTTAACTATTGGTTTATATAATTTTTTCTGATTTATTCTTTTATATTTTCTAAACTTTAAACAATTGTCGCCTGGCGTTGGGGTTAGAGTTGGGTTTGGGTAGGGATGCCATTTCATGTAAATCTAACCCTAAACCGAAGCGAAAATGGTAAGAAAATAGGACAAAACAGTTGAGTAACCAATCCGTGAGAATGCCACGGAAAAAGACAGTCCGTAGCAGGGCCACGGAAAATGCGGAGATCCGTGAGAATGCCACGGAAAAATGAGCACAAAATTCCGTGACTATGCCACGGAAATTCGTGAGATCAGGTTGATCTGATCTTTATCAAAAGTCCTTCACAAAAATTGAATTATCTCAGCTGTTGGGTGTTTTTGAAAAAACCTACCCATATCTGAGAGGTGATAAAAAAAGAACCAATGAAGGTAGGATGAAACGTTTTAGTTTTTTATGAAAGCAGAGGGTCTGCTTTCATTTGATATTTTGTTTGTTTATATATTTGGAAGGCATTAAACTTTTGTGAAAATCATGAAAAATGCTGGCGCTGGCTGGCAACTTTTTTTTTAAACGCTGGCGGGGGAAAAGTTAAATCCAGGCGTTCTGTGCAATTACAGCAACACCAAAGAGTATTTAATCTTAAAATAACATTTCCAAAAAAGTTTCAGTCTTTCATCCACTCGAAACAGGGTGAACGGCACTTTCACATTCGCTTTGCAGCCCTCTATTGGCCAAAACCGCACTAAAGAAGTTTCCAAAAACTCTGTAGTGTTGCTTTAAAAGTGTCAGTTCACCCAAAAATGAAAAGTCTGCCATCATTTACTCACTGTCATTTTGTTATAAACCTGTATTTCTTTGTTCTGATGAAAACGAAGGATGATATTTTGAGGAATGTTTGTATCCAAACTATTTATGAGCCCCATTTACTTTCATAGTATTCTTTCCTCCTATGGCAGCCAATGGTGCTCATGACATTTGGCTACAAACATTCCTTAAAATGTCTTCCCTCATGTTCATTAGAACAAATAAATTTATACAGGTTTGTAACAACATGAAAGTGAGTAAATTATGTCAGAATTTTCATTTTGGGGTGAACTATCCCTTTAACAAGAGATAGTTTCTCTACACAAATGCTCCACATATATATATATATATATATATATAAAAATTTAAGGCAGCAAATAAGTTTTTACAGTGCACATAACATAAGCTGTGATTTTGTTGTGATGATGTTTTATGCAGGAGTAATTAGCCTTAGCCCCCCAATGAGAGTATAATAGAATAAAAAAGTGGTAACACTTTTTTTTACGTTGTCTTTGTTACACATGTAACATGTAATTATTATAGTAATAACAGTTAGTTATGCATAATTACATGCAACTAATCCTAAACCAAACCCTAAACCTAACCCCAACCCTATAGTAATTACATGTTGTTAATGATTATTACTTAGTACTTAAATGAAAAATTAAACTGTAACAGTGATACCGTAAAATAAAGTGTGACCAAAAAATTATATATATATATATATATATATATATATATATATAAATAATTTTTTATTATTATTTTAATACAGTGTAAGGTTAGGTCTATATACAAAGAGTGGCAGAGGTAGAAATATATGGGGTTGCCAGGCGGTGAACAAGGCTACTATAAGGGGTCCATAGTCCATAAAAGTAAACAATGTGCAATAAGCATCAAAAAAGCATGAATGAAACTCATGACTGCTGATTACTGCATATTACCCTACATTAGATAAATATTCCTAGGCTACTGCACTGACTGCATTGATCACTGGCATGCAAACATACTGTAATGTAAGGCTGAATTTTTAACTTTTCTATTTCTCACAACTGATTTACTGTCTGTTAATGAAACAAAAAATCTCATGTTAAGTGCAGTTACTTTTGTAAAATCTAACTCCATACCTTAAACTTAACACTTTTGGCAAAAAAGTAATTGAGCCTTTTTAAGATACATTTGGATTTATCTTTGTTACAAAGTGATAGTTAGACAAATTTTCTCTTCTTGTTTTCTTATTTAGTTAACTTTAATTTGCAACGTACATTAATATTTTCTAAATATTTCTTTTTAACACTGTGCTGTGCTGCACCACGTCGAAATAAACACGTCAATTAACATGTAAATAATTATTTGAGAGAGTGAAAGTAGTGCATTAAATTTGGACACCCCAAACACCCCTCTAGCTCCTTCACCTTATTAACGTATTCAACTGTATTGCATAGATGGGCTGAACGTGCTGAAAGTTTATGAGGGGAAAGAGACAAAGTCTGCCCTGCTGCCGTTTTCAAAAGAAATTTAAAGGGGACTGAAGCGATCACTAATCCCTAAATTTTTAGGGGGACTCAGAAGAATTTAGGGGGGGGGGGGGGGCTAAAGCCTGGTCTTACAGTATGTATTGGATGGGGCTGGTTTGACTGCATGTAATAACATAAGCGTGGTTATTCAAGGTTTGCAATTTATAGTTTCTAATAAATTATAAATAAATAAATATTGTTACTAACACAACATTTAAATTAGAACTAATTTTTAATATATGTATAATTAATTGTACATATTACCATTCATTTAAAAGCCCTAATTAAAAGTTAGGAAATTTAACTAATTAAGAAAATGTACTAAATAATATAAGTGCGTACCTGCTGAACTTCACAGAGTGCTCATGCAAACTTTTCACCAAATTAGTAGTTTAACATATCCCTCATACAGTTAGCACAGAAAAGCTCAGAAAACTCATGACCTGAAACATGTTGCAACTCCAGCAAAAGTTCAGATAGTAAAAACTCATTATTGCACAGAAAAAATAATAAAACTTTTACTTTAACAACATTTAAATTTTACTTTCACCTTTGAGGTTCATTTTCTAACAAACTGCCTAAGCCTTTAAAGTAGGTAAACATAATTTCCAACCATAAATTAAGTACCAGGCTTGTTTTAGTCAGCTCAAAATGTCTGGCTCACTAATTGGAATAAACCCGATTTTGGGGTCTGCTGCTCTCTGTGGTTAAATTAAGTCACGTCTACCATACGCACAGGCACACACAAACATGCACAGTAAATTCAGATGTGAACTTTTACTAAGTTGAGCGCTAGCTTTGTCACAACTGCTAACGGAACAGGGATTTTCTTCTAGTCCTCTAAAGATCTTAAGACCGAGGCTGCTGGCATACATCAGCTACATGAGTCAGGGCATCAATTATTTCCCCTTTCCCGTCTCCACTCCACCAGAACAAACGCTACTTCGCAGATGAGCATTCCCTGGGTTCAGTGATGGTGACAGTGACAGGCAATAACGCATAAAACATTGCAACAACAACAGGCGCTTTACATTAGAAGAAAGAGAACGAGTAATTTTTTTTCCCATGTCTCTCTCTTTTTTATTCGTTAAATATAATCATCCTCTGTTCTTTAGGGTGAGCACAGAATGAATACCACTGGGAGTTCATTTGTGGCAACACTTGCATGGTAAATTTAGCAGTTCTTGCTTTATTCGCTGGCTTGTTATGCTATGCCGCTCATTCTCTCATTTGTTTGGTGTTTAGCTGGACCCACTTTTTCACTTTAGTGTGTTATTAACTTTTGTTTTTTAGAACGAATATTACACTTATTTTCATCAATAAGGTTGATACGCTGCTTGATATGTATTCAGTAGCTTTAAACAGGCTGAAGATTGGTGGTGTTTGTAAAAACAAGCACTGCTACCGTGTATGTCTATTCCCCAAAGATAGAGTCATAGTTTTGTTCAAATAAAAAATGCTACATATATACATCATACAGTACTGTATATAAGGAACTGAAGACCCACAAATAAACCTGACATCAACTGTAAATTTTGTTTAGCTCAAATTGGGCTAAAAACTTTCTTCATGTTCGTTTTACGGTAGGGAAGACCAGAGACAGCTGAAACACTTTTTGCATTTTTTAGCAATACATCAAAAAAAAAACATTTTTACTGTAATAACTGATTTGTTATATTATAAACTTTAATCTGTCAACTGCTGAAACAATGTAGGGTTAGGGTTAGGTTGCAAAATTGATTTTAATACAGTGTACAGGGAAGGTTGTAACATGTCTAAAATATAATAATAATAATAATAATACATTTATTTTGTATAGCGCCTTTAAAAGTAGCTTTCTCAAAGTACTAGATACAAGCATAACAACATAACACAATAAAATTACAAAAAAATAAAGACAAAAATAATTCAAATCAAGTAAAAGCAATCCTAAAATAGAATGTTTTTAAGAGATTTAAAAGTCACTAATGTATTTGCTTTTTTAATGTTGGCTGGGAAAGAATTCCAGAGCTTGGGAGCATAGACAGAAAATGCTCGATCACCCCTAGTATGGAGTCTTAGGAACAACAAAGAGACCACTTTAAGAGCAGCGCAGATTGCGACGTGGTGTGTAAGGCATTAATAGACCAGTCAAGTACTGAGGTGCCAGATTATGCAGAGATTTATATGCCAACATAAGGATTTTAAAATCAATACGGTACCTAACAGGTAGCCAGTGCAGTGACTCCAAGATAGGGGTTATATGGTCCCTAGCCCTGACCCCAGAAAAGACTCTAGCAGCTGAATTTTGTAGATATTGCAGTTTATCCAATGATGATTTAGATACCCCAGCTAAAAGACCATTACATTAGTCAATGCGTGAAAAAGACAAAAGAGTTTATCAACTTCTAAGCAACTGGGAAAGACATCATTGGATGCAAGGAGCATAATTCGGTTTTAGAGCCGTTAAGCGACAGAAAATAATTGGACATCCAAGGCTTTATCTCAAAAATGCAGTTAGATAGATGCACAACGTTCACTTGCTGACCGGGTCAAGTATAAATATAGATATGTGTTTAATCAGCATAAAAGTGATAATTGAGGTTGAGAGATCGTAGTAATTCATACTAAAAAGTAAGGGACCCAACACTGACCCTTGTGGAACACCAGTATGAACAGAGCCGACTTTGGACCCATGACCACCTATAAAAACAAATATACATAATGAATCAATCATATACTGAAAATAGACACAATTTATTACTATTCATTTCATGTTTTTAAGTAATGATTACCTTTTTTCACACAAATGACAAAAAAAGAGGTCAAATTATAATGCAAGATAATTATGTATTGTGTAGAACACCTCAAAATAAGTTTATTTTACTTTTAATTTGAACACTAAAGGAAAACTATGCAGTTTTTTTTGCCTGATTAGTTTTTTTAAATATAAAACTTATATATGAAACTTGTTTGGTGATACCGAGACAGTTGTGATGGGGCATTAAAACAGTCCCAGTATCATCAACCATGTTTTCATCTCATGTGAGCTGGCTTGACTGCTAGTTTGACACTTGTTAGCCATTTCTATCGTTAGCTCACACAACAGTGATTCTAATAGTACTTGTTTGAATTCATAGACATTTTATCCTATAACAGCATCCCAAAAAGTACATCAGAAAGAAAAGTTATTTTTTTACCTCAAAAACAATCTTTTGTAGATAACTCCATCAGAAAGATTCAAATGTGGCTCCTTTATGGCAAGAATGGAGGGAAACTAACTGAGCATGTGCTCATGTTGTTTCTGATTGGAGAAATTCAAGATGTTACAACCGTCCCCTGTTGCAACTGTCGCTGGTCTCCCCTAGCTACTGCTTATGATAATACTGATAACCGTAATAATTTTGGTCACTATAATCATGAAAAGAAATTTTCATACCGTTACATGTCTAATCTGTTTAGAGCCCCTCCCACAGAGAATCATCAGATGATTGGTTCTTTTAACTGGTAGGCATGACAGTTGTCGCCAGAGCAGCCGTATTGCATTGTCCCCTTTTCATAGTAATTGAAGTGCTCAATCCTGTTATATCCAATATCTTTGATACCACAGACTCAGGGAGGAGGGTTGCTTAGCAACCACATAGCAATGTCCAAGCATTTTTCAATAGCATCCTAAAATATTTTGTAACCAGAACTTTACCACATGCAGGTAATCAATGTCACATACAGACAGATATCTTTTATCTTCCTTAGCTTTTGATACATGCTTTAAAAATGCTTCTTTAAACCCAAGACTATCAGGCTTTTGAGGGCCTATATGTGAATTTCCTTATTATCCTAGATTCTTCTCTCTCTGATCTTCCATTGTAAGGAATAACGTGTGAACCTGCCCTGATTATGCCATGAGTAATTACCCAAATGTCAGCAGCACAAATAACCACATCTGACAGAAACATGACTGTTCTCCTCGCATAATTTCAACACTTTTGTATGTTTCATGACAGTGTGTAATTTTGGGCTATGCCATGTTCTATTCTAGAATTACAGTATGTAGAGGAGATGAGAAAGAAACATTAAACAAAAGGATATCTAGAGATAAAAGACTCAGTTAAAGGCGAAAACGACACACAGACAATCTTTGTATGTTTGACAAGCAGTGGGAGCGGACGCAAGGACGCGGCGCTATTTGGAGCTCATTCGCCGCTCAATTGGTTCGTGTGTTTGAACATTTATAACAAACTGTGTCGAAGAGAGACAGAAATGTCACACATCAAGAAAGCTTGTTGAAAGAAACATGATAGGACATTATCGCAGCTCTCTGGCTAAATAAAAAATTCAGTTCAATGCAAAGAACCCAATCTCTCGTATGCAGATATTTCCTCAGAGATGTTTGATTGACTTTAGACTAAAATCCACAGCAGCACAGTACTGTAGTTTTACTAAGACTTTAATATATATAATGGCTCTTACAAAGGCGCTTTTAAAAAGTTAAAAACTAGCATTTTGGTATTGTGTATGTGATCGCTAGAAGAGCTTAAATAGCAATACAGGTAGCTCTCAACAGCATACAGTTGTTATCCAGTAAAATACAATTTTATTTCTTTGGCTGAATGCTCACTGTTCCCCTTATCCCTAATAGCTGAGATGAAAAGTGTCTACCACTCGTGATGTTCAAAAAAGATCTTCATGTTACTTCTTTCATGAAACACAACTCACAATGGCACATGCTACAGCATATCACATGATACTGTATAGTAAAGTGATATAGTTACTCTGGGCTTCAGTGATAACTGGATGTCTTCAATGGAGTGCTAGTTTGCTATTTAATAGCGTGTAGTGTAAATGGTACGCTATCTACTTTAAAAAAGTAGTGCAGTAATTAAAAAGCGTGTTTCCATTATACTATGCTACATTGTTGTCTGTCTTGTCTTGACTTAACTTAACTAATTCAATGAACTGGTTATAAAATTTGAAATATGTTTTGAAATCGGCATTTTTTTATCTATATTTTAAAAATACACATGACCTCATTGAGTTGGTTATAATAAGTAATTCAAAGTATGCTAACTTTTTCTACCCATCAAATCAAAAAGTGTTTTGCTTTTAGTATGAATGTGTTATAATATGTTTTAAAAATGCAATGACCTCAATAGCCCTGTTTACATCACCATGATTTAATGCACATTTTAAAGTATTGCATCAAAGACGAGTAATGGAAGCGCTTAATTGTTAAATTAAACTCCCTTAATTCACAAAAACATTTATATGCTCGCTTGAGGTGGTTTTTGCCTTATGCAAAAAAGAGTATATGTGAATAATGGGAGATGGAAACGCATTTTACATTTGTTTTTCTTCTTTTTTTTTTGCAAATTTATAAAAGATTGTTTTGATGGAAACCCAGCTATTGTCTTGCTTGTAAGTAACACATTGTAGTCAATTATGTAACTTTTAGAAGGATCTCTTGAAAGAAATGCATTATAAAATACATAACTATATTATAAGTGGTGTATAAAGACCTTACATAATGAACCGTTATGTAACCGTTACGTTATTGCTAGATGCCGCTAAAACACATTACACCTTTAAAGGATTAGTTAATTTTCTTACAAAAAAAAAAAATCCAGATAATTTACTCACCACCATGTCATCCAAAATGTTGATGTCTTTCTTTGTTCAGTCGAGAAGAAACTATGTTTTTTTAGGAAAACATTCAAGGATTTTTCTCATTTTGATGGACTTTAATGGACCCCAACACTTAACAGTTTTAATGCAGTTTAAAATTGCAGTTTCAAAGGACTCTTAACGATCCCAAACGAGGCATAAGGGTCTTATCTAGCGAAACGATTGTAATTTTTGACAAGAAAAATAATAAATATGCACTTTTAAACCACAACTTCTCATCTATCTCCAGTCCTGTGACACGTCAGCGCAACCTCACGTAATTGTGTAGTGACATAGAAATGTCACGTGTTACATATATGAAATGCACATTTGCGGACCATTTTAAACAATAAACTGACACAAAGACATTAATTAGTATCATTCAACATTCAACAACGTTGGAACGGTCCTCTTTCTCCACATTTGTAAACACTGGGGCGTCGTTTCGCATTCAGGGCATAGTTTCTCATTCGTCATCCGTGACCTCTTGACGTGTAGACGTATTGCATGAGGTCACGCTGGCGCGTCACAGGACCGGAGATAGACGAGAAGTTGTGGTTTTAAAGTGCATATGTTTCGCTAGATAAGACCCTTATGCCTCATTTGGGATCGTTTAGAGTCCTTTGACACTCGGTCGAAACTGCAATTTTAAACTGCTTTAAAACTGTTAAGTGGTGGGGTTCCTTAAACTCCATTAAAATGAGAAAAATCCTGGAAAGTTTCCTCAAAAAACATAATTTCTTCTCGACTGAACATAAAAAGACATTAACATTTTTTATGACATGGTGGTGAGTAAATTATCTTTTTTTTTTTTTAAGAAAATTGACTAATCCTTTAAATAAAAATGTACTGTAGCATCAGGTGCATTGCATTGTGGGACACACCGCTACTGTTTATATCCTATACATACAAAAATAGTTATAGTAGTATGACAGTATTTGTGCTATTGCAAACATAGCAATCCAATGCCATTTAATGCCATGTTTGCAAATGTAAAACGTGACATTCAGAATGCAGAATGTTTCCACCTTTGTCCCTCATGGAGGTAGAATTACAAATAATTGCACATCAGCGCTCGCAATGATTATGTTATTACAGTGCAATTCGATGAGCTTATACTACGGCCAAAGTTCATTCAAGCGGCTGAAGTATTTTTAATGGTAGCTTCAGGCTTGCTATTAAGGGATCAGGTTTCATGAGAAAGAGGAAGAGCATGATGTGGCGGCACAGTGACCTGCAAGCTTCCGGGCAATTTTGAAGATGCACAAAGACCCCGAGGGCAAAATGTAGTAGTGTGGATACACAGCTTTAGTTCAATTAAGGTAATCTCCGCTGCTAATCACTCTGTCGAGAGAGAGCACACAAGACACCGAGTGTGGATGCACACACGCACCTTCAAAATAAATAATGAATGAGACTGATCGTCCCTATCAAACAGCCCCTCTGTAGCAAAATGGCAGGAAATCATGGTTGGAATGATTATAGTTTGACTGGTGCTTGAGGTGTGAATGAGACAGCCGAGGTGAGATGCAGCGAAAGAGGGAGAGAAGATGAAAGAAATGGCACCAGGAACATTGCCGTCCCTTGCACGCCCAGACTTTCTAGAGCTTAGCTGTTTTTTTACAATCACATCATATCATTAAATGAATCATTAAAGGCTGATTTATTGGTAGAAAGTTTTATTGACGGATAGGTTCATTTCTTTGTCTGGTTAAATATTTCATCGACTTATTTATGTAGGCAACATAAGAAATACATCACACATATTCATAGTCACAGGGAAATACAGTAGGTGGTGTATTAAACTTTTAGCAGAGTTTTCTTTACGTCTATTCCCTGCTCAATGACCGTTCTGGCATGAAACTGTCTACACCTGTTCAGAACTTATGAATTCAAAATTAGCATAGTGATGCCGGCTAGATCAAATCATGTCAGCTTCATAATGATAAGAAGCCTCGCTTTCAACTCAACTCTCATCTGCGTTCCACTTGTGGGAAGATAAAAAACAAAGCAGGGGGAGAAGAGAGTAAATTAACATTCGGTTTAAGACTCTGGCTATCTCTACGGAGTGTAAAAATGTGATTTAGGCTTGTTTTCATTCTCTGTATAATGTTATTATTACACTATATAAGTGCTGTCATTACCGTGGCCCAGTTTCCACAAAGCACCTACACCCACACAACCTACACCAAATAGATAAATTGTAGCCCCGTTTTCTTTTGCACGAACACATGAAGACGCTCACACGCACATTATAAAATGTATCCAAAGCTTAAAGGCTGTGTGGGCTTTCACAAAGGAGTCCTTCCTCCCACAGCCAGCAAAGAGAGAAAGAAATCAAGCTGACTCAAAGAGCCTTCCGAGTGCCGAGGGGGAGAGGGATTCATTTCCCCCCCATCGTTACTATGCAATGTGAGATTACAGTTGGGACCCCGGGGCCACATATTCTCTCTGTGTTAGTGCCGGAGAGCGGATGAGTTCATGAGTTTTGTGTGTGTGTACGTTAAAGTGCACGAGTGTTAATACACACTTTTCCATCTACCTTAAGCTTCAGACCGTCATTAAGGTAAGCTACTTTGAAATTGCAGCTTTTACAAGCTACTCATAAAATAATGCAGTTAAACTACTGTAGCAAGTCAGTCCACTCAGTGTCATGCATCTGGTTGACTATTTTTTATAAATGAGTAAAACTGTTTGTTTAAAAGCAACAGTTCAAGCAAAAATATTATTTTGTTTATTATTCTTGCACAGTGTAAAAAACACCATCTGATATATCAACTGTTCGCTGCTGCTTTTCTCACTCATTCTGAACTATGAAGACTACTGCAACCCACAGTCCACTCGATGCAGTGCTGGGTTATTTGCGCTTGAACAAAGATATCATTATTTAGATTTAAATTAATTTTTCTTCCCGTTGCTTGGGCGCCAACTAAGCATGGTGCCCAAAATGCCCTCCGGCCCTGCGCTTCCTGTTTCAGTGGATATTTGTAATATATTATGAAAAAGCTGTGCATTGCAAGTCAGTGGGTCTTTAATAAATATCTTCTAGGTTGGACAGTTAAACACGTTATAGCAGCAGTTCATTATAAGTTTAACTCATTCTCCCCCAGCCACGTTTGAAAAGTTGCCCACTAGCATTTTTTGTGATTTTCACAAAAGTTTCACAAAATGCCTTTCAGGAAAATGTTCTTCTAAAAATATATAAACTGACTCTCTGCTTTCAAACAAACAATAAACAAACAAACAAACAAAACGGGAAAAAAAACATTTCATCCTATCTCTGCTCATAAACTCTTAACCTCTTGAAAAGCACCCCCACTCTAGCCCAAACCGAAAAGACCTACTTTCACTAAAAGGGTTGTTTTTACTAAACCATGTACAGTATAAGCTTAACTATTGTATCATTAGAAAGAAGACACTTTGAGCTTCATTTTTCAGGTTTCAACATTAGAAAAAAAACATTTAAAAAAACTTAGAGAGGCTGAAGTACATTGGAATACATTTTTATCAGTAAAAAACTTAATGATAAATATGTGTGTGAAACCTAGAAATGCAATGATCCTAAAGCCACAAGTCTAAAGAAGTTATGTTTCACGTTTGAGGTCAATAGGCCCAAAAATGAGGTTCTTGCAAGCATTTTTGTAAGACAAGTGCCGTTTCTAAGTGCCAATCAGCCCCAAAATGAAAGTCTTTTGTTAACATGCATACACGTTCGTTCTTATTATTATTTATCCTTATGTTAGCATATAAAATGCAGTTTCCACACCAGAAAAAGATGTTGAATTCGTTATCTACAGTAATTGGCTACACGTTCTGTCTGTTTTTATTTTCCATGAAATCATTGGAGGAACAAGCGAGTCAAAAGACTTCACAATTTTTGGCAGCGCTGTTTGGATATTATGTATTATATTCCCATCTGCTTTTAAAAACAAATATTAAACGCGGTGTTTACCAGAACCTAAAGTGTAATCTCATATACAGTGTTACGAAGCGTAAATAGTCCTCAGATTGTATATTATATGCTATTACAAGATGTTCATGTGAAATCTGATGTAAACAACAGATTTTATATCTATATTTCATGGATTAAACGCATTTGTGGACAAAAATGGTCATTGTATGTATTCTATTGGACGGTTTTCATGGATTATTCACACATCTAAACAGACTGGATTCGACTCGCGGTCATGATATCAACAAAAGGTAAGAAGTCCCGTTTATATTCTGCATGTATTCATCTGGACTTCTGTCACAAAATATTACATTTATAATGCTAGAGCATTTGTATCTCAAAACAGAGATCACTGATGCTAAACCCCTAGACCTTTTAAATGATGTATAGTTATGTTAATATTATTAATGTTTGTAGACAGTAGGCTATATAGATATTGTTAGCAGCGTTAAAAATGACGTTATCCCGCCCACGAATTAGTACGCGTTGAGAGTTTAAATATGTGTATTTTTCTTAAATTTTTTTGCAAAAAGCTGAAATAATTGCATTTTTGTGAAGGAATTTTGTTATAGATCAGATTCAGAACTATTATCAAAACATACACAGAGTTTAAAATTAGTAAATAACGTTTTGGCTTTTTATGCAAATGTTTTCTCTTAATTGACGAGATAACTCGCTGATCATCAGTATTTGTGGCGGCATAAACAGTAAAATATAAAAATTCTGTCATCATTAATTAATATTGCTCTTATTCCCAAATAACTTTCTATTGTGGCACACTCAGCACCCATTCACTTTAATTTTACGGAAAAAAAAAACGTCTCCACCAAAATTCTTCAAAAAAAAAAAAAAAAAAATTCTTCACAAAGAAAGACAGGGTTTGGAGAGGCATGTTGAGTAAATTCACATTTGGCCAAACTAACCATCTTTTAAGCTAGTCATTGCTTCAGACCATATATCATCCACATCTACCTGTTGCTCTGACACTTTCATCATGAAGATGTTGGAGAGATGTGGGCCCATTCGCAGCAGCGGGCAGGCTGCATCCCCCGTGACCTCTGCCTGCATGAATCAGCCCCTGTACAAGGGAGGGAAATAAATTGAAAGCTTTTTGCTGCATGCAGCGAGAATGACAGGCAGGCGTTTTGGAAAGGGTGCAGCTTGCGATGGAGATATCTTTTAATCCTCTTTTCATTTGTTTGCTCTCGGTATAAGACCAGATAATCAGAGTGGTTGAACATGAGAGCAGGGAGAAAACGTGAGGCGGCAGGTGAAATGCTATCAATACTGGATCTGTTTTGTTTCAAACGCAAAAAGACGCAAAAAAAAGACGAGAAAATCCTTATTTGGAATCAAGGCCTCTTGTTCTCTTTCTTTCTCTCTCTCTCTCTTTTCTGTGTCATCGGCCTTTCTGATCCGTGCGAATTTTTGCCAATTCCATCACTCTGTGTGTGCGTATGAATGGGCGCGCGTCTGCCTGCTTTTGATTAAATCCAGGGCAAATGTTGGTGCACACACAACAGCGAGGAAACAGCAAGGAAATCTTTCAATCTGTCGCCATGGCATGACAATAAAAAGCCATCCATCAGACTGATATTGGCAGGAACAAATTGGGTTTGGGAAACAAAGGCAGCTTGGTTGTGCCAGTTCCTCTGTATTTACGTGTATATTTGTGAGTGTGTGTTTTCGATTTGGAACAGGAGTAAAAAACTCTCCTGTCAGAGACGAAAAGGCAATGGCGAATTGAGCTTAGTACAGAAAATGCAAAGCGGTCATGGCAGCTTAGCCATTAGCCAAGGTGAGTGCCATGCATGAAAGTGGAACATTAAGATTTCTTCAGCGTTAGAAGTGTGACATCTATAAAGCAGACGGGTGCTGTGTGTTGTTGGGCGGGCGGAGGACTGACACACTGCAATTTTGACAAAGGTCGCACTTGAGCACTGGGAAGCGTGGAATTAGACTGACACGTGTTTCGCTGACAATTTTTAGCATCGCCCCAAATGGCAGTTGTCAAGCGAGGTCTGGTTATCATCGCTATGTTTTAATACAGGCTCACATTAATTCGCTTTGAATGTGAAAACAAAATTAAAGTTGCCTAAGAAATCTCAAGTAAAGGGATTCACCCTCTAATCCTCTTTTTGCCTTATTTGTGAACCAGAATTTGTTTGGCCGTATTTCCATAAAGCTTCGCCTTGGCTGTATGTTGTACCTCTAATCTGAGAGTAATTCTTGCCGCATGTCAAACATTCAGCATCTCCTCTGCCCTGTAAGCTCTGAACATTTTTCCTGTCTGTAATCCTACTAGGCTCACCACTCAACCATGTGGTCATCTGGCTGCTTGTGTATTTGCCCATTTTATCATCTCTTGCCATGGGAACAGCTGGGTATGTGCCACCGAAATCCTGCCAGTTTGTCTGCCTGAATATCCTGTGTGCCGTGATGCCCTTCTGACCTGGCCTAGCGTTGTAATTAGAGGTCTTCACGGGTCCACTTAGATCCGAAAACCCGAGGTCCGACCCGAGACCCGATCGTGTTCAGGTCTAAAAGTTTCACATGTGCCTCGGACACGGGTCGGGTACAATAATAGCGGCATCGGGTCTCGGGTAATTTAAAAATGAATGTGTTTTTTCTGAACGGACCCGAGAAGACCGAACTCTCTCGCCTGTGTCCTTTTCAAACCTGTCATCTGTTTGCCAAGAGCGCTTGCGACATTGCGTGGTTGTCGGAAGGTTCATTTTCGTTGAGACAAACATGTCAGTCAATTATAAATGTACATTTTAGCGGTTACGTTGGTGTCGTCGTCAGATAACAAAGTAAAACTAATGGAGCAGCTCGCCAAATTGGTTGCAAGGCCACCGGAGTTTCTTTCTGTCTGACTGCTGCGCATGGGTCTGCAGAATGCACACATGTCAGTGCCATTTACATTCGGTTCCAGTCGGGTTAAAACATTTTTTTCACTAGTTCGGGTCGGACTCGGGTCTAATTTTCTCGGGTTTGTCTCGGGTCGGGTCTTTATTTAAAATTTTATTATTTATGCACGTCGGGTTCGGGTATGAAGTGATTCAGGTCATTTCGGGTCGGGTACATTTCTTTGGACCCGAGAAGACCTCTAGTTGTAATACAGTTATGTGGTCCTAACCATGTCCACTGGTGAAGGAATGAACCTATTTCTGTCCATCTTAACTACACCCTAGTCCAGACCTAATCTTGTTTACCTTCTTTTCAGCCTACAAAAGGCTACTGTGGTGGTACAGTACAAAAGCTTTAATCTTTCATGGTACAATAACACTTTGAAAAGTGAAATTTTGCAAAAGCTTTTTCCATCTGACACTACAATTTTATTATTATATTATTGTTTCCCCTGTGGTCCACTTGTTAGTTAAATGTTTTGTGTTAAAACACCATCTTTTTTCCCTTGTTCTGACCTTTAAAATGCTGTTGCTTTTAAGAAATGAACTTTCCTTGCACTTTCAATGCATGTGGATTAAATAAGATATGGGCTATGAGTTTGCTGTTGGGGCAATATAGTTTTACATCTCTCATTCTTTATTAACAACCTCTCTTCACAACTCGCTGTTTCAGATTCATATAACAGTTTGTACTAAAATCTGCTGCATAGACACTTCAGATGAGATTGGAAAGATGCTGTTAGATATGCCTGACTTTTATACATTTTACTTAAAGTGACTTTTTAAAAAAAAAATATGCCCAATTTTCCAGGTCCACTAGAGTTAAACATTAGATTTTTACCATTTGGAATCAATTCAACTGATCTCTGGGTCTGGCACTACCACTTTTAGCATAGCTTAGCACAATCCATTGAATCTGATTAGACCATTAGCATCACACTCAAAAATAACCAAAGAGTTTCAATATTTTTCCTGTTTAAAACTTGACTCTTCTGTAGTTACATCGTGTACTAAGACCAACGGAAAATGAAAAGTTGCGATTTTCTAACCAGATATGGCTAGGAACTATACTCTCTTTCTGCTGTAATAATCAAGGACTTTGCTACCGTAACATGGCTGCAGGAAACGCAATGGAATGAATGAGATTTATTTATTTATCCTTTTGGAAACTTGTTCTGCACCATAAAGCATGCCTGATACATCTATACATAATGACAGTTAGACAAAATAACAGAACAAACACAAAACAAAATATACAAAAGAGTTCCCCTCGCCCCAACAACCCCTCACTCATGTACAAAACATCAGGACAAAAGACCCCCACTACATAACTAGGACAAAGTGCAGTTTTGCATACCATGATAGTCCCACAAGGGAGAAAGTACATGGGGCTATTGTAGAGTGCTGTCCTCCAGGTACCCCTCCTTATTCATCAATACAATGCTAGTTGGTATAAAAGACTTACTAGCTCGATTTGTTTGAAAATAAGGTAGCCTAAATCTCCTTCTTGATGGCAACATCTCATATGCCTGATGTAGGGGATGTGACTCATCTTTATGTATTGCTTGACCTTTCTTCAACACCCTTCTTGCACAGGTACTAGCCATGCTTTCTAATTCTGTTCCAGCAACCTTACTGGCCAAATTAACTATCTTACTCAGTCTGTTTTTGTTGATTACAGACAAGGAGAAATACCAGGCTACACAACAAAAAAGTAGCGTGCTCTCCACAAATGAATTATATTATGAATGATATTACGCAGCGCCCGAAAATAGTCCCCTTGGTTACTATGAATAGCAGATGACTATTTTCAGGCACTGCGTAATATCATTAATTATCCTTAAGGAGGGAAAATATGATTCCCCATGATATAACACCTTTTAAAATTACTTTCATTGGTACAAGCAATAACAGTGCTGTTTCTATAGACCCTTTTACTGTATGTACACAATGATGACATGGCAGCGTATGCGTGCGCATTTAGGCAAGGGAAATATGGCAAGAATCAGCAGTGAAGCAACATAGATAGAGAAAGATATTTTAAAAAGTTGACTTTATCAACTTCTTCAACACAGCTACAGATCCTTGTACTATAGTGGAGTGGATAGAAGACGTTAGCAGATGACCAAATATAAAGTTGCCAGATACATATATACGTATATTAGTATGTTAGTACAACCAAACACAACAACCAGACATTTTGATGCTGGGAAACCATTTTAATAAACTTTCTGCGTTGCCAACACGTTAGAACCAATGGAGAATAACACCACTTCTGTTGACGAAATGCGCAGCTATTTGATCATGTGAACTGTAAAAGGGTCTATAGCTCATAAGTTAGAGCATACATGTTGCTTTCACAGTTTAATTCACAGAATACCCATGAAAAATGTAAGCCATGCCCACACTACAGGATTTTGAGAATCCGAGAAAAAACTGGATCCTTTAAATCTGAATAATTATGTCAGTACTTTCGAAATAGCCATTGAGAAAGGTAGGTGAATGACATGCCTCTTAAAATAGCAACCGCAAACAGGCTGTATGGTCTGCTTGTTAAGTAATACATCATCTGAAAGTTTAATAAATAAGCATTCTATTGATGTATGATTTGTTAGAATAGCAGAATATTTGACCAAGATACCATTATTTGAAAATCTGTAATCTGAGGGTGGAAACAAAAATCAAATATTGAGAAAAAAATCCTAAAAATTTTTGGCATTAAAGAAAAATTGATAATTTTAACCCATCCAAATGTATTGTTGGCTATTTTCTACAAATATACCAGTGTGACTTAATACTAGTTTTGTGGTCCAGGGTCACAATAATATAACCCCATCTGGCAAATGCATAAATAAAAAACTATTTTACACACTCTTCTTCTCTGTCAACGGCATCGTGTAGGTAAAAATGTTGTATTTTAATGTAAAAAATTAGCTGTAATTTTGCAGCTGGTTGCTAGTAACTTACTGTAAAAGATAAAGACTTGTTAATGTTTAATGTTCCTTTAACTTGGAACAAACTGTTACCATGCAGTAAATAGCATAAGTTTAAAATCTACAGTAAGTCAACTGGCAACCAGCTGTCAGTAATACTGTAATTTCTACAGAATTGTTTTACAGTGTTTATATAATTAAACCCTTCAAACTACCATGAGTTCCAACTCTGACCTGAAACGGTGGTATATTTTATGGCTTTCTAGGCAGCTTTGGATAGTTGATGATTTCCATTTCACAGGCAGGTGGGCAGCCTCAGCGCAGGCCAGAAAAGGGCAAAGAGCTGCTGGGAGGGGTGAGATGGGATGGGGTGAGACTGCTTGACCGAATCACTTTCGCACCCTCTCAGGACACACAGAAAAACAACCTGTCTGTGTGATTGAGAAACAGCTTAACACAGTGCTGAATGATTCTTATACAGAGAATGTCATCTAGTCATGGTATAAATATTACGAATTATAACATGTTTCATGAGTCAGTTGATCTGTACACTGTGGGAAGACCATTTGAGGTGTGATTACATTCTGTCCTGATGATGTGTTCACAACGCAGGCAGATTAGACATGATTTTGTGATGTCATGTGCACATGTCATTTTAATAAGGGATTTATTGTTCATGTTTAACCATTTGTAGATATATTAACATCTGTATTTTAAGACAGCTGGTATGGTTTTTTTTGTCTCTCGTTTTCGTTTTTTTTTTTAATTGGAACTTTATGGTCCAAAAGTCAGAGACCACCAATGAAAATGCTTTCATTTAGCTTTTTTTCAACATTTTCACATTAAAAGTTACTATATATAATGAGCAGATTTTCACTGCCAGTCTTAGACTTTTAGATGCCACTGTATATTCCTTCAAACCCAGAACATTCCAGAAACATGACATGCCAGACATTTCATTTCATGTTGGAGTTTCAAGGACCCTAGACACAAACTGGAAATTTGGGGACTATTTGAAATGCTGTGGGCTTCATTGAAAAAGCTCATGTTGTTTGCCAGGTCTCTTAGGAATGCTGAGATTTATCTGCTGTTGTCCTTGCTTAATTAGCCAAATTCCCTGGCCGAGGTTGCCAAGAGAGCCACCTGTACAGTACACCTAATAACAGACGTGTTATGTGGCATCTGGTCCCAGTGCGGTACATGCTCAATACAGACTAATGCCCGCTCATCTGGGATTGACTGGCATTTACACATAGAAGGGCAAAAACAACAGCAGTCGTGTAAACACCCACTCGCGCGAACAAACTCATAGCACGCACAAACAGATACAAGAGCACACACATTTACATACACATCCATGCAGACGATCCCTTGTGCTTTGGAAAGAAGACATCCGGATAACAAACAAATCAAACTAATTCCTCATTGGGCCGTTAAACGCAATTAATTAAGAGCAGCAGTCGTTTCCCAAAATGAAACCTTAATCAGTTTTCTGGCGTTTTTTTGCGCAGATTATACATTTCAAGGGATTACATGTTGCTAACATAAAAGAACAGCTTGTTGTCCTGCTTAACGCTGGTGAAGTAAAGCTGCTGATAGATTTTAGTACTCGGAGGAAGCAGCTATACTCTAATTTCAGGAGATTTCCGTCTGTTTATTTGATTTTACTAGTTCAATCCCGGTTTGGCTTGGATGGATTAAAGAGCATTTAAGTTAAAACTGCATGTCAGACGCTGCAAAGTTTGATGTTTACAACACAATAAATGACATTTTACTAAAGTAATTCTGAAGAACAAGTGCAATATGTGTCCCGTGTTTTCATATGCCTAATAAACTACTTTAAAGCGTAACTAAACCCCTGACTTCACCAACTGTCAATTATTGAAAAAATGCAAGAAACGTGGGCAGACCCCAACAGAGATAGAGAGGATGAACTGAGTTCGTACCAAGGGTGTGGTGAGATCGTAACAAGGGCATGGTGAGCTTGAACCTGCTCTCTCTTAGCGTTGTTTGAGCGCAAAACGCTATCGCCGCAGTCTTTTGAAATCAGCGCAGCGCAGTACAAGTCAAACTATGGTATGCTGACAATGATTTTATGTTATGGACATTTTTAAGACTTATAATAAAATATGTTTGCAATGGATACAGGACTATTTATGCAGTTGACTTTATTTGGTATCAGAACTAATGAATCAAAGACGGCGCCGGTGTTTGTTCCTCATTGAAGTCTGTTCCCTCAATGTTTATAGCGTTTTCATCACGTTACATTTATAATTTATTTAGAAAGATTAAAGATTTCAATTGGTTATACTAAAAAGCAATAATATCATGTATTCTATAATATTTACTATAAATATTTCCTATTTGACAGTTTTATGTCTTTTAACATATAGCCTGTCTTTTTCTTTTCTTTTTTTCTCTACTGTTTGTTTTAAAACTGCTATGTTTCCAAACATAATAAATATATATTATACATATAATATGATTAATACTGTAAAAATAAATGACTTACAATCAAGAACAGTCAAGATACATTAAATAAATGCACACATATCTCAGTAGCCATTAAAACTTTCAATGTATATAAAGAATAAACTTATAATGTGATAAAAATGCTATAAAAACACTACACTAAAGGGAAACATAGGGGGAACAGACTTCCACACAACACCGGCCGCGTGACGTGTTTAAAGTCCTGTACTGGGAGTTTCTTCTCCGCAGTGTCTGAAGTTTGCTTATTATTTATTATTTCTCTCTCCAGAAACAACTCATTTTTGTTATATAAACTATATAGGAGCGCGTGAAGCACCATTCTATGCTGGTGAATGATTCCCTGCTTCAGCGCGGTAAGTGATGAGTTAACTTACCTTATATCTGCTTAAGTCCAGTTTACTGACATTTCTCGTCATGAATGTTGATCTGCATGTAAATCCCTAATTTTAAAGAGCTGAACCATAACTTTATGTTGCCATGACATGTGCGTTCTCACTACGGCACGCCTCTTACGGTACTTCACACGTTCACTTTTAATGGGTGACGTCAAGCGTTGGCGAACTGAATTGTGGATCCGTCGGCCCCACGTGAGTGCCGTTGCTCACGGCAGAAGTTGAACATTTCTCAACTTTTCAAGCGCCAACGCGTGCATCAGCCAATCATATCGCCTTATGCAAATAACCTATGCAGAGCCAGCCAATTACGTTTATTGAAGACCGGAGTTGGTTGGCTGTTGGCCACGCTTCAGACAAGCCTTCCGTTAAGCGTTAACGCTTACGCCCCGTGTGAATGTACCGTTATGGCATTGTTTCTGCGTCTTGTTCACACTGAGGGTTTTCCAGGTATCTTACGGCAATGTTACCAGGTCCTCTTTCCGGGAACGATCCCAGAAGATTTACGAGACGTGTTTGCGTTCACACAGAAGCTTGTCTGCCAATTTTACAGGTATTTTCTGGAACCAAAGTGCTGTGTGAATGAGGTTTAAGTGGTACATATAAGCAGTTTCACAGGAAAAACAGTTAAATACAGCTCTATTTCAACACCAATAAAGGACACAAAGCTTTCACGTAATGCATAACAGGTTTGATGGTTATTGGCGTGTGCTAAGATGCAGATGGTCAAAACACATTTTAACATGAGATACGTATTGTTCTCAAGGTAGAGTTGTTAGGCTACCCATATTTATCGAGATTCACACAAAACTGAAAATTTTGTCACTCTCATATTTTTACAAACTCGTAACTTTTTTTATGTTTTGTGAATTCTTATTTGTTTGTGATTCATCAAATATAGAGTTGCCAGCTACTTTTCCTTTGGTTTGTTTGTCACCTCAGAACTAGCCCTGCAAAGTCCCCTGTGTTTTCACCATTATTTCATTTGAAAAACACATATCTCGGGGTCTCTTTCAGATGTTGGTAGTAATTGCTGTATGAGGAAAGTCATTTGTTTCTTTTGCCAGTTAATCAATGTGCCCACAGCCACCAGTCCAGACTAAGCGCGGACCGTGCAAAGGTCACACACATCTTTATAGCCTGGTAAATTAAAAAACACGCTCTACCCAAACAAGCTCGGATTGAATATATATACAGTATAAATGTAGTTCATTGCTTTTTTCAGGTACATGTGTTTTCCTGACCTTGCCCACAAACAGCTTCATCTGTGAGATATTATCTGCATCTACAGGTGAAGTTACCACAAACACCAATATCAGCTTTAACAATAAACTCCAAAAATAATAAAGGCAAACCGTACATAATATCCACCCATTATCTATTCCCGCTTGTCGTCTGCAGGGTGGCAGGAGGAACATATCCTAGCATCTCAGGCCGTATGCAGACAACACCCCCTAAACTAATGACCAGTCAATCACAGAAAAACACACTTTAAAGCTTTTTAGCCACTGGCCGAGTCATCACACCCATTATTTTTTATGAAAATAAGCAACACATCCTTAAAGATTACTGTATATTTTGACATTAATCTACCTGGTTCACTTTGTTGTTTCTTGGTTCAAATTTGGAAAAACAACTCCAATTGTTCAGATGGTAAACCAGCTCCTGAGATAAAGAGAAAAGTTTGGAGCTCAAGTTTTCAGTAAGCCAAAGCTTTTTCAACGTGAACACGTATGAAATTGATCCAGTTTGAATCAGATACTAAAGCCCCCTCTGTGCTCCCGCTCAGCTGTGTTAATCCGCTGGAATACAGTGGATTTGAGTGTTGAAAGCTAATTTTCTTCACTGTAATGGATGAAAGAGTTTGAGCATTGCTGTGTCACTGGCTGTGTGATGGAGTGTTAGGACTGTCAAGGCAAGACCAGATATCAGTCACGCCACCTGACGTCCAGAGCTCGCGCCCTTGGCTAGCAATGAGACAGCACAAATTTTTGAATGGTGTGAACTGTGTGTTTTAAGTATTATTTTGAGGCATATTTTAATTTCCTGTACTCTAAAATATCCAATAAAGTTTAGTATATCGTTATATTTAAGCAGTTTCATTGGACGCTAGTGTGGTGACATGTTTAAGGCCGGGGTATCCTTTTTTCCGCGTCCGGCTCACGCGCGCCCGTGCAGCTTTCCAAGTATACTCCCTGTGGCTCCCCTGCTGTCTAATTCCTTTGTATAATTGTTTGTAGTGGAGTGTTCTGTCTAAATATTTTCATGTGCATGCGCTGTTGTACGCAGACTGTACCCACACTGTCTCAAATTTTGGGCTGCACGCGGACGACCGCGGACACTCCTGATGACGAAAATGACGTCATGCGGACGGCGCACATACGCGGACGTCCCTAGTATACTTTCGGCTTTAGGTGTCTGGTCAGAACTTTACTTCCGGTTTTAATTTTTTAATGGTCTGACTAGTTGCTAAACTGAACACTTGAAGAAATACCTCGTCGAAAATAACAAATGTTTTGGTTTTCTAGGTAATCTACGTGTTGTTTATTTAGTTTGTTATATAAATAAACTACGTTAAAAGGACTTTGTTGTTAATTATTCTTAGCGGAGTTTACCGGAACTTACGTGTTGACCACAAATGCCGCTTGTTTATGTTGTTACTGCTGAAACCGTCTATAGTCTGTTTATGTTTTTATGTGTAAGCACATGGTCGAATGCACAGCCTTGCAAAGCATAGTTTATTAAACTTATTCAAATGTACGCAAATGTTTGTTGCATGCACAGTGTAACAAAATGCAATATATCTCTTGGGCTACATATTAGATTCCATGTAGACGCATGCGTGACATGCATATCAAATATACTACAGTACGCGTCTGATGATGAAAATGACATCACACTTATTGCACACGGACCCTCATGCACGCATAAAAATGGACCATACATTTGCCGTTATGCATGTGGCAGCCCCTTGTATGCAAAGTGACTTACAGTCGATAACAAAGTATACATTTTATTACTGTGTTTTTCCTGGGAACAAACCAATGACCTTTTGCGATGTTAATGCAACACTGTACCAACTGAGCTAAAGAAACACATCTCTCCTGTAGGAATTGTTTAGCTAAAAAAAGTGTCACATTCTTATTTCTTTAGTTATTTTATTTGTTTATTATTACTATTAAATATTATTTTATTTGGGAATTCTTAAAAAAATATGCTTTTAAAAAACATAGTGCATGCAGGTTTGAATAACTTGATATTGAATTTACATAATTGACCAGTTTTTTCTATGAATAAACTTTAATTACGGAATTGACATTTTTTGTGTGAAATAAAGGTATTCCTTTAAAGGTGCTGCAAGATGTTTTGCTTTCAACACTTGTAATGTTTCAGCACCTGTTAATTTATTTATACATGGAGTAATGTGTCGTGAATAATTCATTATGACACAATTTCCTATTTCAATAAAAGATCATCACTTTCAATTATGCAGTCACTATAAATATCACCATCAGCTCTCAGCAGCACAGGTCTCCATACTGCAAGCTAAGCTATGCAAACTATTCATTGGATAGGCAGAATGAAGGACACACAGCTAATCCTTTCATTTCATTCTTCATATCATCCTGTCCCTCTTCTGTGTCTGTTTATCAGCACAGCAATTACGATCCGAGGAAACAAGACTGCCGGCAAGTACGAGGGTGTGACTTTTTAAGAGCGGTTCAGTGCCCTAATGAGAGAGGTCCCTGAGTAATCGGCCGCTTGCAGGAAGTCCGGGGAGTGAATCGACAGAGCTGGGAATCGGGCATCAATCTTGGCAGGCATTTGAAATGGGCCTCTCCAACTTCTCTTGAAAACCGTGTCAACCTCTTTCAAACCCAATGTGAAGTACACACAAGCGAGAACAAGATCAAGTGGTTTCAACTCGTGGATAAATGCTTGACTATTTGCTTGGTTAGTCTTTAACGGCACTTATTTTGAAAAGGAAGTCGAGTTCTGATTTGTTTTTCCATAGACTAAATTCCTATTTGGTCTGCGAGAAAAATAAAACACTTCCAAGAACTTTGTGTTTAATGTAAAGGATGTTCTTTATCTGCTTATATCTTTGTAATTTGGTTATTTTTGTGCTGGTACCAAGCATATTTCCCCCTCGTCCCTGTAATGAAGGTAAATTACTCCCCTCAGGATTTGTGTTTCTACAAAAAAAAACATCATCATCGTCAGCTGCTACAGATATAGCTCATTCACAATACCTTTAATATTTAATGCTTCCTAATACATTTCCTAAGGGAAATTCATTCCTCCTTAGCAGTGTTGAGGATTTACTAACTAATAGTAGCGATGCTACTAACATAATAACTATGTTACGCAATAGCATCTGTAGTTTTGCTGTTTTCAGAATTATATCAAAATATCTTTACAGCTACATTTTCAAGCAAGTAGCGCTGTATATTTCATCACATTTTATTGCAGGCATACACACTCACTTTATCTTCTTCATAGAGTTAAAGAGTTGGAAAATCCATTTATTCTCATGATTCATTTAAACATATGCTTCACAAATCAAAGAAACCATTAACTGATCAAATATGTAGGTTCTAGTTTAGTTATCTGCATTTATTGTAAAATTCAGTCCTCATTGCAGAACATTACATCCAGGGTGGGGCTGGATATTTTCCCACTGTATATTGATTGGTCCACAGTTTTACGGTACACTGTCAGAAATAAAGGTACAAAACTGTACCTTTTCTGTCACTGGGGCGGTACCCTAAGTTTCCGTTTGGTACCTTTACAGGAATACAAAAAAAGAAATACAATTTTGGGTACAGTAGATTACTGTACCTTAAGGATCTACATTGTTAGAAAATAGTCAAATATGTACCCTAGCTGTCAGTGGGGCAGCACCCTTTAACAAGGTAATTGTATGCACCATTAGGTACAGATATGTAAACATTTAATATGTACCTTTGATATACTAATATGTATTTTTGAGGTACTAATAAGCTCTCTTTGGTCCCAGTATGTACCTCTGAGGTACTAAAATGAAATACTTAGGTGCAAAGCTGTACTTTTTGAAAGGGTACAGCCCCAGTGACAGAAAAGGTACAGTTTCGTACCTTTATTTCGGAGAGTGTACCCAGTCTTACAAAATTATTTTTTTATTCTTTTTCTTGATAATCTCAGGAATGTCCTCTTTTTTTCATGATCGTATCACTAATTTCTATTTATGTGTCATTGTGACATATTGGTTACTCAACTGCTTTTTCATTTTTTCAAACCATTGTCGCTTCGGATTAGATTTGGTGTTTTCGTTAGGATTTCACTTTAAGTATTGGTATATGAAACATTTTATGATGTGTTTTTTTATATTTTCTGATTTTTAAACCATTGTCGCCTGGCGTTAAGTTAGAGTTGGGTTTGGGTAAGTATGTAATTTTATGTAAATCAAACCCTAAACCGAAGCGACAATGGTAAGAAAATAGAACAAAACAGTAGAGTTACCAATACATGACAATGTCTTACGCCGATTATGCTTAATAAACTGATAACACGTGGGGTCATGTAAACGTGTAAAACTGTTTTCTTTAATTGGGGAAAGCTCATAAACCGCGTAAGCAAAAACCGATCGGCACAGGTAGTTTTTTGCTCATTACGCTGATTTCGCGTGGCATGTAAACACAATATCCGGCTTTCTCACAGTTTTGTCCATGTGCGCATATCTCCGCGTATGAAAGATAAACGTCACACGCGGAAGTAAGCGCAAAGTAACACATAAAAGTCTCCGCTCGACTAAAGCAGTTGGCAGAGAAACTGTGAAAATAGAAGCTTATGTTACATTAACTGGTTCTGTAGACACGAGAAGAGATACAACAGTACAGCTTAAGACAGATATGCCGTTGGCTTTTTGATCGACTATTGTGTACTATAGGTGGTGACGTCACTGCCTGCGAGAAAACTGATAATTCTCCAAGTATCATGTAAACGCCGTTGTCTGCATAACCGGTTTATTGATTTGCATGTAAACGCATGAAAACAGTTTTCTATAATAAGCAGATTTTTGATAGTTATCCGCTTATTCTGTGCATGTAAACGCACTCAATGACACATAAACAGAAATACGTGATACGGTCCCGTAAAAACTAGGAAATTCGTGACAGTATCACGAAAAAGAATAAAAAAATAAAGTTATTTCGATAGACTTGTGCATACAAGGTGAAACTTAAGGTTTTTGTGTTAATGTTTTGGAGTAAAAGGCAAGTTTGGAAAACATCCCATTAAAAGATTTTATCCATGTTAACCGGTAACATTGATAAAACATTACGCTGTAGCATTTCTGTAAAGTATGGACTTTTAACTTTTTTTAACGCGTCTTTGCTTACAGCCATTAGGAAACAGGTTTCCCTTGCAGAAGGTTTCCTTTTCTTACAAATGACAAATTAAAGATAGCAAATCAAATGTGTCTATATATTTACTTGTATGGCAACTAGCCATGTAATAACTGTGATAATGTGCAGCCAACCAGGTTGTTCTCGCAAATAAATCCTGTCAGTGTTATTACGGTGTCGGATTCCTTATGAATCTCTCTCGACTATATTATTAATCAAACCTAAACTTCTATTGATAAGAGCGAACGTTGGCGACCACAGGTTGCAACTAATTGCAGGCAGCAACATATGCTGGACTTTGATCTGGACCCAACCTCTCCCCTTGAATGTCATGTCCTGCAGTGAGGACTGTCTCATAAAATTACTGTAGCTTTAGTATTATACTGGCTGTTTTTAAATCTGAATACTGCAGCCTCCAGAGGTTGCATATGCAGGTTGCATACGTCATCAAGCTTAGTTTATTTAAGTTAACTGAGCATTACATTCACAAGTCATAAACATATTACAACACTATACGATTAACTAAGAATAAGCGTCAACTTTATAATTGTTCATATTCTGAAATAAGACAGTCTTGATGGTGTATGCAGTCTAGAAATGCGACCCCCAGAGGCTGCAGCCTTCGGATTGAAAAACGGCTACTGTCTGTCATAATCTCCAATTGAGAGGGAGACAGAAGCAGGCAGCAGATGGCCACAAAAAAGGTTTATTGAATACAAAAAAAAACACACAAAGCAAAAACTCACAAGGAGGTAATACAAGACAATATTAATGCAGGACTTCACTAAATTAATACAAGAACTAGACTGACTACTTAACATTAAACCTGACATAAAACACTTGACTAAGACGTTACAATAATAACAAGAGACACACTAGACTTGACAAGTATACGCATCAAAACAAACCAGCACAGAATAGCAAACACAAGGGCATTAAATAAGAGAGCAAATCCAGAGGGGTGACATAAATGAAACAATAACAAGGTGATTAACGAGGAGACAAGGGGGCGGGGTCAGGAGAAGAGACAAGGAAGCACACAGCCCAATCAAAGGCCATTTGCTACCACACAAAACATGTGGCACTGTCATGATCCTGCCACAAGGAGCAAAAACTATAGGTGTGTTCGACTTCATGCGGCGCTGCGAGACCGATGGGCGGTTGCCTTGAAGCAGTGCATTCCAGTTAACAACTTTGTCCGACTTAAGCTGGCGCTGCAGGCACGTGACTGTGTCATATGGTTTTTAAGTACAGCGAGAGCCATTCGAGATCAGCCGCCTGAGTTAGCCAGCGCAGTTCGCGAAGAGGAGTTGCACGGGCTGTAATGACGACACAGCTGTTTCACGATTGGTCGGATTCACCACATGACAACAATCACGTGTGTTTCGTGTGTATTTTCACGCCCTCAGTTCCACAAATGCTCACAAATCTGTATTTTATAACAGTTAAAGCTCTTTTCATGTTGTCGCGATGTTATATTGTGTCAACTTCATCGAAATAAAGTGGATAAAAAACGTAGACCCCACTACATTGGTATTTAAATAATATGCTTAAGTTGACCTTAATTGTTGTAAAAACAGATTCTGTAAGCCTCTTCAGTTCCACTCATGTTCATACATGGACATTCAAAACAGTGTAATTCACTTTTTATGTAGATTACATCTAACAAATCATGTTTATTGCGATCAAGCAAGCAAACGACACGTGATCAGCCATGCTTGACGTAAATGCCGCAAACTACGGTAACCACAGCGCGTCCGATTTCACGTCTCCGTTCTCAGCTCCTCCCCGCCTGCACGCGGCTAATCTCTCCGATCGGTTACATCCAGCCACAGCCGATGTCGAACACACCTTATGGCTGCGTCCGAAACCCCATACTGTATAGTAGGTACTGAATGAGATGAAGTGCCTACTTACCTATAGTTCATTTAAAAGAACCAAACCCAGTTCACTTTAAGTGAACTAGAAAAGGAACTAGCCGAATGTGAACTCAGTCCTTTTGGTGTTCACAATGAGTACCGAGTTCTTTTTTTGGTTCTCTTCAGAACTGAAGTGATCTCAGACCGTTTCTTGTTCACATCACAACTTCATAAGAACTCAGATCCCAGCTTTCTGTGTAGCAGCTGATTTTGATACAATGTCAAAATGACACGCAAAGCGGACTGGGACCTCATTGATTTCACATATCAAAAAGAAATCGAACCACAAAAGAACCCAAAAGCGAACCGTACTCAGACCACCTCAGGATGTGGTCTGAGTTCGGTTCGCTTTTGGGTCCTTTTAGGTTATGGTTTTTCGAATACTATGTATACGGACATACTACTCGCCTCGCCTACTGCTTTTCACGTACTATATAGTATGGAAGTAGGCGGTTTCGGACGCAGCATATGACATGAGGGCAGGACCATGACACTGTCGCCCTTGTAATGGCTGCCTTAGCCACTGCCCAGTTCTCTGGCATTTCCACAGGGGTTGTGCATAAAGGATTTGATGCATAAACCATAAACCTGCGGTATATACCATAATACATAAACTATTATACACCATAATAGTTTACTTCCCACTTGTCATATTACAGAAAGAAAATTAAAATGGAGAACTAGAAGATCTACACTTGTTCACACTTTATATGGTTTCAAAGATTTCCAAGACTGCAAGTCACAAGTTAAATAATGTCATATTACTATACATTTAACTTATTATTAATACACAAAATATTCATATTATTAATGTATCTAACAGCCCCAGTGTACATGTTTTTGTGTCACAGTCATTCCTCTAAATAACCTAAATATATTTTTTCTGCATTTTGCTAGTCAGTTGTATCGCAGCCAATAACTTTTCAGAAAGTGTATAGCCTGACTGTAATTCAACTACTTTTAATTATGAGCAGCTCAGCTTGGCAAGTTTTAAAATAGCTTTTTTTTTTAAAAAAAAAAAAACCTGCTCGTGATAAGTTATTCCTCATGTTAGATGAGATCCTTTGAAACCAATGCAGCTTTCTCGAAGAAGAAGACAGGGATAGGTGACATATGAGACAGGTCTAAATCTGACAGTAATCTGCCTCTTCACCACCGATCATTTTGTCTGTCTGAAGGAAGAGAGAGAGGCGTGATGGACGGCTTTTGGTTAATGCTCTTTCATTGTATAGCATTAACTGATGAGAGTCTGCTGGCACTTCGCTGATTAACCGAGTCCCTGTATGAAAACTTCCTCATCAGGGAGAATAGATTTGCCCCCGGTGTGTCACCTCTATAGAAACTTGCATAAACTCCTAAGATTTAATGTCTCGGTTTGCATTACATTTACTTTGAGAAATGAAATCTGTGAAAATCTACAAACTAATGCTTTTGAAAATTAGTAGCTGTCACTAACATTGTTGTGCTTTTAAAGGGAACATTTCACAAGACTTTTTTAAGATGTCAAATAAATCTTTGCTGTTTCCAGAATACGTTTGTGAAGTTCTAGCTTAAAATACCCCATAAATAATTTATTATAACATGGTAAAATTGACACTTTGTAAGTGTGAGCAAAAATGTGCCAATTTGGGTGTGTCCTTTTATATGCAAATGAGCCGATCTCTGCACTAAATGGCAGTGGTGTGGTTGGATAGGTATTATCCCCTTCTGACATCACAAGGGGAGCCAAGTTTTAATTACATATTTTTTTACATGCTTGCAGGTAATGGTTTACCAAAACTAAGTTACTGAGTTGAACTTTTTCATATTTTCTAGTTTGATAGAAGCACTGGGGACCCAATTAGCCTATAGAAATTATAGTCAGATTTTCATGATATGTCCCCTTTAATTCACTTCAACCCCATTATTGTTTCATATAGAGCTTTTCACATTTGTTCATTGTTCCAAAGCAGCTTTACATAAAAATAAAAACGATGAAAACACAGAAAAGCTAAGAACAACAAAAGCATGGCAATTTTTAAACATAGTTTAGAATAGATTACATGATGATACAAATGTACATCTTGTTTTAAATTATGTTATAAGCAGTACTCCATTTCAAGCCATATTATGAATATTATCTAAGATGGAGTACATAGATCGTACCCGAAGTTCAATGGATTGTACTTTTTGTGTATTTTGGTATTGATCATTATTTGACCAAATGCAATATATTGTATCATACTCAAAATTCTTAATGAATGATCAATGAGCTGTTTATAAAAGCTGTTGTAAAATCCAGATAAATGCACACGAGTGACTACGTATTATTAGTAAAAAAATTGACTATACTTCGGCCTTTAGAGAAATGACCTTTTTTTATTAATAAGGACTTGATTATTAATTATTAATATTATTGTTATTAATAAATGAATACATTATTTATTGAACGGTGGTTTCTTTTAATGTTGGCACTTTTTAATGAACCGCAAAGTCTGTTTACAATAGTTAACCTTGAGTCACTGTATTGCTATAATACTGTAAGGCTGTTTTAATTGAACTTATTACTAAGGCACCTGCAGAAAGCTTTTTTCTTACTGAATACAGCTTCTTTAATATCATCATCTTTAAATTGTTACCAGTAGACTTGATAACACATTCATTTATTAAATGCTGATGAATACATGAGAAATGTTGTAATCAAAAACATGTCAAGTCGATTAAATCTGATACACTCGGAAACCGCAGTTCATTTGATGTTGTGATGGTATAGAATCCTTACATACTGTAGTCGCTCACAGTTTCGGACCAAAATCACCTCATTTGTCTAACAATGGGATACATTTCACAAACATTCATACTAACTAGCTCATTAAATAGGAAATATGCGTAGCAGACAAAAGGCAAAGCGTTATTTTTATATCATGTAGAGTTTTTCTGCTCTGCATATTCACCAAGCTACACACATCAAAATTTCACACTTTCTGGATATACCTTGCTTTATACGTTGTTAGCACTGGGTAATGATTGTTAACCACCTGGATGACATCTGTGTTGATTTGTCTGACACGAATCAAGGGCTGCCTGCGTTCCTTCTGCATGATCCATAACATATCTTTATATTCAGTACACGCCAGCATGATGATTTTAGCACAGCCTGTTAAAATGTGCCACGGTGCGTGCCAGGTATGTGCCATCACAGCTGGTATTAAGGTTTCATCTCATTTTACAGCATAAAAGCTGCACTTTTATGTGTGCACTGCTTCTCTGCGATGGGCTGTTAAAAACGCATGTCAACCTCTTAAGTGCAGTGCAGTTTAAAATTACATTAAATTCGTTACCCAACAGATCCAGAGCTCAAATTAAAGAGATAAGCAGCCACTTTTTTGTGACTTTGTCAAGTTAAAATTACTAAGCCAGATAACAATTACTGTTGTGATAAAAAGAAATGTGAAAAATAAAACAAAGGGAAATGTGTTAATTAGCCTGAAAACATTGTTATTGTAATATACGATGAGCACAGACACAAAAGCTGCACCACTTCCGTCAAAATGGGATAATGATATTGACCGAATGTTCTCGACGATGTTTCAGCAAAGTCCTCTAAGTGCGTGGAAGAATTGCATGAACGACAGCATGGGTATGTTGGATTTCAGGTGAAATGAGGTTTACTTGTACAAAATATAGTAGGATATTAACTGAATTGTTTTGCCTTTTTCAGAAATGACAATGAAGAGTGACTGAAAAGTTTTTTTAGAAGTAAATATTTTTGCATGCCCTTAGAGAGTTTTGCAGCCAAAAACTTATATTTGTTAAATATCAGTGAAATTACTAAAGTGACATTTGTGAAAATAAGACATTCAATTACTCACTAGAAATCTTTTCATTGCCATTAAAGTGAGATTACTGAACATAAGAGCCTGAAAAATGCTAATTTATTGTCAGATGCACTTGGAGGGTTTTGCATCTGGGCCCTTCGTATTTTACATATTCATTTTTGGCCCATCAATTTTAACAGTGTACAGGTTTGAGGGTTAAGCAAATGGTTAATATGGCTGTGGAGAACATTTAATTATGTCCAGAATTTGGCTGATTATGATAAATATGTGGCTTACTCTTCAGAGTTAAGTTGTTTATTATTATCTAAAGCATGACCTCCACAGTTTTCCAGTGATGATGAAATATAAGCTTTTGGAAAATGCAGTCAAAAGTTCATTTAACTCAGACTTGCAATATTAATCTTGATTACTTTTCTCAAATTAAGATTTTTAGGAGATATTAAGAAATGCCAGTCTCCTAGTGTCATCTACTATAGTTCTATTCGTCCATTTAACAACATGTTATGTGTAACAAACAGATATGTATTTTTATTTTATTTTGACAGAATATTGGTCAATCTAATATTGAATATATTAAAACATACAGCATTATATATGTCATATGTGTGGAAGCAACAGCTTCCAAAGAGTCATTTATAATAATAAATCATTCCAGCCGTAACCATGGCATCACCACAATATGCTGTAATCTTAAGGTAAGGTAAAAGATAAAAAAAAATGGAAGATTTAGAAAGGATTTTGTCAAGGAGAAACATTCTAAAGCCGTATCTTTCTTATCACATGGCCACCACACTTGTGAGCTGAATAAGGCAGCTGTCACATTTGAAACATACAAAAGCCATAATCCTTTACTGAACAGAAAGTGCTTTTTCTGAACTAAGAGACGAATGAATTGGACAGCTAACACAGGGTCCCCGAGGGAGTGCTGGAAAGGCAGGAGTCCTGGGAAAGCTGGCAATGCCATGAGAGCTGTGTGTGAAGACACCCTACCATTATTAGCATTATTTTTTATTAACAAAACATAATGGCGTATACTATGACAATGGGATTGTTTCTCTGTTCATCCTCATGTATTTGTGCAACAGTTATACGCAGCATCTCCGTCTCTGTAAAACTGGAACTGTCACAAAAATGTGAAGACAAATAGTGATTCTGGTTTCTATTTTGTCAGTCTGGTGGCTTATGTTGAGGAAATTTGTTGTCACATGGAGATCTGGCTGGACCACTGTTTCCGAAGTCCTTTCCAAAAAGTTTTACTGAGCTTAAAGTTATTTTCATAAAATCATAAATATAATAATTCATAATATAAGTTAGTAGACAACTTTACTCAGCAAAGCCAGTTTTGAATTTAGTTTTTGTAACTTTGGACCCTATACTCTTATGCCATGATGAAGTGGGGGGTCTGTCAGCCAGGGCTCTCTTGATGTAGATAGTAAACCACCCGTAATCAGCAGATGTACCCATGCTTGGTTCTTTTACAGAAGAGAGTAGAGAAGCATTTGGACTGTTTGATGAGAGAAAAGCATATCGAGGGCTGGCTGAGGGCTCCTTTTTTCTTCCCGTGTGTGGGTGCCCATGGGAACAGGTGCCCATTTGGAGGCACAAATGGCCCGAGAGAAGGCTACATTTCTGATAGATCTGGCAACCTCTCGTGCAACTCGGAGGTTGTAGAAAACCCACATTGGGGGCTCTGAAATGAATAACAAGCGTCATTCATGGCAGTGCCACTCAGCATTCATCTGCTAATGATTCAAGTTAGTGAATCATCAAAAAGTGCGGACACCAAGGACATGAATAATAAAATATGCCAGAACACAGAACTTTTTTTTTTTGCAAGTGCTGCTTCGCAAATTTTGCCAGCTGATTCATTTTTTCACTTGATCAGATGGCTGACAGTGACCTTATGAGATGAGCAGATGTGCAGTGAACTGTGTACTCTACTGTGGAGGAGGTTTGAAATTGAAAGAGTCACTGACATAACATAGGCACAGTAAAGTATATGTCTGAAAAGCTGTGCTGTATGGAAAGGGCATTGTTGGGCATGATGTGAAGTGGAGTCAACTGCAACCTTTTCAGCCGTGACTTATTCACAAGACAGTCGTTCCGTTGAATTCCTTATTGTTTTATGAACTGGTTACCACACAATACAAATATCAAAGCAAAAAATATGGATGGATGGATGGTAAACTCCAGCAGCATGTTCGACATGTGCTTATGGTGCTAAGTGTGCTGCGGTCATAGCTGTGGTTTATCAGAAATAAAACACAGCTATTGACCAATAAGAATCAAGGACTGACCAAAGTAGTTGAAGGTAGTCTGACTATGCCACAATGCAGTATATGCTATAATCCTCATAAAATCGCTTTGTGTAATGAACAAATCACTGTTCACCAAAAATTATTGCATTTGACGTTCTGCTAAAAATAACTCCTTTTGTCTTCATTGGAAACAAATCAAGGGAGCTTCGAAAGACGTAAGGGTGAGTACACATTTTTGTTTTTTGAGAAACAAAGGAAGCAGTTGTTGTCTGAGTCATCAACATTGTTTGTAATGTCCTCTTCAGGAATGTTTTATATAGTCTTTGATCAGTTCAGTTCTCACCCACGCAGTCTTAAGCACAAAAGAGTTGAGCCGGACAACCTTCCATTGTCTATCTGACTGTATGCATCATCCGTCATACCTTCCCCTCATCCCAGCCTCATATTTCCTTCAACAATATTATTACTGACGCCCCTCACTGCACTGTTGTCCAATATGAACATATATTAAAAAGGCACCGGCAAAACGAGAGCCGCCAGCCGCGGTTCGGACTCATAATTCCTCACATCTCAACATGTCGGCGTCGCCGCTGTGGAACTGAGCCTTAATTACATTATACGTCATCTTTGGCACCAAACTGCCACCTTCGCATGGCGCTGTTAGCTGGCACTCCGAAGCAGAGGGCGAGAGGGCTAAAGAAATAAAGAGAGGGAAAGCGAGCGAATCAAAGAGACATTATTACACACCTGTGTAGATATAAGCACAATCGACTTTCAGTTTTATTCTCAGTAGTTAAGAGCAGCATCACGGTGCTGTGATATGAAAGATTTAACAGGCGGAATTTCAGACTCATAAATGAATTGGGCCAAACTGAACAAATGAGAAAGAGAGAGACGATCCATTTCATAACTCCCACTGAGCTACTTTAAAATGAAAGAAAACAGCGCAAGACACCAAAGACATAGAAAGTGTGATTGAACAGGGGACAAATATATATATTTATATGTTTGTGTGTGTGTGTGTGTATATGAATGTACAGTAGGGGAGAGCAGGGCACAACACTTTTTGGTTTTGACTCAATCATTCAAAAAATATTTGAGTTTGATTAATTATATTTTTACACAAGCAACACACACATCTCTGCTACAAATGAACATTTGACGTTTGTTTCTATTACTTACCATTCTTGGACGTGACAGAAGTGCAAACGTTACAACTTACCCCATAGGTGGGGTTAATTGTAACAGGCAGGGGGTTAGTTGTAACACTTGCTAAAAATTACGTTTGCAGGCAAATATTTCAATACTATTTTTCTATATACTTGAAGTGGATATTGTTTATATATCTGTCCATAATAAATGGGTATTCACACTGTATTCATGCATCATGCCCTTTTTCTAACAATAGTTCAATTATAAATGGATACAAATGTCTAAATATGTAAGAAAAAGCAGCAAAATTATGACACAAAAAAAACGTATATATGTAACCCAGTCTGTAATAACCATACATGGTTTCAAAATCAAATTCTGAGATAATGAGCATCAAAGTCTGATTTTAGTCATTCATTTCATTATGATTTCAATCTTTGACGTGACCTTATTCAATCGATATTAAAGATATGAACAAAAATAAAGTTGACACATGATTTTTGATAAGACAGGCACATTTATTTTGTTGGCAGCCACCAATCATACGTGTGTAGCCTATTTACAACAATGGCAAGAATTATGCTAACGTTAGCGGTTTTCATATCATTAGTGCTGAGGAGTTAGTTGTAACACAGCGTTACAATAAACCCCGCTGTGTCAACATATTTTCAAGCCCACCAAAAAAGTTGCTAAGAGCTGCAGACATATTTCAAAACGATGCTATGTTTTAGTCAACAAGACACTGATTAATATGACAAAGCATTGGATTTGGTATCTTACACAACCAACTTAGAAACTGAAAAAAAAAAACTAATTTATTATCCATGCCACCAAAACACTCGTTTATCCATAACTCTGAAAAAAACATTATACATTTCCAGTAATTTGCAGGAGATCGTCTTTTGGCAGCGTAAAAAAATACTGGAAATACAAAACGCTCAACCTTGTGCAACAATGTAAACAGTCCGTTTTACAACAAACCCCGCGTTTTGAAGTTTTAATGTCCATCCATATTTATTTTTCAATCTATTTTATCAAGAAACAACCAGAAAATACAGGAAAAATGTCAAATAAAAAAAATTCAGGACTAAAAGTCTTTGGTGTGGTCAAAATCCCAGCAAAGCCGTAATAATCTGTCAGTTGAAAGAGGTCCCCCCCATAGACAAGGGCCTGTAATCCAGACAGATCAATGGCACACTCAGACAGGGCTTCCTGCTTCCTCTATGCCCATGTCTGTTGGCTGTCAGCTGGGCCTATGCGGGTGCCGTCGCCCACAGGCTTAAACGCCTGGATATTCCCATAGGGCATCAGGAGGTTAATGATTGTGGTGATCAGGGCCCTCAGGGGTCAGTCTTTGACTTGGAGATGTAAGGGAAGGCAGGCGATACTGAAGTCCGGATAAAATGAGAGCAAAAGTCTAATAGTGCTTTCATGGAAACAGACGAGCCAATTATTTGCCGAGGCCTTGATCACACGGCTGTCTGTGCTTTCGGCCACAGTCTGTCAAAACACATGGAGCATGCTCTGCCTTGGTGTATGAGAGAGAGAGAGAGAGAGAGTACAAAAGAACAAGAGAAAGATTTCTCCTCTGTTGATCAGAGACTTTGTTCAGACTGAAAACTATGTGACTATTTACTATATAGTTAATAAATGAATCCAAACTGAACGTTAGAGGCATTTTTATAGATTGATGATAACATGCTAACACTCCAAAATGTAAATGTGAAATGAAAAGACTCGGGGTGCCTGTTCAAAGCTGGTTGCTCCATGCACCTGTCAATGAGATACGGTACATGCATGCATAACTAAGGGAAATGAGCCCAATGGGAGCCTTATGGGTAATCATCTAGGTTGCAACTGCAAAGATTGAGGTTTCAATCCCATTGAATGTGGAATAATTTACTAATGTAACCAACACTACATGGCCATAGTGTGTTTTTGTCGTTTGAATCTAACTAAAATATATATAAAAAGTGAAGCATTAACAAAGTTCAACATGTGGATACAGTATGACATCATAGTCCCTTTATAACAGTGGGTCCTGAGGCACAGGACCAGATGTTCGAGATATGTTTACTGTTTTCTGGATATGCACTAAAGATACCAGGACATGAGTGAGACCATGACACAAAAAGCACTGTGATTGCCTTATTACCCAATGACAGCACTGCTTGTTTCATTCGGGATTCCCCTTTTGGCTTCTGACTCCAATTGTGAGTGTAAACATGAGCCAGAGAGACGATGATGTGGATTCTTCTTTATATTAGCGCATGTGAGAGCATGAGTGAGTGAGAGAGACAAATAGATGATCATTAGAGCCGCTGTTTTGATCTTCTCGCTCCTCTGGCTGAGAGCCAAACATGATCTTGTTTGTATCTCTGAATATTTATATCTAATGTACACAGAAACATGTATTTACATTTGGATGGTCACTGATATGTATGTGAAATCTACATGTATACAAAAATGTTTGTATATGACAAAAAGTTTAACATGACACATTCAGAAAAAAAATTATTTTAAAATTTCCTGCGTATGAAAACTTTTTAGAAAGGAAGATTATAATGCAAATAATTATGTGTATTCAAGGTGTAAGAACAATTCTTGATATTTTATTGATGGTTACACCACTTCACATTATTAATATAGAGATAGTTTTTTTTTTTCATATTTTATGAAAGCAACTTTTAATATTTTATTTAGTGTTTCCTTTTCACCATCCATTACATCTTTATTCATCATTGAGCTGCAACTGTAAATGGATTTATACTTAAAACGTATTTTTACATGCTGATATTGCAACCCAGTCTTATGGAATTCCGTTATATAGCATACTTTTTTATTCTTTTTTCATGATATTATCACAAATGTCCATGTTTTTTTGTGATCATATAACAAATTTATGTTTTCGTGTGATTATCAGGTATTGGTTACTCAACTGTTTTGTTCTATTTTCTTACCATTGTCGCTTCGGTTTAGGGTTAGATTTACATAAAATGACATCCTTACCCAAACCCAACTCTAATGCTGGGTTTACACCTACCGCGTTTCAGGCGTCATAATCGCGTCTACCGCGCCTAGTTTGCCGCTTGAACAGTTTGAATGCATTTGCGCTTGTAGATCAAAGTAGACATGTGGAAAAAGCAAGCATGTTACGCACGTCAGAGGCAAACTCTGCTTTCTTGTGGGAGGAGCAAGTGCTATGCTGTTGTCTGTTTGCAAGATGACTGATGTTGATTGTGCATTTATTGAGAGAGTTACCAGTTTGTTTTTGGTAACCTTACTATAGGGGGGAAATAAACAGCGCGAATCGATAAACGTCACATGAATCAAAAGTGAAGAGTGTATTACAACTTACCAGGTTGCCCAATGTCCTCACTGACACTCTTCCAAGCGAGGTCCTTTTTATTCCTTTCTCCTCTATAGAACTAAGAACTTGTGTCGTATAGCTCCGGGTGACTGCTTACGGACAATATCAAGCGTTGGTTAAATGAGTAACTCTGGGTGGTGCTGCCACCACAGCAGCAAGCAGGCTCCTGGTTGGTTAATGCGGCACGAAATTCCGCCAAAGTTCACACTTTTCAACTCGGGCGTCAGCCGCAAATTTGCGTGAACCGCAAAATGCACAAAAGCACCTTTGCGCGTACTGCGCTTACCGGTCAATTCGCGCCTTTCGTGTGAACTAGACGTGCGAGTGAGGCGTAAACGCGTTTTCCGCACTGCGCCAAATGCCTCATCCGTGCCGCGGGTCCTCCAGACGCGTGTCAACACATCCTCACATTGACTTAACATTGAAATCACTCGCGCATCACATCTCTACCGTGGTTGGTGTAAACGCAGCATAACCCTAACGCCAGACGACATATAAAAAAATAAATCAGAAAAAAATAGTAAAAACCAATACACAAAGTGACATTCTAATGCAAACACCAAACCTAACCCTAAACCGAAGCGACAATGGTTTGAAAATAGGCAAAAGCAGTTGAGTAACCAATTTGTGATAATCACATGAAAACAGAAATTTGTTATACAATCACAAAAAAGGGGAAATTTGTGATATCATCACACAAATAAAAAATCAGAAATGTATGTGACTACCTCAGGAACCTCCGTAAGACTCTGTAGGATATTGTCTATTTCAGTGTCTATCCAAACATAAAAACATGTGCTAGAACAAATACTCAGTAGAAGGAAGACCAACCAATACTAATGAAATAATGCTGGACAGTCAGGGTAGACTGAATGTAAAAACCATCTTGGGACTAAGACAGCTTGTGGTTTTTCCATTTTCTCTGTGTTAGAGCACAAACAGGGCCCATGTGCCTTAAGAAGACTATAGTGGGTGATCTGAAACTGTTTCTTAGCACTAAAGGGATGTTGACAGTAAGCTTGTGTCTGTGAGCATGTATGTGTAAAAAGTACAATATGTGGCATTAGCCGCTGGGACTTTTTATTGTAAGACTGAACTCAAATTGCGTAACAGAGATTTAATGCTGTTTGAATATATTCAGCTCAGGCCAACATTTACATTGCTTTAACAAAATTTCCCCAAATGACATTTTGGTGTTTAATAGGGGTTATTATAATATCTACTTGACTCTCTTTGGTTACAAAATTTTATCAATGTTTAATCAGATTCTTACAACTCCCTATCAAAGTTTCATAAAGAGAGACTTCAGCAAATTATCAAAATGATTATCAAATGATTTACACCCTCGAGCAATCTGATACACATATGTCAATCATCTACCAGACAAATACATTTGGAGTAATTTTAGTAAATGTCCTTGCTGTTCCATGCTTTATATTGGTAGAAAACAAGGATCAGGGAGCAACTTCTGACTTTAAACCCCCAAAAAGTGCATTTTCTTCACAGTGGTAATCCACAGGGCTTCAAGAGGTTTATAAAGGTCTTCAGCATGTAATCATTGTGATTGTTTAAAAAAAAATGTATTATATTATAAAAACCTGTAATAACTAGCTTCTAGTAACAATACCAACTTTGGAGTCATGCGATTCACTAGAGCAGGGGTCTTCAACTAAAATTGCTTGAGGTCCAGTAAATGAACCCTCCTCAGCAGCCGAGGTCCGGACAATTATGTACTGCACGTAAAAACATAAATTGATGGCTGTCACCAGACTAAAGAAATTATGTTATTATTTGTTTTTATTGAACAGTTGTATTGAATAATGTCTCTTCATATGTATACGCATAAATAATCATTTACAAAATGGATCTCATTTTAATGCTGTTCTGTTACTGTATGTCCTTTCATTTGCTTTGGTACGAAATATCTACATTTATCAAGTAACAATGTCTGATAGAAATATCGAGGGAACTGTGCAAAATGCAGTCATCTCTAAATCTGCAAAACACACATTCATTTCAACATTAAAGGTGCTCTAAGCGAATTGACGCGTTTTAGACCATAACATTTTTTTGTTACATACAGCAAACATCTCCTCACTATCTGCTTGCTGCCTGTCCGCTGATCAAACTGTAAAAAAACGCGATCTCTGTAGACAGCCCAGGCTCCACAAACGGCAATAACAACACAGTGGCCAAACCTAGCACCACAAAACAAAACAAAGTTTTCCAGCCAATAAACGACAAACAGGATTTGGGGGTGGGGGTTGGGCGCGTTCATGAAAGCACGGAAGGGAGGGGGAGGAGTTAGCTACGCTCCATCTGTTTGAAAACAGTTCAAACGTCAACAAAAACTAACGTCACGCAGATTCGCTTAGAACGCCTTTAACAACTTAAAAGGAAAACAAAAGTTTAACTAAACTGAGATTAACAATCACAATAAATAAACACCCCTCTCTTCATATCTCATATCACATGTTAACTTCATTCTAAAAAGTAAAGTGAAAATGAAAAGTGCAGGAAAACATTTCTCTCTTAATTTGTACTGTTCCTTTAAGTCTGTAATAAAGGCTGAACTAAATTGAACTTAAAGACGAAAGCATAAAATGTCCTAGTAAAAAAAAAAAACTCATTGAAAATGTTTATTGGTCATTATTGCCTGTGTTAACTTTTGATAATGTTAAGTGTTGAGAATGCGGACTTGCAACTATATGTTGAGCCAAAAATGTTTCGCATTCAGCATCCATGCAATCCTTTCCTATTTCCCCATCTGTAAAGGGCTTGTTATGCTTTCCTAAAATCCACTGTATTTTCAGTGAACACTTATGGGCTTGTTGATGGGCGGTGAGTAAGTGACAGAGGACCTGTGTGGGTCGCTCTTACTGGGCTTTTAGTTCATTTATTTTTTGCACCCTTACCTCGGACCTGAGGGTAAGTTTCTTCAAAGTGTCTATGTTTTGTTTCATAATGGCGTTTAATGTCCCCACTTTTGAACACTGCAACAGACTCCGAGCAGATAATGCTCTTTGCTTTCTTCCCGCACACCTGTTCGCGCTTGCACCGCACTCGAAACCTGTGTCGATGTAGGACCCAAACAGCGCTACTGGGATGACCATAAATGTGCCTGATATAAATTGGATTTTATAATAATGTTAAATAGCATTTGCCTTATATTAATTTTATGTGTCAAAAGGCTTTGCGGTCAGGATGGATGCATCTCGCGGTCCGGATTCAGACTGGAGTCCGCCCCTGCACTAGAGTTTTAGCTTAGTGAGTGCTCGTTGCCATGGGTGCTGTATGTTGTGCAGTGACTCTCGTGAATCGTGTCCAAGATGCCGTTGTTACCGGAAGTTTAAAATATAGATATTTTTGGGTAACACTACTTGAAGGGGTGTTCATAAGACTGACACGACACCTTCATAATCATGACATGACATGTGTCATGAACATGAAGGAGATTTTTTCAATTATGTCATTTTTATTGCAAAGATTAGCCAATACTTCATAACTTGACATTACCAAGACAACATAACTGTTCACTTTTACCAGTGATACAATCACTTAAGACAAGATAACTTGTCTTTAAAATGTCATTAAGTGTTAATACTCTGTCAAATAGTTTTATAACAGCGTTATGAATATTCTCCAGTTCATAATGTTTTTATTTTTTAAGTTTTCTCTAGGTGATAGAGAAATATACTGTGCGCCTAAGGTGACATTGGTCAAATAAGGTGAAATCTAAAGTTTAGTTTCATGTGCTCACGTGAATCCTTCATGCGCAGAATTTTTTGTTAATTCTTTCGCCGCCATTGACGAGATATCACGAGATTTTCCGTCTTTCCGCAATACCGGCTACATGTCCGTGTCTGTTTTAAAGATCGCTCTGAATGGGATCTCTATGAAAAGTCCGTCACAAAAATGGAATTATCTCTGCTTTTTGCTCAAAATGTGTTTTTGCAGAAACCTACCCATATTCAAAAGCTGATTACAAAAGAACCACTGAAGGTTGGATGAAACAGTTTTTTTTTTGTTTGAAAGCAGAGGGTCTGTTCTTTCATTTTGTATGTTTATATATTTAAAGAAGAACATTTTCTGGAAGGCATTAAACTTTGGGGAAAGTCATGAAAAACGCTGGCGCTGGCTGGCAACTTAAAAAAAAAAACGCTGGTGGTGAAAGAGTTAAGGTTTAGTTTCGCGTGGGCATGTGAAACTTTTGTGTGCGCATGTGAAAGCGAAACTTTCACGTGAGCACGCGATAGTTTCATGTGCCACACGAAACTAAACTGTATTTAATTTTTTGCTCCATGTCCCCTTAGGGGCTCCATAGAAATAAGATCAATCATTCAATAATAATAATATTAATTAAAATGAATACAATTATGTTTTATTGCATTTGGAGACCAATTCAGCTAAAATAAAAAGAAAACAGTACAATACTGGCTTCAGCCATGCAGTTTGGGGTCCATATTGCTGCCAAAACAATCACATTAAATGTATTAAATATTTTGTTAGTTTTTTCTCCTATGTCAGATAATTTCAGAAACTCATGTGTTAGAAAGATCAAGTTCTGTTAGTTGTAAGTTTTTCATGTATTGTGCACATACATAAAGTTAAGTATAATCTTTTGAGATGTCTGTTGTATTTTGTTAAACTTATTTGACATAGTATTAATGACATTTTAATGACAAGTTTAATTTGTACAACTGTAGTTTAGGTCAAGAAAAATATCCATGATGCTGTTATAAAACTATTTGACAGAGTATTAACACTTAATGACATTTAAATGACAGTTTAATGTAATGTTAACCCATAAAGCTAGGTAGTTTCTTAAGTTTGATAATTATTCTGCTATGTCATGTTTATATAACAGATTTATGACAAATTATGATGTATTGGTTTATGTCAAGTTGTCATAACAAAGACATCTCAAACAATGTCATCTTTGCATTATATATGACATAAATGAACGAATTACACTTATTGACAGTTGTCATATACAAGCATAAAATCTCCTTCATGTTCTTGACGTGTCAAGTCATGATTATAAAGGTGTCATGTCAGTCTTATGCACAACCCTTCAAGTAAAGTGTTACCTATTTTTTCTACAATATCGCATCGATTACCCACAAAAGACTCTTTTTAATGTTAGAAGTTGTTCGCTAATCCCTGTTTTCTCCCATTATAAGCTTGTTTGAAAGATGATGGGACATATGTATATTGGATTGCTTTTACCCCAGACCACTTGTATAACGACATTAATAAGGGTCAGTTGACTTTGGTTGGCATGATCCATAACTGTACACATTTATGTTCTGTCAACCTTTTAAATTTTTCATACCATCCTTCCATGATCTCTCCATGTTGGAAAAGCATTGATAAGAGAGATCTCTCTTACCGCCAGAAGAGATCATCTGTCTACCCTTCTCTTCCTCCTCCCATCTGGCCTCTTCATCTGTTTTAACTCTCATCTTTCCCCTTCCTCACGAATCTCCAATTTCTTTTCAACAATAGACTCAGTCCACGTCACTTCTTCCCTCCCTAAACTTGGCTCTGCTCTGTAATGATGTGAGTGGGAGGTTTGTGTTGAGTACTGTATTTACAGGCGACAGGCTGCCATTGCTAGCGGGCTGCACGGGGCACTTCATCTGTTCTGTGTAATTAGTCGTGATGTATGTTGTGTTGTGTTTCGGGCACAGCGAACCCCTAAAAATACAGCAAACTGAAAGACTATGGTAAAATAGCTGCAGAGTGAGTGCGGCTGAGAGCTTTTGCGCTGCAACGAAACTTTACCGTATTATGGTCTAAGTGGATGTAACTGTGTTCGATGGGAATCAGGGTTAGGGTCAAATCCTCTTGTGGATAATAGAGTTGCGTTCATCTGTATACTGTATATTCATCTGTGGACAAAATCAGGCTTTGAGACAACAAACAAACCTCTCTGTTGTCTTTTAATGGATTTTATGGAAATGTATTAAAAATTTTAGCTTTTTCTATAGGATTATATTGCTGTATATAGGCAGATATAACATTGTGATCAACAGCACTTGGTGTTAGTCATAACCCTGTGCTAATAAGGATAAGAGCAGTGGTTCACCTGCACAATTGCTACACAAAACCAGCCCAAAACTTGCCCAGTTGCATTTCAAGGGAGGTGGTCTTCTAGTAAAAAGGGGGGCGACAGTGACTCAGTAGTTCATGTAGGTTGTCTACAAACAAGAAGGTTGGTGGTTCAATCTCCGGCTCCACCTGACCAAATGTCAAAGTGTCCTTGCAATGAGTAAGTGAATGTGAGATCAATTGTAAAGCACTTTGGATGGCCACGGGTCTATGAAAGCGCTATATAAATGCAGTCCATTTACCATTTAAAATATGTGAAGATATCAATCTATGTGAAGACTTTATCCATTCCGGTGTCCTGACCACCAGGCTAGAGATTTTAAACATCCTTAATCCACACAGTCTATCCAATAATATCTAAATTATATTGTTATGTGAAATACCAGTAGGCTATGTTATATTGTGAAGGTGCTTTTTCGCAGAAAGTTTCAATCACATGATCATTTGATCGCAGATGCAGCGGTTCTGCAATGCACTGCAATCGGAGTACATGTGAAAGCACAAAAGGTGCTTGATGGATCCGACCGCATACGTACTGCAATAATCACCGCAATACACACCCCAAATGCACTGCAAATGGTGTATGTGTGAAACAGGCATGAGAGCGCAGGTGCATCATTCACAGTGTTGCCAGATCCCACTATTAAAATCCTCTTTAAACATAACGTTTTGTTTTTCAGCAATAAGGAAATTGGTAAAGTGAGGAGTATGTGCAGGTTAGTGTTAGCAATGTCTCTGAATTAATTCTGAAAGAATCTTATGTAATCAGATTAGGCACATCATTTATCGCTTGCAACTTGTTTTGTAGACCAATTGTGTTGAATTAAATATGCTAAAAATACAAATGCTTGCCATGAAGAACTTTGTGTTATCTCATTCAGTGTAGGAGTTTACATTTAACAAAGTCATGCTGAAACATTTATAAGAGCTCTAAACAAAGTTCTTGTTAGGATCTTGTGAAGTTCTTGTTTATATAATAATGCATATTAATTTCAATTATTACAATAATAAGCATTGTTGCATTAAAATAAGTACTTTTCAATAAAACCAGATCTAATAAATTGGGTCTAATAGTGTATAACAACCTCTTGACACCCAATCCTACACCTAACTCATTTTAAAACCCTGGCTACAACCATGGTACCAGGTACTGTTTTTGGTTACTTTTACTGAGCAAGAAACCACTCCAAACTATTCAGTGCAATTCACTGAAACCTGCTAACATTTTAAAACCGTGAAGTGAAGAAAATTATTCTTCATATTCAGCAGACATATTCAGCAGATTTTCTCCAAAAATATAGCTACATAAACACACACACATGCACACAAACACACATATATAGCATACTGTACTGTAGATGCATTTACATTTATGCCTTTGACAGACACTGATAAAGTATGGATGTATGTACCCTAGGTTTGAACCTACAGCATGACCTTTGTGTTGCTTATGCAATGCCCTACCAACTGAGGCACAGGAACACCATGCATGCATACATACATACATATACATACATGCATACTGTACAGACATGCATGCATAAATAATGTACACACATACACATACATGCATACTGTACATACATATGTGTGCACCATTGTAAACCTCACACATGATGTTTCGCTTCCGCAATGTAGATGCAAAGCTTTCTGGAATATGTACAACACATCTGAAAATATGTTGAGATGTGAATTTTTGATTTGTAGCCCCAGGCAAAGGTTTTCATATGCAAGCGTGTATGCTGATCATTTTTGAATAATCACTTCATTACAAGCCATGCCTCCAAGGCCTACCACATTTCCTCCAAGTAAACATGTTTTCTTAGGGCACTCCTTTTACATAAAATGAAATATGAAACTTCATCCAGCTTTGACAATAACAAGAGTATCTTGCGTTCAAAAAGAGTGTTAAATGAACATGTCTGCTTGAAAAGTCAAAACTGTTATTTTAGCCAATAAATTAATAAATAATTATTAATGACAAATAATGGAAAATGTAAGCAATACATTAGTACATGCTAGCTTTTATGTCCTAACTCTCTCTTCAAAATGTAAAACTAATGGAACTGTTCTAAAGAAAATAAGATTTACAGTGGCTGGCTCTGCTTATCAAAACATGACATTTATAGTTGTAAGTCCCGTAGCTTTATTTGAGGACAAGTCCCTGTGGAGGATACGAGTAGCTGCGACATGCATTATGTCTTATAGCACAACATAAATACTGCATAATGCATTTTTCATTTTCTGCACGTCGCTGATAGGCAATGTTGAAATTGCCAGTGTAAAGGATCTTTATGTACCACATTCGGCTTGTGCAGTCTCATATCTACATCCAGGTTGAGGTGAGCCATACCCAATAATAAAGCTGATATCACACTCATCTCTGTTTGACAGGACTATATTGCAGATTCCAGAAAAATGTGCCACTGGTGACTATAAGGCTATGATTTAATTTATAGATTTATGTGCTAATACTGTGTATTTGTCTTTAATGTGTCAGAGACAAGTAAACATACACGTTTTAAAGTCACCAATTGTCACCAATCAGATGTGGTTAAATCATATCAGTAATAATAACTGCGTGTTAATCGGTTAGTTTTAAGCATTTGATCCACAGAAAACGGTGTTATGTTTTGGTTTACAGTCTCAAAGTTGAGGAAACACCTGACCATAAAAAAATAAGTAAAATGCATCATTTGGAGATATTTTATGTCTAGATAGTTTACCTGCAAAGAAGATAGCCAATACAGTACGTGTTTTTGCTTGTCTAGAGTCATAATTTAAATTGTCACATCTATTTCCACCCTCACTCTTATCATTGTCTTTTTATGACTGTTGTGACTTTAAGAAAGCCCCATTTGAAATAATCAACAGTGTTTTAACAAGTCATACTCTGTAGGTTTGCTGTCAGATTTAATATAGTTTTAACCACCCCATCTTTCAATAACAGACACTTTGCATTATATTTTCACAGTTTATAAACAGCCCATGCTGAAATTCAGCATAAATGGTTAAAGTCAAACCAAAATGACTTTAGCCCCACTTTTATAACCTTGAGATTATTTCTAAGTAGTTGGAGAATGTCAGATGTAACATACTGACAGAAACAATGAAGGTTTGAAAGACCTCCCTATATTTTACTCTTCATTAGTTCTTCTGATGTATCTAACCAGCTTCTTCATCATGACTGGGTGGGCTACATCTCTGACTCAACAGGTGACATGCAGGCTTTGTCATTGATTAAAGAAGCATTGATATGTGTGACATCTTAAAGCCAGGAAGTGAATTGAATGTGTCTATTTTTATATTTAGCTAAAATAACAGTGTTAATAAGTAAGTAGATACAGTATGAAATATTAAATACTGTGCTTAAATAATCAGATTACACTTAAAAAAACACTTGGGTGAAAATTAACTTTTTGCAGTTTTGCCCGACATAATAAATGTAGTTTTAATAAATGAGCTCATCACAATGCATTGCGAGATTGTTTCCTCCATAAACAGTTAAAATTGAATTGAACCAGAACAATGATCTTCCAGGATGCAGATTAATTAAGATTAAGGACACCTATGATACATTTTAATGCCTCCGTAGGCAGCCTACTGGGCCTCCAGACAGAAAAATTGACTTGCCAATTAGTCAAGCACTTTTCTGCATGATCAGTCAAGTAGTAAAAATGAGCAGTCGTACAAACGCTAGTTTACAACACAGAAGCTGCACATATGCACTGGATTTATCTTGAATTTATCTTCTTGTTGTACCTTGACCTGCTGTTAAGGACATCTTATTCTGATTGAGACCAATCAGTGTAGAGAGAGACAGAGCGAGACAGAGAGAAAGAGAGAGTGAGGTTCTTGGCATGGAATGAACTGACAGGTTATTACGAGCTTTGTGGAGGATTAGTCCATAAAAAACCCTCAGCCCTGCAGCCAGCCTGGCCGAAATCACAGAAATAAAATAAAATAATCTCTGTATAATGGATTAGAGAAGTACCCCCCACACACACACAATGTGTTTTTTTACCTCTGCCCTGATATTTATTTTTATTGTTTGAATGTTTTTTATGACAGGGAGAAATTTTTGCCTGAGGAAATATCAATTGGGTTGAGCTTAAATTCCCAGACGGGAAAACAATTTAAATGCCTAGAACTGCTGTTTAAAGCCACACACACACATTAGATCTTGCATAGTTAGCACTTTCTTTCTTTCAGTTCACAGTGAAACTATTGGTAAACTCATGGTCACATCTACCCTATGCACCACACAAGCACCACTCAAACAGTTGCCTGGTACAGTAGCTTTATTAGGCTAGTAACTCTAAACAAACACTACTGTACTTGTCACTGTGAATGATCATTTGAGTCTTAACTTTGCAAATGTAGTACTTTGGTAGCTAAACAAAATATATACAGGCTCACATACTGTACTAACATTTTTCAGTACATTCAACCAACATACTGATTTCCCAGAAGATCAATTTACTAAATTAATATATGTAAATATGTAAAATGTAAGTTGATTTAACTTAAATTTCCGAAAGGTTTAAATGTGTGATTTTAAGATTAAACAAATTATTAAGGTGCACACAATGGTCAGAAAAAACATTGAGTTTTAATCTGGAAAGGTTATTTCTTAATTTAGGGAATGCTTCTTGACTGATTTAAGTCTTTCAAAGCTTTCTATTTGTAATGAAGTTGGCCCATAGCTTCTGTAGCTCAGCTGGTACAACATTGGGCTGGCAACATCAAGTTCATAAATTTGATTCACGTGCAACACATACGCACTATATTGTAAGTCACCTTGGATACAAATGTATCTGCCAATGCATAATAAAATAAATAATCATTTGAAAATGTACACAATTCAAAGAAACTGAACAAATTTTGAATGTAGTCATTTCTCTACGTGTTCCTGTAGATCAGGGGTTCTCAAAGTCCGGACTCCGGTCCGGATCCGGACCCGACGGGAACTTTATCCGGACCCGACGGGAACTTTATCCGGACCTGCGTCCACTTCATATTACAAGTGCATTAATTTCTATGTGATTTATTAAATGTGTGCATTTGCTACTTTACAAATGCATATTAAACTTGTAAACCATTTGTTTAGTTTTTTTTTCTTTTAAGATTTAAGAGTATTCCTGGTCCGAAAATAAAACAAATTATTTAAAAAATTTCTGTGTGACGCTGTAGCCATCACACCCAGATATTATGCACAGCTACTTCATGTACTATGGCTTTTGATCACTAAGTCCTTATCAATCTGAAATCAGTCGTTTATAACATGCATTTGAAAAAGCAACGCTCGTCAATCTTTATACATATTCTTTATTATCATGAAAATACCTGAAAAGGTTTGAAGAACAGAAATATAAATATATCCTTAAGACATTTCCTGGAGCTGCGTGTGTCTGGTTCTTCGTCTGCAGCGCATATTAAGTTTCTGCCCGAGAGCGCCCCCTGGCTTTTGGATGTAGCGTCATTTCACCGCAATTCATTGAAAAGCATAGCAAGCATCATCAGCCAATTTATTGGTGCACCCCTAATTTTGGTCAGTGTCTCTGCATACCAACCACACCTTTTTTGCCATGGTTTATGCATCTGATGGAGAATAAACTGTGCCATTTCTCTAATTAGGTTGCTCTTTATTTTGAACCTGCTAGTTTTGGCATATTTCTCGTGTTTATGTTTTTTAAATTTTTTTTACTTTAAATGCAAAATACACTTATGTTTTTCCCAAACTATTTGTGTTGATTTGTTATATAAACAAATGATTTACATAAAGTTTTTCCGGACCTATGAAAATGATGAGAATTCAGAGTTGGACCTTTGAATGTAAACTTTGAGAACCCCTGCTGTAGATCAACTGGTTGAGGATTGCATATAGCAAGGCAAATGTCATGGGTTTGAACCTGCTAACACACATACTGCAGGCCTAAAAATGTATAGATTAAATCCACTTTAAGTCACTCTGGCTTAAACAATTTGGCACATATTATATGTTCTTTAAAAACTTTTGCTTCAAATCCGCTTTATCCTGGCCTTAGGCAATTCAAAAATACCACTTTGTTGGCAGAATCCATTAAACTTCACAAAGATTTTTCAGCAGAGTCCTCAAAGTACACGGAAGATGAATGTAAAACGACCGTGGATCACAATTAAACGTGGGTCCCTTGTGAGTACTTTGACCTGAATACGAATTGAATGTGGCAGCCACATGCATAATTTTTTGTTAGAAGTTTGAAGCTTATAATGATGCTTACATGCACTTAGATGGTTTTGCAGCAAAAGATGGTCAAATTTGTTAAATACCAACCCATAGCCACCTTGGAGTCTATTGCTATCTGGGAATAAAATGACTTAAGTGACATATGTAAAAAATAAGACATTTCACTTACTGACTAATAACCTTTTCATTGCCATTAAAGTGAAATTACTGAACCAAATCACAAGAGCCTGACAAAAAGTCAGAAGCGCTTGAAGGGTTTTGCATGTGATCTCTTCATTTACTTTTAGTGATTTTGTATGTTGCATATAGTGTATGTGACAAAATGTTTCATACTGTACATGAGATTAACCAATTACAGTAAGTTATTTCAGACCCTTTTATATAAATACTGAGTTTTCATTACATATTAATCTTAAGGGTTTGGTGGTCTTTACCATTACGGAGGCCAACAGTATCTAGACGCTTTTTCAAAGTTGGTTATTGTCGCTTGTCACACCATGACAAGCTGCTCTACACTTTAGCAACAAAACTGTCTGTTTCTTTAAGGTTTAAGTGTTGCCTTCATCCAATAGATGAATCAAGATCTCGACAGCTTTTCTACAGGATTTATGTCAAGACTCTTCGACAGGCATTCCAAACAATGTGATTGTTGATCATTTTGACCCTTCTTTTCTAAAGGGGTGTTTATTGCGCAGAAAATGCTGTAAAGGATAAACAAACTGTCTATAGGCAAGGTAAAATGCAAAAATTTGATCAATATCCTAATATATTCAGTAAGCCTCACTTAAAGGGGACATTTCACAAGACTTTTTTAAGAAGTATAATACATCTTTGGTGTCCCCAGAATACATGTACGTATGTCAAGTTTAAGCTCAAAATACCATAAAGATAATTTATCTATAAGCAGAAATGTGCCATTTTGGTGTGTCTTTTAATGCAAATGAGTTGATATCTGCACTTAAAGACAGTTAAAGTGCAGTGGTTGGATAGTGCAGAGGGGAGGTATTATTATAATAAGATCCCCTTCTGACATCACAACGGGAGCCAAATTTCAATTACCTATTTATTTTTTTTTACATGCTTGCATAGAATGGTTTACCAAAACTAAGTTACTGGGTTGATCTTTTTCACATTTTCTAGGTTGATAGAAGCACTGGGGACCCAATTGTAGCACTTGGAGCAGTATGTATAGCACATATCATGTGGAGTAGTATGCATAACCAAAGAGGCTTATAGTCAGCTTTTCATGAAATGTATTCTTTAAACGGGTAAAAGCACTTGCACCTTCACATGACAACATCAATAATTCTTCTTCCATGCACTTTGCTGAAAAAATGTGTGTTGTTTAATGGATTCTGCCAACAAACTGGCATTTCTGAATAGTCTGAGGCCAATATTAAGTGGATTTGAACCAAAATTTTTTGATGAACATATAATATGTGCCAAGATCATTCAGTCAAAATCATTATCAAATTTTTGATGTAGATGGCTTTTGCATTTGAAATTAAATATTCAAATATAATCTAAATATCTATCTATATCCACAGCATTATGGATCGTTTAGTAACAACAAGATCATTAACATGTTATGGCTGCATCTCAATCAGCTTGCTTGTTTAGTAGTCTGGGCACTGATCAGGGAGTCGGCCATTTTAAGTCTCAATCGCAAAATCCTTCCAGTGCACTGGAACATCCGTTCCCTAAAAATTACCACAATGCAATGCAACACCAGCGAGCATTGATGGTCCCTATGTTCCCTTACCGGAAATCACATGACATATTCAGAAGCTCTTGAACCGAAAATCGTGCAAGCCAACTTGATAAACTTCATGAAATGTGACAGAACTTTTATAAAGACATACGTTTGTTTTACTTTTAATATAAACACACTTCACAAGACAGGAAGGGACCACAATCTACTTAATATTTAAACGTAATATTCCTCTAAATGTATGCACGGTTATGTAAGAGAATAACAACAGTGTTTTTCATAATATACTAACAAGTGTTTAAAAATAAAGACAGAGTTTGGTTTTGCCAGGTGTTGATGAATAACAGCTGTGAATTATCACAATGCGCTTAAGCAGCCACATCACATGTAAATAAGTGAACAGTGTCCATGAAATGTGAAATGAGCAAGGGTCCTACCAGTGCCCGGACTTGCATACACAGCCTATGATTATATGATTTACCATTTAAAATCTTCTCTCGACTCCCTACCAATAACAGCGGGAAAGGTAAATGTCATCTTCTTTTTGTTTTGTTTTAAACAGGTACTTGAATCATACACATAAATAAGCTTCCTCTTGGATTACAAGAATACATTAAAACATCTAAAGTGCAAAAGTGTTTTGCATTTGTGCATTAAATGAATGGTATGGCTAATATTCATTGTGACTTCAATGAAGATATTTTGTGACACATACAGTAATGTCTCTCTGGAGAAACAGTCATAAATGATATTTATGTATTTGTCTCTCTTAAATGAAAATGTTATGAATATTAGTTTACAAATGATACTGTCAGGCTGTTGTAAGCCTAACTGATGAGTTATTCCCATGATTGCTGTATAATTGAATGAAAAGGCAAAGGAAGAGCGTTTCGCAACAGCAGTATCTATTACTGTAGATCCTTCAGTCAATGAGCTGCCTTATTACTCTATGCTTATCTACTGAGATTCTCTTCCCGGGCTGACGTCTGACTGACATGAGGGCATATCAATATGACAAGCCGTTTTATTTGTTTTTAAGATTGACAGAGGCGGGAATTGATTAATTCCTGTCATCATTAAACTTCCCAACTCTTTTGAAAAGTTGAAAAATCAGCAAAAGCTAACAAGGGAGACAGCCATCAATGGCCCCCAAGATCTATAAACCGGAAAAACATGCTTACCCAAAAGCATATCATAGTCTCATTTGCATATTTTTGGTCTTTGATTTTAAGATACTAATATTGGTGGGTTAATTAAATGAGTCTTGGTGAAGCTATCAAACGGTTTTCTCTGCTGTGAACTGTCTAACAGTCTCGCATAATTTGCAACATCTAAAGTATCTGCTCGCACCAAAATCTGTTGTCGTTGCAGATCATTTTTATTCGTCATTATTGTGACAAGCTGATTATGCACATAATAATCATTGTCGATAACCAGCCATGTTCAAACCATTGATGATTCAGTCTGCCTTTGTCTAGCTTGCTTTCATTGATGTAAGCGCACTTCCTGATGGATCATCATCATTGTTTTTTATTAATTATGAGGTGCTGTTGTGGTATTTCTTTGTCAGTCAGAAACATCAGTGTGAAGGATAAAGGTAAGACCAATTTGAGAACATGACAAAATCATGAAGCTAGGTCAGGTGGTCTTTCTGTGTGCCGTTTGTATGTTCTCCCTGTGTCAGCGTGGGTTTACTCCGAATACTCCAGTTTCCTCCCATAGATCAAAAACATGCAGGTTAGGTGAATTGGAGAGGCCAATAGATCCTCCTCAACTAGTGTATAGATTAATCAGTTCTCGCCATGAATACGGCCATAGATGCTGGAATGTCGTTAAGAATTAATAAATAAACAAACAAATGCACCAACACCCACTATTTTAGAAACTATTTCTATTTGGTATTTAAATATACAGTTTAGATGGCCAAATACACTTAGGCCCTGTCCAAATATAGTATTTTCAAAACTGTACATTTTTCTATGAAGTTTGGCTGTTCGTCCACACGCAAACGCAATTTAAGGTGACTGAAACTTTTTTTTAAACTCCTGCTGGGGTGAAGATTTTCAGAAATTCCGGTTGAAGGGTTATCAAGTAGCCGGTCCCTGCTGAAAAAAACAGCATACCAGCAAGACCAGCATATGTTGTGTTTTGGTGCTGGTTTGCTAGTGAACACCAGCTAAACCAGCATCAAACCAGCATCAGCATAAGCACCAGCTAAACCAGCACCAAACCAGCATTAGCACCAGCTAAACCAGCATTAGTACCAGCATCCCATGCTGGTCATACCAGCATATGTGGTGTTTTGGTGCTGGTATGCTGGGACCACCAGCTAAACCAGCATAGACCAGCATAATTCCCATGCTGGTCCTTGCTGGTTTGATGCTGTTTTTTTCAGCAGGGGTGAAACTGGAATTTTTGGCATTTGACATGGGCTGCGTCCAAAAAGGAAGGCAGCTGACTTGTTGCCTTGCTGCCTAATGAGGCAATGACTTCGGCGGCATGAAGGTGGGTGCGGGAAATGCATTCGGACAGCTTTCATAAGCCGTGTAACAGAAATATAAACAGAGAGCGCCTCTACGGTACAAAACCGTAAACCATCGGATTTTCCAAACGCTTCGAAACAGTTATGCCGTATTGAAGCCTCGTTTGCTTAAATCACGTGACTTGGCCAGTTTGAAACAAGCTTCAACGATTCGTTAAAGTTTTGAAGCCTCATGAAGCAATGCTTCGAAAGCGACCATCACTACTTGACAGTGCTTCATACCGAGTATTTAACGCACCAAGTCTCAGTCAGGTCTCCATTCATGGCAACACGATAGAACAGGTTGAGAAATTCAAATACATGGACTCAACAAGCTCACTTTTGACCATCACATAACAGACATCCATAAACACTCAGAACAACGTCTGCATGTTCTACGAAAACTCAGCTGCTTTTACATTGCCCCTCATCTTTTGTTACTACTGTACACGAGCATTATCCAGCCCATTTTGTTATACTGCTCCACTAGTTTTTACACCATGCTGTCAGTCACCAACAAAAACAAACTGAATAAAATCAAGAATTCAAAAATAATACACTCCCCTACACCCAACATCTCAGAATTCAATGACAGAGCAATAGCCCACCTTGCCCAAACTATAACGACAGACCCAGAGCACCCCCTCAACTTCTACTTTACTCTCCTGCCCTCCAGGCGCAGATAGGACCCCGACATGGAGAAGGGCTTGATTCAAAAAGAGCTTTGTACCATCTGCGATTTCAATCCTCAACAGGCTACAAAGCTGAACATTCACCAATCTGTGTTTTGTTTTTGTGTACATATGTTTTGCTAGTTGCGTGTATTGTATGACAGTCTGTGAAAAAAATGTCTATCTATCTATCTATCTATCTATCTATCTATCTATCTATCTATCTATCTATCTATCTATCTATCTATCTATCTATCTATCTATCTATCTATCTATCTATCTATCTCTAATGCCTGTGTGTGTGTGTGTGTACTAGGCTTTAAATACATACCTTGCACCCTTATATTTGTTTGAGTAACACCAGCAGATCTCTAAAATGTTAAGATAACACAGTAGAGACAGCTGACTAGCAGTCACACAACGTGTGCACCTTCCCCTGTGACTCATTACTCAATCCACTGATGCGTCACCATCTGTTGTATGTTCAAGCACCATACAGAACTTACATAGTTAGAGCTCAACCGTATCAATCGAAATTAGCAGGAGACTCCATCAGAAAGCCTGGACTCTGGTTAGAGGACTGCCTCTCTACTCAAAAACACAGCATAATGACCATTGAGATTATGGCTTGTTTAGTTTTGTGGTGAGACGGTATAATGATTTACAATCTGACAGGGTCGGGAAGGCCAGTTTCGCATGCATTGTTGCCTGCCATTCATTTTTGTTTTCTAATTGTTAAAAGATTTGCTTAATGGTTGGATTACATTGATTGGTGAAACAATGCCATGTGAGTCATAAATTATAGTTACATTACGATTAATTGGGGCCAAGTCCCTGTGAATCTTGGCATCCTTATTCGGTTCTTATTGGCCCAGTGTTACAGTTACTGTGCATAGATCCATACATGCACCACAAAAGTGTACATTTATGCGTAGATACCGTACAGATAAATAATATGTATAAATCTCCATGTTTTTTTAAAACCAGCAGAGATTTATGCAATGTAAACTAGTAGGTATGTTTTCAAAAGTTTACTATGTCTGTGATTACAGTAAACTGTAGTCTGAAATAAAAATAGGAGAAGCCCACATGAACAATTTAAAAAAAGCTTTTAAAATAGCTTTGTTGGGTTGGCTACATTCAATCCTCTGAGAGTCACCTCATTATTTAGTTTAATTGATTCGTCAAAACTGTCCAGTCTGTTAGTTGGATGTGATGACTTGTTGATAAAAGTCTACTGCATCCAATTCAAATCACTCTTGTTTTCTATAATATCAAAACATTTTATTTAACAGAGCTACTTCTCTTTGTGTAGACTTTCCTCTGGGATGTCTCTGCTGACTGACAGAGTCATCAAGGTGTATCCTGAGCGCAGGGCCAAAATGGCACCGCAACATTATTGAAAACCTCGGGCCTGCTGTCATTTTACTGACAGACCCTAAAAATAGCATCAAGAACCAGCATCTAACTTTTGATTCCTGGCACAACAGACATGAAGCTGAGGAGCGGGTGACATTTGAGAGCAATTTCCTTTTCCTGTTAAAGTTCAAGTGCCCGCATCAAAATTTTTCTGAAAGCTAATAGCATTTGAAACCAGCCAGAGAGTGTTAATATCTACTGAGATCTGATGGTGGAATGGTGACCACCCGCAGCAGTGGGCCGCCGCTGAAACACACGTCTGCGTGAGCAGCAAATGAAAGTTTGAATGAAAAGGCAATGCATTTGGTTAGGGTTATTATAAGATTGACAGAAGAGCAGAGGAGAGAAAAGATTGCCATAAGCAAGACATATCTACAAATAACCAAGAAGTAAGACAGCATTCTTGAAAATTCATAGACACATGCGATTGCCTCATTCCCAGGGTTGTGCGCCATTCAGAATTCAATTAAGAATGCCTTTTAGAGAGAGAGAGAGAGAGAGAGAGAGAGAGAGAGAGAAACAGAGAGTGTGTGAACTCTCATGAACTTTATGATGAAAGATCTGACTGTTTAAATTGTTTTGATTATATTTAACTGATTTTAACTATAGACATTTGAACGGCAACATCATTAAACAAACGTCTTTTGTCACCCAAACATAACGCAAAAAATTTGGTATTGAAAATATTTGGTAACTATATGACATGCGACTTGGAGTCCCTCTAAACAGTGGTTCCCAAACGTTTTCAGTGTGCGCCCCCGTTTGTGTACGGTGGCCCCCTTTGTGTTCCTTCGCGCCCCCCCAAAAAAAAAATTGTGCCAAAAACCTGTTCTAAAACTCAACATTTTAATTAAAAAAACATTAAATTATACAAAAAAAGTAGTGCTTTTGGTAAGTAGCCTTATTTTTTAGGTTTAATTACACAGAATTCATGATAAATTAATGTATTTCATAAAATGTCATAAAACTGGGGCCCCCCTGGCACCATCTCGCGGCCCCCAGTTTGAAAACCACTGCTCTTTTAACATTATTAAAATGTTGAGTTTTAGAACAGTTTTTTGTCACAAATTTTCTTTGGGGGGCCGCGAAGGAATGCACAAAGGGGGCCGCACACTGAAAAAGTTTGGGAACCACTGCTCTAGAGTACATTGTTTCAGATAAAAATGTAAATAAATAACAAGCAAATTACCTTAGTTCAGATCATAGCTAAGGGGTATCAACTACCAAACTGAGCTAACGTTAATGTGTAAAATGAATGTATACTACGTTTGCTTCAGATCCTTGAATTTTTGCTTGGCTGACGACCCAACTGAAAATGCTAGCTAAAACCACCCTAAGCTGGTTTTAGCTGGTGTAGCAGGCTGGTTTTTAACCTCCTGAGCCTTGAGCTTTGGTTTGGCTTACATTTTAGATTTCATCACACCAGTTCTACGCAGACCGCAAGCGCTGTGATTGATCCACTATAACTCCTCCCCTCAGGTAAAAAAACTGTATTTCCTTTTGCGACGATGAGTACAAAGAGAGGCCATGTTGAGTAGTGATTTACTTCCATCACTGATGGTCATCTCGAAACTCGAAAAAGTTTTTGCTTTTTTCTTCATTTGTGGGTTAAAATGGCCAAGCTGCTGCTTTATTGACGGTCGCACTGCTACTGTGTTACATTTGTGGATACTTCCTACCAGAACAGACCCTCTGCTTTCAAACAAAAAAAAATCATCCTTTTGTTTGTTCTCTTTTTATTACCTCTCAAATATGAGTAGTTTTCTTTAAAAAAAAATTTTTTTTGTTAGAGATCAAATTTAGAACTATGATCAAAACAATCAGCACAGAGTTTTTATTGGAACAGTGGATACTTTAGTGTTTTCTAATATAGGTAAAAGCGCCACCTAGTGCATAATAATGGAAATATGGATTGCTGTCATTGTCAGGGAAGTGTTTTCAAAAAAAAAATAAAAAAAAATTGTCCAGATAAGTGATCAATGGCGGGGAAAGAGTTAATTAAATTACAGAAGTTGTTCAAGAAATGTTTGAGGGTGTAATGTAAAAATAATATAACTAGTAGTGTAACTAATCACTGTTGGCTGGGAGTAATAAGCAAAGTAATAATATTAATTTTGAAAGGAGTAACCAGTAATGAGTAATATATTATATTTTTAGAGTAACTAGCCCAACACTGGTCTTAGCTGGTCAAGCTGAAAGACCAACTGACCCACAAGCATAAACTCGCTTGACCTGGTACAGTACTCAATCTAATTCAGTATGTACTGTCACAGTATGTGAGTTTACATGCGACTTGGATGCAATGAAATATTTTGGTATAAATTGAATAGTATACCTGACTGATGACAGTTTCTATTGTCCTACATAGTTTGGTACATTGTGCTGTATGTCTGGTGATCTCTTCTGCACACACGTAATAACTGAAAATCAACATACAAACTGTATTTATTTAGTAAGTAGCCGTTTAATAGTAGAAAAATGTGCAGTCACCTGGTCATTATTGCAAAATAAAACCCACTCAGGGTGCTAAAAGACTCCTTTTGCCATAATGACCAGTTATGTTCCCTCTCACAGAATGTTTTAGTTCACACAGATAAATAATGGTTGGCTATTCGCACTGCCATTTTGCCTCTCTTTTTCTGAATCCTTTGTATTTATTCATGTCCATTTTCTCCTGTTCTCTGCCTTTTGTTTCATTTTTTCCATTTGTTTTCCCATTGAAGCACTGGCTCATCTCCAGTCATTTGTCGAGCTAACCCCGAGCAAACGATTTGTGGTTTGTGAGTAATTGCTGAGAATGTGGTCTACAGTGTTCTAGTGGCAATTACTCCAGCTCACCGCTACCTCCTAATGCTACCGACTGGGAGCAGGGCAGCCAGACTGCTGATTCGCTAGGGAGGGTTTGGTGATTGTCCTGCTGAGCAAAATCCCAGTAGGAAAGAGATTGATCACTCAGTGGACCAAAACAGTTCATCACAAAACCCGCAAGAGGTCGGCAAGATGTGGATTTTCATTCACTAGCAAAAACGGCACAATTGGGTAGACGGCAAAAACAATCGTAGGCTGTCAGACGGCGAAGGTCTTTGTTGGGTTGCATGAACTGATTGTTTGGAATAAGTTGATTGAGTGTAAAACTGCAGACACAACATTTTGTTTCAAAACCTGAAAGCTGTGTATAGTTGGCCGGTAAAGGAGTCAGTACTATACTTTTTTCTATTTAAAGGGACAGTTTTCCCAAAAATAAAAATTGTTTTTTAATTTTTTTCACCTTTATGCCATCCCAGATTCATTCCAGACCTCTTTTCTTTAGTTGTACACAAATTAATAATTTTATATTACAATGCCGTCACATTATCATTAACATGGCAAAGCTCTAATGTGGCGTTCACACCAGCCGCGGTAGAGGTGGCAAAAACGTGCTATTCGCCAAAGGTTGGACGCTTGAACAAGCTGTGAGTGAAATTCTAGTCATTTGAGACATTCAAGCAGAAATTCGTGTCATGGGAGGGGATTCTGCGACTCCGCTCACTTCCTGTAATCACGTCACTACTGGAACAAGCTCCTGATTGGTTAACGCGGCACGAATATCCGCCAAAGTTCAGATTTTCTACTTGTGCGTTTTCCGCGGCAACGCTCGCACCGCGCATTCTGCGTCATTCGCACCACGCTGCAGGATGCCGCTGCGTCTTTGCAATGACTTAACATGTAAATTGCTTGCCGCCTCTTACGACAGAAGACACATAAGAAGCACATCCATCCATCATTAATGTAATCCTTATGACTCTCGTGGGTTAATATATGTATTTAGAAGAAAAAACAATATGTTTGTGATATTCTTGTGTGGCTCGTGATGAAACATGACTATGGCAAGAGTTCACAAGATGGGGTGAGTATAGCAGGTAGTCATTTTTCTCAAAATTAGAGCCTAAATCAGATTAGGGGGCTTGGCAGAAGCCTTCCATGGGGAATGAGGTAATTGTTGCCCCTGCCAAAAAGCTTTTCAAAATCGCACAAATCTCAAAAGAGTAAAAATATTAAGTGTGAACTATTCTTCTAAAGGGGCAATAAGTAGGATTTTAAGTGTTTTATTAATCAAAATCAATGTCTTTATTCATAAATATGTCCTCATTGGTGTCAAATGACCTCAGCCAGTGATCTGACTTTTCTTTGTAAGCTTAGAATTTCTTCTCTTTACTTACATTGAACAGGTAAGTCAAAGGAGGCTTCCATGTTGTTCCCCCATATTGATAAACTATAATAGCAGAGAGAGACAAAAAGCACTTGCCTACCAACGCGTTTCCACAACGCGATTTCATTCAGAACACATGAACCAGCTGCAACGGACAAGGAGATCAGCGATTACATAACGGCTACCGTAGTTGCAACGCGCATTTGGAAAGGGGAGGAGCTAGAAAGCACTGTTCGTTTGAATGCAAAATACAATTCCACCACTAGATGGGGGTAGATCCTACTGATTGCCCCTTTAACTCTTTTCCTGCCATTGGCGAGTCAACTGGTCAATTAAAGGAAAACAACACAGTTTTTCAATATTTCACTTTGTTCTTATCTCAACTTAGACAAATTAATACATAACCTATCTTTTTTCAACGCGTGCACTTAATCTTTGTACAGCGCGTCGTGAATGTGTTAGCATTTAGCCTAGCCCCATTCATTCCTTAGGATCCAAACAGGGATGAATTTAGAAGCCACCAAACACTTCCATGTTTTCCCTATTTAAGACTGTTACATGAGTAGTTACACGAGTAAGTATGGTGGCACAAAATAAGTGGATTTTAAGCGGATAAAACATGAGAACTATATTGTATAGCAGAAGAGCATTAGTTTGCAACACTTCGACCTCGGGGCAGTAATATTGAAGGACGTTTGAGCGAGAGGGGGAGTAGTCAGTAGTGATGATGTTACTGCGTGCAGAAATTGAAGTTCTGCTTTTTACACGTGTGGCGCTCTTACACAACTTATAAAACTCATAAGCATCCACTAATTCAAAAACAGTAAAAACTCGGTGTATGTTTTGATCATCGTTCTAAATCTGATCCCTTTGTCCTTTACAAAATGCAATTATCTCAGCCTTTTGGTCGAAATTTGGTATTTTTAACTCTTTTTTTAAAAAGTTGCCAGCCAGTGCCAGCATTTTTCATGATTTTCACAAAATTTTAATGCCTTCCAGAAAATTTTCTTCTTTAAATATTTAAACAAATGAAAAGTACAGACCCTATGCTTTCATCCTTCCTTCATTAGTTCTATTTTTATCACCTCTCAAATATGGGTAGGTTTCTTCAAAAACACCCAATTTTAAGCAAAAAGCTGACATAATTTTGTTTTTGTGAAGGACTAGAGATCAGATTCAGAGCAATCCTCAAAACATACACAGAGTTCTTTCTCTTTCACATGAGGCGCTACTTCCGGGTTGTAAAAGTTGCGGAAGTGTATTGCGGAAAGCCGGAAATTCTCGCCATTGGCAGGGAAGCATTTTCTCTTAATTGACGAGTTATCTCGTCGTCAATGGCGGCGAAATAGTTAAATAAACCTACCCATATTTGAGAGGTGATAAAAAAGAACAAATAAAAATAAGATGAAAGTTTTATTTCGCTTTATTTATTTATTTATTTATTTATTTTAAAGCAGAGGGTCTGTTCTTTCATTTAATATATTGTATGTTTATATATATTTATAAAAGAACACTTTCTGTAAGGCATTAAACTTTTGTGCAAATCGTAAAAACATTTTGGGGCCGGCTGGTACCTTTTTAAAAAAAATGCTGGCAGGCCGAAAAAAAGTTAAGGTACTACTTTATCACAAGGGGCCAATATTGTTAATACCGATAGCAAAAGTGCAATTGTTTAAAAGCTTTACCATAAGCTGCTCAATTCTATAATATAATGAAAAAATGATGATCTCCCCTTACTGATGTCCCTCCCTTGCAAAAATTAACCATGGTTTTACAGTGGTAAAAGTGTAGCAACCTTTTTTTTGTGTGTATTGATTACTATCAGCAAAACCATGGTTTGAATACACTAAACACGGTTTAACTATGTTTTTTTTTAAATAACCATGGTTATTTTGTGGTTATCATGATTTTACTACAGTAACCATGTAACCATTTTTTGGTTTTAACTGTAGTAAAACCATGGTTAATTTTTTGTAACGGCTATTAAATGGAATATTTTGTGATCTCTGATGCTCAAACAACAATACTTCTAAACAGAGCAAAACTGCACATTATCACATTATTATTTTTTTCCATTTATAATTAGAACACCATCAATCTCCAGGATTGTCAGAATTGATCCGCCTATCCCTAGAATATGGCTCCTTCCACAAAAAAATGAGACATGCATGTCCACATACGTCTGCGATATTATCCAGATTCCCCTACAGGAAACACTTTCTCAGGGCTTGTCAAGCAGAAGTGGTCCCCTGTGGCTCTGAACACCCTGTAAGAACTTCCTAACTTTATCTTTGTGTGAGCAAGAGATGCAGCTGGAGAGAAGTGTCCTATGCAGGTGTCAACTGTTCCATTTTCTGATAAAGCCTATGCTGTTGACCCCTCCTCCACCCCATAAATGGATAGCTCACACACTTATCAGAGCCCGGCAGCCTGAGTCATTTCACCCAGAAGACGGCGGTGCAGTGATACGACGACGCTGGGCGTGTTACATACATACTAAGTGATCGTCGCCACAGCTACCGAAAATCTCATTGCATTTGATGTTGAATGCTAATGTTTTGTATCACTGGTCTGGTCTCTCCTAAGAGATTAAAGTTTTATCTGTTTGGTTGGATGAAGCCTGGATCGAGCAGCAAATGAACGAATGTCTAATGATCGTTTCCTCGCTCTGCATTACTGGCAGATGGGAAAATGAAAAGCATGGTAAAATACTGGCAAAGACATACTGTATGTACTAGCCACTCGAGAGGATTTTGTCATGACAGGCCCGTGAAGGGTCCCGACGGGAAGGTCCCATCTCAATGCTGCCATTGCTTCTCGCGTTCTAATGGGGCTAAGTGGTTTTTGGCATCTGTGATTATGAACATAACAGTACACTTCATGTCTGATATGACAATTTTTCGCAAGGGGTCTGACTTGCGTTGTCGTACTTTGGGGATTGGTGCGATTTGAAAAGCTTTTTGGCGGGGGTAACAATTACCTCATTCCCCATGGAAGGCTTCTGCCAAGTACCCTAATCTGATTTAGACTCTAAATTGAGAAAAAGGTTTAGTTTTGGAGGCTTGATGAAGAGAGAAAAGACAACTTGTGTGATGAGACTGCAGTGCAGTGATGGACAGTGTGCTAAATAAAGACTGAGACGGTTTACAGTATATAACTTCAAACTGTCAAGTCTGTTTATAGCTGTAAAGATGATCAACCCTGGTCATACCTATACAAATGTCAGCAAGTGTGGTATTGCTTATTTGTAGAATAAAAGTGAAATATTATCACCATTCTAATATTACGGTGAACACTAAATTGAGACACTACTAATGGATAATACCCAAACATTACACATGGAAACAAAGATGACTGTAATATATTTTATGATGGATTATATTCTTGAACTCAGGTGAAAATGTAAATCTGCGACATAAAACACCAAAAAGCACTTGCAGATAATTATAAATGTAATTCTGACATTTTATGATTCATTACAAACCTCTAAAAGTGAAAGGGCAATGTTTTAACTTCTTTTGGGCAAAAAGAAATGATTAGTTGCAGAATAATGTAGTATCCCCAGCTATAAAAAACATTCATTGTGAATAAAAAAGTAATATGAATGTTTTGAAGTGTTTGGGAGGTTTTAATGTGGCTTAAGGAAATAAACAACACTAACAAGGAAACTTATTGGTGACCTTCAATCTTATTTCAGAGCCAACAAATGCCAAAAGCTATTTTCCCCACCTGACTCTCAAAAAGTTAATAAAGAACAATACTTTATTATGTCTCTCACTCTCTCAACACATGCACACACACCCTCACTAACACATTTTACTAGGGCCGGGACTCAATAAAAAAAAAATCTAATTAATTAGAGGCTTTGTAATTTATTAATCGAAATTAATCACATATAAATATTTGACCTGAGAACATTGAGAAGTTATTTTTTCACATGGATTTTTAGTATACCATGAATAATGACTGAATACTTTTGCATAAGCAACAAAATATTGTTTATTTTTGTTCAACCAAGTCGTTGTACCAGGAGTCGGGCTAACGTCCACGCTAGCTGCTATATGTTTTGCATTGAGATGATACTTGAGGCTCGATGTGCTGCGGGTGATATGTGAATGCCTTGTTGCATAGCTTACACACAACCATGCTCTTATCGACGCTTCCATCCGTTCGTTTTTTATAAAAAAAATTCCCATCCACGGGGCCAACCAAAGCGATCTCATCAGCTTCTTCGTTCATGTTCACTGTGGTTTGTTGTTGTCTGAAGTCATGAACGCTAGTTGGTGCTCCAGTATAATCGGTCTGCCGAAACTCATCCAATGAGAAATGTTCCGCAGTGCAAAAATAAGTGCGATTAAAATGCGTAAAAAATGTTTAACGCGTTATTTTTTGTGTTAAATTTTTACATCTGGATTTAATGATACCTGAAACTAAAAATGAGTTTTTACTAATTCAGATCACCAGTCAGCATTTTGAGTGACTTGAAATGCTCATTAGAAAGGACATTCTCTTTAATAGAAAGGACTTTCACCAATTGGGGTGGTAATGGCACAGTGGATAAGACACAGGCCTTTGGTGTGAGAGACCCGGGTTGGAATGTGACACACCATTGTGTCCCTGAGCAAGACACTCAACCACTAGTTGCTCCAGAGGCGTGCAAACTCTAACATATATAGCAACTGTAAGTCACTTTGGATAAAAGTGTCAGCTAAATGAATAAATAAATAATAGTCAGGCAAAATGACACATTATCTAATCACAGCATACTTCACTCTTTTCTTCACCTATTTCATTAAAATAAGATTACTGAAGATGTGGTGAGGTTGCTTTGTAGTAACAATGCATTATTCATCTTGTTTTTAGATGTTTGGATATGAAGACTAAGGATGATAAGATCTCACTGTAGGAATGAAGTAGCTAAATAAATAAAGCTTATTGTTTAATTATAGAGGCAATTTAGAATTATAATATTATGATTAGATAAATTGTCAAGGTTGGATTAAAGAAGGAAAGAAAGAAAGAAAGAAAATTAATAAATAAATAACTAAAGAAAGGTAATAAATAGATAAAATAAATGAATGAAAGCATGAAATAAAAAGAAAGAAAGAAAGGGGAAATGAATGAATGAACAAATGAATGAATGAATGAATGAAAAAAAATATGTATAAAAGAAAGAACGCAATAAAGGAGAAATGATGGGAAATTAAAGAGAAATGCAGGGAAAAAGAACAAGGAGAGCAGGAAACAATTACAAACGAACGAAGGCAAAATATATAATAAGAGAGATGGGGGATTGAAGGAGGGATAGAGGGAAGAAGGAAAGGAAGGAAATTAATAAATTAAAAATTAAAATAGAAAGAAAGGATCAGGGAACTGAAAGAGAAATGCAGGGAAAAGAAGGAAGGAAAGCAGAAAAAATAACAAATGAATGAAGGTAAAACATATACTGTATAAAAAGTGAGATGGAGGATTTATTGAAGGAAGGAGGCAGGAAGGGAGGGAAGAAGGAAAGGAAAGGAAAGAAAGAAAGAAAGAAAGAAAGAAAGAAAGAAAGAAAGAAAGAAAATGAAAGAGTAAGGATGCAAAGAAAGCATAAATGAAATAATGAATGAAGGAAGGAAAGAAAGGATGTATGAAAGAAAGGACGTAAGAAAGGGGGGAATGAAAGAGAAATGCTAGGAAAGAGAAGGAGGGTAAGAAGAAAAGAAATAACAAATGAGTGAAGAGAAAACATATAAAAAATAGAGAGGGGTGATTAGATGAATGAAATGAGGGAGAAAGGAAGGAAGGAAAAGATTATAAAGAAACGGGAGAGAATGAAAGAGAAATGGAGGGAATGGAAGGAAGTAAAGCAGAAAAAATAACAAATGAAAGGAAAGAAAGAACACAAAAGCAAAAAAAGAGGAGGGATGCAAAGAAAGGAGAATAAAATTAAGAATGAAAAAGGCAAGGAATGAATGTATGAAAGAAAAGATGTAAGAAATAGGAGAAAGAATGGGGAAATGAAAGAGAAATACAGGAAAAAAGAAAGGAAAGAAGAAAAGAAATAACAAATGCATGAATGACTGTAAATTATGAAAAATTTGAAATTAAAAGAGGAAGATAGAAAAAAGAAAGAAAAAGTAAGTAAGAAAGAAAGAAAGAAAGAAAGAAGAAAGGAAAAAACAACAAAATAGCAAAAAGAATGAAAGAGGAAAAAAATGAAGGAATGAAGGAAAGAAAGAACAAAAGTAAGAATGAGAAATAAGAAGGGCAATAAAAGAGAAAGGCAAGGAAAAAGAAGGAAGGAAATAAGAAAAACAAATGAATGAAGAGAACATATAAAAGAGAGAGGGAGGATTGAAGGACTAAAGGAAGGAGGACAGGATGGAGGAAGGAAAAGAAAGTAAAAAGAAACAGAAAGAAAGATAAAGGAGCATTGGTCTGATAATCTTGAGATTGGTCAGGTGCTGTAATTAATTTCGAGATGAAACAGCAGGATGGAGTTGTAATCTCTTCTGCTGCACTTTGAAATGCTCCTTTAATCTGAACAGCATGTTTTATAAGCAGTCTAAGTGCTGTTATGTTCCCTTGGCCAAGTCTCCTTCACCCACTGCTCCCCTTCTTATCTCTTAACTTCTTCCAAATCACTCCTTTTCTCCTGCTCCAGCACCTGTCTCTGCCGCTACTTACTGCTTCCTCGCCCTCTCTTTAAGGTGTGATCTATATTCAATGACAGCTTAATGAGCGTTTTCCTATTTCAAGGAGCCTGCACGCATCATTAGAGAAAAAAGTCAGATGAATAATACATCACAGAAGCAGCCATATACAGGAACATCACACAAGGCCTGTGCTCGTGGAACCAGCAAAGAGACGCTTTTGTTTTACACGACCGCCTCTCTCTGCTAATTGTCAGGGCTGTGCGTGTTCTCTGCACATGACAATGGGCAGTCTGTGGCACGCCGGTAAGCAGGAAAGTTTAAAAGTAAGAGAAAGAAAGAAATGTAGAAACTTAAACAATGGACGGTCCAATTGACTATTGTTTCCCGGAGTTAGCGGGGCCTCTTTGGAACCGTGTCTGTCAGTTTATACCCCATAGGATCTGTTGAGTTGTCTTATGTACCCGCTCAACACAAAGACCCCAATCCTGCTTTCCATACACTTGCTGGAGAAGAGTTTTACCTCCGTCAGCTTAATTGGACCACTTCCCAACGGCAACATGCTGAAGCCCATCCTAATTGGCTTCTTTTAAGGCACGCTAGCAATCCCATTGGACGGTTTCTCAGAGGGTCTCTATGGATACACCAAGCGTTCTGTTGCGAATTCTGGTACAAAGGCTAGCGGGCCTTTTTCACCCACTCTCTCTGTTACCGGCTGTGCTTAAAGCAAACAATGCCGGACTAAGGCTTTGCAGTCCAGACTGGTGGCAACATCGTGTTCGTGAAGCAGAGCTTCTTAAACTTTCTTTTAGGGGAGCAGACATGTGAAACAGTAAAACAAACTTGGATAACTGGAGGAGATTTTGCCCGACTGTTTTTTGTTTTTGCAGCTTTGTTAGCTAAAAAATTTACTAAATACTTATTGTTGTGTTACATACAGATAAAAACATTTTCTGCCATTAAAACAGCAAACCTGCTGCCTATACATTATCCCATACTTAGTGTAAATAGACACTCCGAACATTTTTTTATAAATTAACATTAACATAATCACTTAAAATTATTGTTATGAGTTGATTAATCAATCTATACAAAGTTTTGCTGTTTGTACTATAGATTACAAAAAAAAAATTTTATCAAGCAACTTGGCCATGTTAAAGGAAAACACCACCGTTTTTCTATATTTTACAATGTTTTTACCTCAACTTATATCTTTTTTCAATGTGTGTAAAAAGAAAGAAAGAAAGAAAGTAAGGAAATTCATTCAAAAATAACTTAAGAAAGGCAAGAAATTGATAAAATAAATGAATTAAAAGTATGAAATAAAAAAGAAAGAAAGGAGAAACGCAAGATGAAATGAAATGAATGAATAAAATAATGTATGAAAGAAAGTTAGCACGCAATAAATAAAGAGAAAGGATGGGGGAAAAGAAGGAAGGAAATCAGAAAAAATACAAATGAACAAAGGCAAAACATATAAAAAGAGAGATGGAGGATTGAAGAAGAGATGGAGGGAAAAGGAAAGGAAGGAAATTAATAAAGAAAGAAAGAAAGATAAAAAGAAAGAAAGGATCGGGGAAATGAAAGAGAAATGCAGAGAAAAAGAAGGAATGAAAGCAGAAAAAATAACAAATGAATGAAGGGAAAACATAAAAAGTGAGATGGAGGATTGAAGGGGGGAGGAATGGAGGGAGGGAAGAAGGAAAGAAAGAAAGAAAAATGCAAAGAAAGGATGCAAAGAAATGATAAATGGAATAAAGAAAGAGTGTATGAAAGAAAGGATGAAAGAAGGAGAGAGAAAATGAGAAATAAGTGGGAAATGAAAGAGAAATCCAGAGAAATAGAAGGAAGGTAAGAAGAAAATAATAAACAAATGAATGAAAGGAAAACGTAAAATTAGAGGAATGATTGGATGAATGGGAGAAAGGAAAAAAGAAATGAGGATAAAGAAAGGGAGAGAATGAAAGAGAAATAGAGGGAATGTAATGAAATAAAGCAGAAAAAAACAACAAATAAAAAGAAAGAAAGAAAGAAAGAAAGGAAGGAAGAATGAACAATAAATCTATCATTGCACAGCCTGTCGCAAATGTGTTAGCATTTAGCCTAGCCCCATTCATTCCTTATGATCCAAACAGGGATGAACTTAGAAGCCACCAAACACTTCCATGTTTTCCATATTTAAAGACGCAAGTATGGTGGCACAAAATAAAACGTGGCGATTTTAGGCGGATTAAATCGAGAACTATATTGTCAATATTACTGCACCCGAGGTCGAAGTGCTGCAAACTAAGTGCTCTTCTGCCATACAATATAGTTCTCATTTTGAAATGCTTAAAAAATGGCCATGTTTTATTTTGTGCCACCATACTTACTCGGGTAACTACTCATGTAACAGTCTTTAAATATGGAAAACATTTTTGGTGTCTTCTAAATTCATCCCTGTTTAGATCCTAAGGAATGAATGGGGCTAGGCTAAATGCTAACACATTCACGATGCGCTGTACAAAGATTAAGATTAAGCGCACACATTAAAAAAAGATAGGGATGTATTAATTAGTCTAAGTTGAGGTGAGAACATAGTAAAATATTGAAAAACTGCGGTGTTTTAACGTACATTTATGCATTTGGCAAATGTTTCCATCCAAGACAACTTTCAGTTAAGCGAAGGCATGCATTTTTTTAATCAGTGTGATCACTGGGAATTAACCCTGCAATCTTCATGCCGCTAGCATAATGCTTTTTTAGATGATAAAATTACATTTTAAGATTTATTTGCTGGCAACTCAGTCACATTAACATGTATGCATTTGGCAGACACTTTAATCCAAGGTGACTTACAGTGAAGACAAAGTATGCATTTGCTTTTCTTGGGGGAATTGAAGCAACAACCTTACTGACGCTAGCCTAGCATTATGCTTTTTGTAGATGAGAAAATTATATTCTTAGATATTTTCAGCAACTCAGTCACATGCACATTTACATTTTCGCATTTAGCAGCTGCTTTTATCCAACAGTTGAAAGCAAGGTTTTTATCACTGTGTTCCATCAGACTCGACTCCACAACCTTTGTGCTATTAGCATGATGCCCAACTGAGAAATAAAGACACCAAAGTTCTCGCTCTCTCAGTCTGGTCCTTTCAGGGTATTTCTAGCAGCATAACACATTGGCCTTGTAGGGGTGCCAACCACATACATTTCAAATAAAGGCCAAGCACTGAGCACAGACATGCTACATGTTTGTATTACCATTCATTGACAGCGGTGTGCCAGTGACATACGCCTTTACCTGAGCAGGCCAATCCCTGACACCCCATAATGAGCACCTGATAGTGTGTACCCCTCCGATCCTGGAGCCTTCCTGTTAGTGCTAATGAGCTTCTGTGGACCAAAGACACTTTCACACATATACACACACATTCACACATGATCCCTGTCACCCAGCAGCATAATGAGTTCTCAAAAACACTTTCACTTTCTTGCCTGAAAGCCTCACTTCTCTTTTGCACTGTCTGCTGTCTGTCTCCTAATTGTGTATATTTGTTTGCTCAAGCGTGTCCTTGTCGCCGAGGAGACAGTATACAAATTTCGCCGGATACCTGAAGCTGCTTTGGAGTGTCCGTGGTGACGCAGTTTCCAGTGAGAATCAGTTTGGCACTCCAGGACATAATTTTATAGTTTTAACAAAAGGCCGCCATACAAGGCAATTTATTACACATCACTGTTGAATCTGAACACATTTTCCAACATTTTTTTTTTAGTTTTGGGTCATGCCGCTGCAAAATGTTTAATAAAAAAGACATCTTGCTGTTCAAGCTTCACTGTAAAAACAAATATGTGGGAAAATAAATGGTATTTATTTAATGTATCTAATAACTTAAAACGTACCTTGATTTTATTAACAAATATCTTTTTACACAGAGTAACTGTTAGAAATGTTTTTCTTTTTTTCATTAATGGATTTATTATATTTTAAACGCAAAGTTTACACACATTGATCCAATTTTTTTTTTAATAAAAACAGTAGTTCAGTTTTAAGGGCTTCAGGGCAAAGCTTTTGTTGTATTGATAACTCATCAAACAAACATTTGTGAAACATTAAATACAGCAACTTACACACGTCTCAACACTGAAGTACATTGATCGAGTAAGGTCATGTAAAAGTTGAACTCAATGTAAAATCAATGATTGAAATCAAACTTTGATGCTCCTAATCTCTTAATTAGATTATGGGGGCGGATTCACAGACAGGTCTTGAATTTAGTCCAAGACTTAAATGCTTGTTTGCCTTAGCTAAAAACAGCTTGCACATATTTTATATCAGTGCATTGTTTTGTCTCAAGATGCACGCCAGCAGTAGTTTTTGTAAGTTATGTTTGTAAAAAACTACTTAAGGTGGTTTGTGCAAATATTATCGGTATCTAGTGTACTCACAGCTCACCCCCCCCAATTTCAAAGCGCATATGGTAGCCGCCACAGGACAAAGATGTCGTCGTCTGAGACAACTTACTGTAGGGACAAAATGCAGTTTGTCCATTTAGGGCTACTGTAAAAAACATGAAGGCGACTTTCATGTAAGGAGACCCGCAATGTGTGTATATAAAAACGGCTCATTTATTAAGGTAATAAAAACAATACAGTTCATCATGTAAGGTCTTTATACACCACTGATAATATAGTTATCTATATTGCATTTAGGTCAATAGATCCTTCTAAAAGTTACACAATGCACCTTTAAATGTCCTAATATAACTAAGGCCTAGTACTGGTTTAACATAAACCCTGTCCAGAAAACTGCCCCTTTGAGAATTAAGCTTGAATTTCACAGAAAGGGTATATGATATATGACTTGTTTCACAAAAATGTTAAGTTAACATCAGAATTGTTAACCCTCCACAAAAAACAAACAAACAAATAAATAAATAAATACAATTATCATGTCAATGAAAAGTATTTGGTCCAGCATTATTTCTGTTCCTCTAATCTGAAAATCATTTTATCAGTACATGGTGTTTCCAGTGCGATGCATCAAGCATTTGGACTGTATTTTCTCATCACCCTTTAAAAATTCACATAATGCCGACCACAGCAAACTTATCAGTCCAGCTAGAGGAATCAATCATGGCTGATGATATTTCGTGCTGTGGGCTTGTTTGTGAATCTGTTGTTTCTGGTGCCTTGACAGTCCTTGTATGATTGCTAGGACACTTGAGGTTTTGGCTTATGGACATTTTTCTTTGTCTATATTTTAAAATATAATATGTTTTCCCTATATCATTAGCAATGATCTAGCTTGTTGTGGCAACACTAATAAGTTATCTTTTTTGTCTCAACATGTATTTTGTTTCTTATTTACAGTAGAAGTAAACATGATTCAATGTGGTACAATGAAAGATGACGAGTTGTGAGGAGAAATGGAAAACAAATTAAAAGTAGCCTACTGTATACTGTAGGTTCTTGAGGAAGTTTCACTGATTCCATTCAACAAGAGTCAGGCACTTTGTATAGTATTTGGATCTTTATCAGTAGATTGCTTTAAGCAGGCTACTCTCTACAACCACTATCTTACTTTCACCACATCAACAATTGCATCTTACACCAGCATAAGTGTGTTAACTGATCTTCTGCTGGTTTGCTGAACATAACCCTGGCCATCAAGTAGACTTGACAGGCAATCTTAAAGGAATAATCTATCCTTTTTCCATATTAAACTATGTTATTACCTTAACTAAGAAGAGTTGATACATACCTCTATCATCTTAGTGCGTGCACGTAAGCGCTGGAGCGCGCTGCTACACTTCGATAGCATTTAGCTTAGACCCATTCATTCAATGGTACCAAACAGAGATAAAGTTAGAAGTGACCAAACACATCAACGTTTTTTTTCCTATTTAACACGAGTTAAATAAGCAAGTATGGTGGCACAAAATAAAACTTAGCGCTTTTCTAAGCAGATTTAAAAGGGTAACTATATTGTATGGCGGAATAGCACTTTTGGGAGTACTTCAACTCGCCTAAAAAATACGCTCCCCTTCTCCCTCTCATAATGAGAGGGAGAGTGTTACTGCGCCGAGTCGAAGTACTCCCAAAAGTGCTATTCCGCCATACACGCCATAGCGCTTACATGCACGCACTAAGATGATAGAGGTATGTATCAACTCTTCTTAGTTAAGGTAATAACATAGTTTTATATGGAAAAAGGATAGACTATTCCTTTAAACCAACTAATCGTTTTATCTGCTTCTGTGCTAAACACTCCCACCACAAGAGGGCTCCCTCCCCAAAAACTTCCTGTTTCTTGACACACATATTCTTAGGCCTTGTCCCAAATGGCACACTCTGGACTTGTGGACCTCCTCAGAGTCCACACTTTGATGACATCATGTAGTGCAGACCCTAGGGACCCTTGACACGAGTCCAAGAGGGTGCACCGAAGTTGTATTTTGGGACAACCTCGAGTGTCACCCGCAAATAATTAAAACAAACTCCCCTTTTAATGATGCACATTTATGTCATTAAATCTGTCTATAAACAAAAAAGGTTGAAACATTGTAGTGTTATTAGTCAGAATGAACCATTGGATTTTCAAAACGTTTCGAAACAGTTGTGACATAATGAAGCTTCATTTGCTAAAATCGTGTGACTTGAACAGTTTGAAACACGCTCCGAACCAACTGATTCGAAACAAAAGATTTGTAAAAATTTCAAAGCCTTGTGAAGCAGTGCTTCGAAAATGACCATCACTACCTATTCTTAACTATTTTCCCACCCTGTGAATATATAGTCCTTTCTGTTTACCCTTACCCTGAAAAATCTCTGTGTTTAACCCTTTGTTGGATTATTCTGTGATTGAACCTGAATTACAGTTTGGATTCACATCTGTTTTGGTTCGTTAAAGGATTCATCTGTGTCTTCTAAGGGGCCGATCACACCAAATGCATTTTAAATGTTTGGAGATGCAAGGCGCCGCCACACTGCCTTTTTTGGAGCAGTGCGGTATGGCTTTTTATATTGCTAGGCAACCATCGAGACAGCTGTCCTGTCAATCAAATATTGAAGCGTGAGCGCTCTTTATCTGTTAACTGTCATATCAGCAGAAACTTTAAAAAGAGTTGAAGGATGATGGTGAGAGGTGCACAAACACACAGGAAAAAGGGAGTGAGTGCAGTCCGGTTGTTCCAAGCAACTGTAAACTTCCGTCACCACAACCGAAGTCCTGCCTCTCCCCTAATTCGATTGGACAAAAAAAAAATGCAAATGACATCAGGTGCTTTCCACTCAGAGCGCTCCTTCAAAAATGTGTGGTGCAGCGGGCTTCAAAATATGCAAGGTGTTCGACACGTGTAAACAGTGTGCATAACGCTCACTGCCCATAGAAAATCCTTCAAAAAAAGTTGCCTGCAACTGCCATAAATGCACTTGTAGTAATCGGCCCCTAAGTAAGCCTTACAGCTTGGGCCTGCGTACTACCTATAGGCTGGCTTCTATATTTTATCGATAGCCATTTATGAGTATATTTACAAATAAAGTATCCTCTGCTTTTTTCAGCCACTAATCTATCTCTTTTTATGCAAATAACTAAAAGCTAGATTGAAACCTTTCAAGACCCCTATTCATTTCAACCCTCTGCTTTATTTATGAATTACATGCTGTCGAATAATTTAATCATGGCTGTATGAGCTTTCTCTTTTGTCCCGAAAATAATAACCCCTTCATCCTGCCAGAAGACTCGTGCTAAATCTGATGGAAGAATTGATAACGTCAGCACTGTGTTATATGAATTCAACCACAAGGTCTTAAATAGCATGCCATCACAGTGACTAAGATAGCAGCAGGTCTTTGGGAAGTGACAGTCAACATAATATTTCAGTAAACCCCGCTGCACGACACATTTTCGGCAGAGAAACTTCAAAGACCAACCCAGCTTATATATAATAGACATTTATGGGATGGAGGATGGGGGGATTGAGCCAAGAGAATTCAAAGACCTGACGATAGATTAGCATGAGTAATCTGCATAATGCTAGAGGCTGGTGGAGCATATTAGCATGTTAGAAATGATGCACGTTGCTTTGTAGGACACTTTCCTTTATCCCCGATATGCAATTGACTGAACAATAACCACTGCAGGTAAATTAATTACCCCAACTGCTGAGCTTTCAGAACGCACTAATCTGCAAGCAAGCATAATTAGATTAATTTCTCCTGCTTAAGAAACCTGAGCAGGCATGTCTGCTAAATACTGTACAGTCAAAAAAAGTGTTGTTCAATTTAGATGGAAAGTTCTGCTTGAACAGTTTGCTGAGCAGATAATGCTATTGCCTTTTCATTTGTAGTTCTTGACTCTTATAAATGACTATTAATGTCAGAATTGATGTGATATACACTTCTGGCTCAGTCACAAAAATAATAGATGGTTGACTATACTAGGGATGCACTGATACAAAACATTGGTGCGGATAATGATATTTGATTTCTTGAAATTACTGATAAACACCGATAGTTTTGCTTTTTGTTTCAAATGATCATGTCATGTAATCCTAGAAGTAAAAAATACAACATTTCAAATTCAAAATAATTACACTACATGAGTTCTGATGCTTTTTTCGCCCCTTTTGATTGCCTGAATATAATTTGCCTTTATTTTATTCTCATTTATATTTGCTATCATGTAATATGCTTATGGCTTGTGCAGTTCAGCATACACAAGCGACCTCAGTAGACTGCGCGTTTCGGATTGAAAAACTTTCGCATTGTTTACAAACGAGGATGCGTGATCTCATGTAATGGCGGATAACTATAACATGCCGTACAGTGTTAGACACAGTTATTCACTTTCGTATCCTTCATGGAAACTTTCAGGAAGGCTGCATTGTCGGATCTATTAAGTGTGTGCTGTAATATGATCCATATATTGTTTACATGCTTGTTTACAAACGAGGATGCGTGATCTCACTTAATGGCGGATAACTATTACATGCCGTACAGTGTTAAACACAGTAATTCACTTTCGTATCCTTCATGGCAACTTTCTAGTAAGTGTGTCTTGTAAGATCTTTTAAGTGTGTGTTGTAATATGATTCCATATATTGTTTACATGCAACGCAATTCCACACAATGCACTTTACACGCGACACCGTTTTTTATGAGCGCCGCGTTGTTTACGCGGAGACACGAGCTCGCGCACATGGACGCCATATGCGATGTGTTTTTAAAGTTCATACGCGCTTACAGAAACGCGTTTAAAACAGAAACTAGATGATCAGTGGATGGGCATCTGAAACAACTTTTTATAAAACTAATTACTGCAGATGTTTATCTGAGATGTTCTGAATGCAGTTTATGTACATGATAGTTTATCTGAATGTAGTGTTATCAGTGATATTTACCCATCAGTTATGTATTATATATGGTATTTCTGTGGACAATTTATGCTAACAGCTGTTTATAACTCTCTTACAGGTCTGCATCCCTCTCATCAGTACAAAATTATGAAGTGGTAAAAACATATTCACACTTTTTGGACATAAAGTTATATGGTAACATGAGCCACGTGTTTACAGCTCAGTTGTGTATCAGTTTCTTAGTTTATACAAGTTAAGTTTTTGAATAGGGTTTGTTTCCAAATAAACTGAAAATGTCCTAATGTCCTTCATTTCTATTTTGATTATATTGTTAACTTCTTAATAAACCTCAAACAAACATGTATACATTTGTCCTCACATTCTTTACTGTAGTTCCCTCCTGCCTCATTATGCAGCTCATTATGCGAGCCTTTGTTTGCTAGCTGTCAAACAATCCTTCTAGCATACGGCCCCTCTAAACAAAAAGTGTCTTACAATTTCTAAATCAATATATTGTTTTATGTGAATGAGTAAGCAGAATGATTTTCACATCATTTTAAAGAAAAAACTCTAGACTACTAGATTCTGTTTTTAAAAGTCTTGTTAAAACATGTTTAGTATGGGTTTTGTGAACTTATATCAGTGACTTAAAAATGTAACTTTTAAAAAAAAACATGCATAAACATTTTTCTCTCAAAAATACAAACATGTACATACACGCAATGTTATGAGACACTTGCCATTATTATGTTTTTAAGCAATTGATAAAAGACCAAATGTAAGAGCATGTCAGAACCTCTGACAGTGTCCCAAAATGGTCGGACCCCAGAGGGTTAAAATGCCTGAATAAAGCCACCTCACCAGAGCATAAAAACGTTTTTGCAATATATGGACGTTTTCCCGTTGCCTTCACTTGATTTCAATTTGCGCAATTTGAAGGGTAATGGAAACACAGGTAGTGACAATACTGGATCATTTCTAAGCAAAAGATCATTTTAGATAGATAACGACAACCTGTATATAAAGTATGCAGTCTATTTTAGACACAATATTTTGAACAGAAATTCATTAGGATCTGTATAGACTTGTCAGCTTTATTAATTGTCCCTACACTTTCAGGGTGATGATAATACCGTGTTTTGCAGGGACTAGAGAGGCACTTCATCATAGCTCAGGGGCAAAAAGGTCAAATGTGCTACAACAGTGTGTTTCAGGCTAATTTAGCATTTCTTCCAGTCAAGTGATTTTAATTTACTTTCTCTCCACTCTTGCCTTTGATTCGTGTCCCTGGAAAATTTCAAACCAATTAATTTGATGTTTATCGAATTAATCATTTTTCTTAAAATAGCTAAATGGCTCTATATGTACACTGTGAGCCATGTCGAAAGGATTTCAGAGAGCAGTACTGAATATGAGTGGTGTTGAAAAGCTTTTAACAGTATACAGTATTCTCCTGTTAAGCTCAGTGGTAGAGCATTGCATTAGCAGCACAAAAGCTCACGGGTTTAAACCAAGAAACACATATACTCACAAAATGTATACCTTGTAATGCATTGTAAGTCGCTCTGGATAAAAGCGTCTGCCAAATGCATAATGTAAATGTATTTCTGTGTATAGGGTTGTTGCTACTGAAGTAATTCAGGACCCCCAGATTTAAAGGGTACATAATATGCAAATCACACTTTTTCCATGTTTAATAAGTGCCACAATTGGGTCCCCAGTAGAAAATGTGAAAAACCCAGTAACTTAGTTACAATTCCCTAAACATGATGTGGTTCAGTCATATGACCTTTTGGGCACTCCTTGGCAATTCAAAGCTGCCATGGTTCCCAGACCTTCAGGTCTATATCTTACCCTACTGTATATTTGACTATATCTGACCCAACCATGTGTTGAAACAACCCAGCATTTTTATGGCCCCAAAACATCCCATTACAAATGTCTGTGTGCTGTTTTTGTGTTCATTCTACCTTGAGCACGTGTGATTGATGATGTCTTAACTTTTTTGTAAGTGCTACAGTATTCATCAATCATTTTAGTTGTACACAATTTAGACATGGCTTAATTAAGTATGCTCTTTTATTTAGCTCGTACGCACATGCAAACACACAAACACATACAGGTCTATTAAACTCTCATATTTCAAACTGATAAGCACACTTGAAACCTTGTTGTTGGAGTGCTGAGGTTAATTGGGTGAAATATTGTCAACATTTGAATAAGGGGTGAGGAAAAGAGAGAATATCTGGCTAATTGCTAGTCAAAACATTTGCAGAGATAGTAAGGCTTGACTTGTCAAAGTGCCTACAGTATGTTTGTCAACAGGGGTTGGACTGGTGACATCCAACTCTCACGTGCTTGAGATAGTGTTGGAAAATTTTTGACCACTGCATTGGTCTTTTAAAACATTTATCATGATTTATTACAGCTGGTATGCTGTCGAAAATTGGATCAGGGAAATAGTGATGCTGAAACATCAAATTTCAGCATCATAGGTAGCAAACAGTGCACATGTGTACATATCTGTACTTAAATTGTATATATTAGGATCTTTTTAAAGGCGACTGTCCCAGTGACAGCAAGAGACCTTTTTTGTTTCGTTTTTTTGCAAAAAATACATGTGATCAGGATCCGACGGAAAGCATCACACTGAAGGGGCTTATTTCATGATAACAACAGGCTGTACGTACATTTTTACATGGAAGGTTACATGGTTATTTACCTATTTAATTTATTTGCTCAGTTTTAATGAATGCAGAACTTCCGAAAGGAAAATCCGTTTACTCTCGGTTTTAAGATAAGACATTCAAATGTCACGAACACACTGTATTTATTTAAATCATTTGGAGCAGTTGTAATCTTCGAGTAGCAAACTTGCAAATGTCACGACTGACCAATCAGAATCAAGCATTCCAAGGAGCCACTTAATAATGTAGTTTGTCTAATAGGAGACAGTATTAGCCAATTCTTGATCTCTTGGTCTTTCTGGAAGGTTACATATACATCTGTAATAAGAGCAACAGGTGAACCACAGTTTATTTAATGTCTTTTTTTCTATTTCTCTTGGTGCTATTTCTGTCTTTATCATCTTAAATGCTGTTTAATGCTCTCAGAACTCCCAGATGACCTGGTTCCTCCCATGTCATACTGAAAAAAAAGATAAAACCTGCTCTTTAATGAACACTGTGATGAGGAGTCCCTGAGATGTACAGTATATAAAAAAGGCATGCCATGAATTTCAAGGAAATCAGGTGTCAGGAGGCAGGAATGTTTAAGAAGTCAGCCTGTTAACCAAGAGCGCCTCAAGAATTTAAGGAACACATATCTAAAGACGATTGAAAGTGTCAATGTTGACACAGGTTTAAGCAGCCCTCTTCTACATTACCAAACTACTTTTATCCATAGCATATTCAGATAACTTGCCCTTCCACCTGCATCAGAGGAGACTAATGTATTTTTTTTTTTTTGCAATATACAGTGGCAAGAAAAAAGTATGTGAACATTTTGGTCAAATGTATTGACAAACATGATGTGTCTAAAAATAATTACACAAAAAATTCTGATCTTTCATGTCTTTATTGAGAACAACCAAAAAACTTGTGCTTGTGGAAAAAGTATGTGAACCCTTGAGTTAATGACTTTAAAAACCTATTTGGAGTCAGGTTTTAGCCACACCTGGGGCCTCATTTATCAACAGTCCGTAGAAAATGTTCTATATTTGTACCTACGAATGAAATTTAGAATGTGCCTAAGTACAAAAAAATCGGGATTTATCAAACGTGCGCACGGGGTTCGTACGCACATCAGTAAGTAATCCTTGATGATAAATCCCACTTGTTCTTAAGCACCATGCTCGTGCACGTTCATGGTTATTTGCATTCCGAAACGCCTCCAATGAACCATATATGGTGACAACACCTCCCGTTATAAGTCACGTGGTTGTGCTTTTTCCCTCATCGCAATAATGGCAAAGAGAGCGAAAAAGAGGAACTTTACAGACACAGAAATTGAGTTACTGGTGGATGAGGTTAATAACACATCTGTTTGGTTCACTTAGTACGGGAGGAATGACTAACAAAAGAAAACAAATCTGCATGGGAACTTGTTACCAGTGAGTTTAATTCCGTTGTGTATGAGAACACTTCTAGAAATAAAAAAGTGGTTCGACATTAAATTATCAGCCAAAAAAAAAAAAAAAACGCGTCACAGCACACCGACGTGAAATCTGTAGGAGGACAGACAATGACAGAACTTTCCTTGGACAGCCGCATAACCAGCATCATCGGCGCGATCTCTGAAAACGCGCTCCCGGCGGAATGGATGATTTGCCAAGTCTTCCAATAATGCAAGATAAGCCACTGTGTCAAGCATTTGATGGAGCTTTCTTATATAGGGTTAGACACTTATTTCATTAATTAACTTCAACACTGATTTGCAGTTACTTTATTAACAGTAATCATTTTTAACACCTGGGGGTGGATAATAAATAGGCAAAGTGTTCTTTTAAGGCTGGGGATTGACGGTCCTGTGTAGTATCGCTATTCTACCACTAGATGCTCTGCGTACGCATACTCCGAGGTGTGCGTATATTTACTGTACACACATTTCTACGTATAAGTGCAATTTGATAAATTCCACACTTTGTGTAAAACTGTTCCTACGCACACTTTACGCACACTTCTGTGCATACGCACGCTTGATAAATGAGGCCCCTGGAGTCTCTTTAAGATAATATGTTTGGAGGTGTGGACTACAGCTACTTTGACTGATAAAAACCTCTTAAACTTTAAGAGTTTGCTCTGCACAAGAAGAACACGCTTATGTAAGCCATGCCTCGCCTAAAAGAGCTTTCAGAGGAGCTATGATCAAGAATTGTTGCTTTACATAAAACTGGAAAGGATTACAAAGTTATTTGAAAGACTTTAGAAAATCACTAGTCTACAGTAAGCCAAACAATCTACAAATGGAGACTAGGGATGGGAAGATTCCATGATTCGCTCGGTGCATCGCCATAAAAAGTCAACGATGGGATGCATTGGTTTAAAAAACCAAATTAGCCTTTGCATTGTGATGCATTGTTCCTATTACATATTTTGCATCGGTAAAACTGATTTATTTATGTATAATTATTAGTAGATGCGCTTTTCTTTTATTATTTAGAAAGTGACCAATATTTTAAAGGGACAGTAAGTAGAATTTTAAGTGTTTTATTAATCAAAATCAATGTCTTTATTCATAAATATGTCCTCGTTGGTGTCAAATGACCTCTGCCAGTAATCTGACTTTTTTGTAAGCTTAAAATTTCTCCTCTTTATTTGCATTGAACAGGTAAGTCCAAGGAGGCTTCCATGTCGTTCCGCCGTATTTATAAACTATAATAGCAGAGACGGACAAAAAGCACAAAAATCACAACGCGTTTTTATTCAGAACACGTGAACCAGCTGCAACGGACAAGGAGATCAGTGATTACATAACGGCTACCGTAGTTGCAACACGCATTTGGAAAGACGAGGTGCTAGAGAGCACTGTTCATTTGAATGCAAAATAAAATTTCACCACTAGATGGGGGTAAATCCTACTTATTGTCCCTTTAAGATTGCTTTCTCCTCTCTAAACTGTTGGCATGTCCTGTTGACTTATCGCCTGCTGTTGTATCACAACACTACAGAAACCGAGGCGTGTGTGTCATGAAAGTCACATAGAGCACAACATGAAATAACATGGAGGCTATCCTCCACCAAGTAATTACAAATCCAAAAATTACAAAAAAATTGTGTGGGTCCAAAGCATTTACTGGAAGTTGATGCCATTTTCTTGTATTATTTTAATTAAACAATTGCTTTTATAGCCTAAAAGCTTTGCTAACCTTGTTGTGTTGCGGGAGTACAGTTGGTGAAAGTAGTGAAAACACGAAATGGAGTTTAAATTATATGGACTCTAAATGAGTCAAGTGGCATGGATTTGAAAAAGCAGCAGCGGGAAAGTCAAGACTGTAGCTAAAATGCAGAAATTTAATTTACTATGGTATTCCTCTAGTGAAGCAGATTTGACTGACGGCACTCTGACAAGCAAACAGACAAATGTGCTAATTTATAGAAGTGAGTGGGTCCGATATCATGACACTGTAAAAAAAATACATATTTCAACTATATTTTATTGTGGGTGTCCCTGTCAAAATCACACCAAGAGCACAATGACGACTCATCAATGAAGTAAAAAACAACAACACCGAATGGCAGCCAAAGATTTGAAGGCATCATTGGAACTTGCTAACATCTCAACCAGTTATCAATTCTAAAGGTTCACTTAATTTTTCCACTGACATTTTGAATGTTGAATGAGTGTGTTGTTCAATAAAGATGTAAAAGATCAGATTTTTTTAGTCCCATTATGTTTGTCAATATTCTAGACTTAGATGAAGATCAGATCACATTTTATGACAAATTTATTCAGACAACCATGGAATTCCAAAAGGTTCACATTATTTATCTTGCCACCGTATATTATTATAAATAATGTATTATGTTAAATCATACACTCAAAATGCAGTTAATACGAAAGTTAATTCATATTGGGCCTTATATACAGAAACTGGATACATTACGCACAAGCTCTTTGTTATACTTTTTACATTTTGCAAAGCCATAAAACAGATTGACCAAAATAAATTATATTTTAGATGTTCGTATCCTTAAAAATCTGAGGGGATGTTGCTTACAGATAAAACACTGGTGCTGGTTAGATGCTGGTTAGATATTTTTGGCTCCTCGTCAATACATCTTCAGTTCTGCATCGTTTCACAGACAGAGCTGAGCAAAGAGAGTGAACAGAAGAAGGTGACTCACCACAGATTTCTGCCTCCTACTGGACCGCTCTATTTGTAACTATGTGCAACCATTTGGAAAAACCTATCATCTGGGCCAATAGGTCTGGAAATAGAGTATTCGCCAGGGTCAGCTCAACACAGGGCTCGCTAGCCAAAAGTGCAAACTCTACAGAGGCCCTGAAGACAATGAGTTCCAGCTCGAGGGAGCCAGAGGTCTCCAGTGGCTGTGTTTTGCCCGGCCCCTACGATGAATCGACACTTCCGTGTTCTCCGTCTAAGCTCTGAAATTGCGTCTCTGCCGAGATGTGGCCTCTGCTCTGAGTTGCTAAATGATTAGGTGAAGTGGAAGCTCAGTGCAAAGATCGATAAGTCATCGAGATGCAGGGCAGCACATGGCAATTAAGAAAAACTGAGCGCCTCTCACAAATAATATGAGAAAGAAATAGACAGTGCTGGAAAAGTGAGAAGGATTGAGATATCAAGGAGATATGAAATGAAATTACTTCGTCTCCTGCATACTGGATGCACAAAGATGACAGTCTTATTACAGGACTGCTTGTTAGTTTTACTGACAGGTTGACACCAAATACTTGATGATGATAATACTTGTAATCAAGTTTGGCAGAGATTACAGGCATTAGAGAAACATTCATTTAGAAACAAAGGTGCCAGATGTCTTGGACAAATACAATTTTCTAAAATTTTCTATGAAGCCCATGCTTATAATGACTTATAGCCCCCTTTATAATTGTTTATAGGTAATTATTACTATTCTATATATACATTCATAAAGACATACCCCATTATAAGAACAGTTATAGTTGCATTTATAATATTTGCATTATTGCTTATAAGTGCTGCATTTGCTTTTCAATGCGGATGCTCATAATCCATTATACACTGATTGAAAGTGTTAATTTCTCATATATCATATACATCCATAAGGGGATATTATTAAAGACACAGCCTGCATTGTTGTAATATCATTAGGTAGTTATGACTTATTATTCGCAATGCAGAATGAGTTATTTGTCAAATAACTGAAATGTTTTATATTTTTGTTAATAACCATGTTGTGAGTTACCTATTGTGAGTCATAATACAGTTTTTAACCTCTATAAATGCATTATTGATGGCTATAACTGTCCTTAAAATGGAGTATGTGTGTTTTTCTGTCTTATTTATAAAGACAGAAAAAACACACATACTCCATTTTAAGGACAGTTATATATTTGGGTCAATGACATGACATTAATTATTTTGTGTTCGTATTTATCAATTAAATGTGAAAGGGTTAAAATTTCAAAATAAATTTGCACATTACTTGCATACATTCTCTTTTTTGAGGATCAAGTCTAAAATTTCTGGTTTTATTTGATTTTGAAAGAATATTTAGGGGTTAATTGCAAAAATGTCAATGTAACCGGTTTGTGTCAATTGGTGTAACTAGTATTTTTTTAAATGAAAATATAATATATTCAATAAAAATGTGGAATGAAATATAATTGTCACCGGCCAGGGGCTGGCTACTAGTTGTATAAACCACGCCCCTTCTAAACTTCCACCTCGAGGAGGTCCCCAAAACCAACCCAATGACCAGACAACAACGAGCACAAGTAAATATAAAATGTTCTTTATTGAATTAAATAATTAAAATATAGGGGGAACTGGGAAAGGGGGAATTAAAACTAATTTCAGGTTCTGCCCTCCAGGGGGGGCCACGGCCCAATGAATGACTAAGGGTGGGGGGTCGTACGTGGGGGAACGGGATCCTGCCTCGGGTTCCCTCTACTCGTGGCGCGCTCCTCTTCCTTCCTGGAGGCAGAATAAAAACACAATGAGTGCTGGTATGGGTCTTTTTCTGTTGTTGTACCTTGACTCGGCGCACAGCGGTGCACCGCCTACTTTCCACAGGTCCTTGCTCGTTGACTCACTCGCCTTCCTTATTCTCTCTCCCTTCTCAGGTTCCAACTAGGACACGAGGACACAGTGAGTCGACTTCACGACGTTCGCTCGCCTCTGCGCTGGTTACAGCTTCTAGATGGGTATGGCTCTCTCCACAGTTCAATATTTCGGTGCTCACGTTGGCTCTCTTTCTCTCCACAGACGGCTGTTGGGATACAGGGACACAGTAAATCGTTCTCAAGACGTTCGCTCACCTCTGCGCTGATTACAGCTTCTAGGTAGGTATGGCTCTCTCCACAGCTTGATATCTCAGTGTTCACGTTAGCTCTCTTTCTCTCCACAGGCGGCTGCTGGGATACAGGGACACAGTAAATCGTTCTCAAGACGTTCGCTCACCTCTGCGCTGATTACAGCTTCTAGGTAGGTATGACTCTCTCCACAGCTCAATATCTCAGTGTTCACATTGGCTCTCTTTCTCTCCACAGATGGCTGCTAGGATACAGGGACACAATGAATCGTTCTCAAGACGTTTGCTCACCTCTGCGCTGATTACAGCTTCCAGGTAGGTATGGCTCTCTCCACAGCTTGATATCTCAGTGTTCACGTTGGCTCTCTTTCTCTCCACAGACGGCTGCTAGGATACAGGGACACAATGAATCGTTCTCAAGACGTTGCTCACCTCTGCGCTGATTACAGCTTCCAGGTAGGTATGGCTCTCTCCACAGCTTGATATCTCAGTGTTCACGTTGGCTCTCTTTCTCTCCACAGACGGCTGCTGGGGTACAGGGACACAGTAAATCGTTCTCAAGACGTTCGCTCACCTCTGCGCTGATTACAGCGTCTAGGTAGGTATGACTCTCTCCACAGCTCAATATCTCAGTGTTCACATTGGCTCTCTTTCTCTCCACAGATGGCTGCTAGGATACAGGGACACAATGAATCGTTCTCAAGACGTTGCTCACCTCTGCGCTGATTACAGCTTCTAGGTAGGTATGGCTCTCTTTCTTTCCACAGTTCAGTATCTCAGTGTTCAACGTTGGCTCCCTTTCTCTCCACAGCTCTCCCAACTCACTCGCTTTCCTGTCAATCAGCAGACGTAACAAGTTACATAGAGACTTACAGGGTCGCGAGCTTACGCTGGCTAGTTTCTGCAATGCGGCGATTAAGCAATGGTTTGTACTGGGACGCCGGGGGCCAAGACCCTCTCGGCGAACTCGTTGATGAACAGAGGGGCGAGAACCACGCCGGCACACCGGGTCGAACGCTGCCCGTTCCTCGAGACCCGTTGGTCAATCGAAAACTGGACCGGGGCGCCCTTTCGTCGAGACCTCGGGCCAGCGGATCTCTCCTGCCTCTACTCTGTGATGATGAAAGAACACAGGTAAGTTAACAATAATAGGTACAGTACTCACACACACTGCTACTCGCACAGTTCTTCGCCGCCACTCTGTAATTCTGTGGAACTGAAAGCACACTACAGCAGTATTATACAGGGTTCTCTAGCGCCGTTCTTTCCTCTTCACCGTCCCGGGACGAGTGACTGGGAACGGGATTTCGTCAAACAAGACACAGCACTCACACTGCAATACACGGCATTACACAGCACCACTTCAAGTGAAAATTTCCAAAGACTCACCCCACCACGCTCAGTGCACACAATAGACACCCGTCCTCTTCCACGTCGCTCTGGGCGAGAAATAGGGAGATGGTAGATGGCCTAGCGTTTGTTTGCTATCGTTGCTGTAGCTGCTTTCCCACGAAAGCCTTCGGCTCACCCACCACGCTGGTCCAGGGGTAGGGCCACTCGGTCTCTCTTAAGAACACTCAAACAATGAATCCATCCAATATGTATATAAACACTCACTTCAAGGGTTTTGGTTACTCACGATCTCTATCTTTCTTCGTCCTAGGTTGTCTTCATGCCAACAGTAACTCAGGCAGCTAGACGGGGCGCTTTCCAGCCACAAACACCACTTTTCCCACAGATATATACTCACAGTGGTAAGTTTCCTCTCCTTCCGTTTCTCTCAAACAATGTCAGTGTCCGGCTAGTACTTCACCTTTAAGGTCTTCGATGTCCTCATTTCCATCGATCTATAATCCATACGTGGAGAGAGAGCAATACAACAATCCGAATATAGCGTATTTAGGCGAGCTCAACTCAGCACTACAATACACACCAACACATCAGTGGAATAACATCAGCCAAGACTGTGGTTTGACTTGTCTTTTTATACTCCCCTGGGTGCTGTTCTCCTCCAATCACCCGGCGCTCCTCTTAATAGCTCCCAGCTGTGTGTAGTTGAGCTGATTACAGCGTTCGCGACGCCACCAGATGTCCGGTGTTTGCTCTTACCGGTCCGGGCGGAAACATCCGGGCGGAACCAAAACTTCCCAATTTTTGGTTCCGCCTCAAAGATCGTCACTCCTGTAACATAATCATCTAGTTTAGTGTAATATGATTTTTTCATTTGTCAAAGATTATTTTAAAACAGAGCTGTTTTCAGCATATGTCAGCACAAATATTACAAAAAACGCATTAAAATTTACATTTACAAATAACTAATAAAATTATATTTAAAAAATGTTTTTTTATGATTACACTTACATGCCATCAAGGTGAATAAAATATTTAATATTTCTCATTCTGTGGCGCAATTGGTGGTTACACCATTTGACATTTTCAGGTCCATTCAGTCTTAACTTTCATAAAAATTTTGCAAATTTTATTTTTTATTGCATAAAATTAACATTAATACACTGTGCATTGAAATAAACCTGAAGCGTGCTTTTAAAACACGTTTTTAAGGAAAATTGAATTTCTCATCTTGCCAAACCATTTTTGTCACTGACCCATTTATAGAATAATAATAATTACCTATGAACAATTATAAAGGGGGCTATTATTCATTATAAGCATGGGCTTCATAGAAAGCATACCATTTTTTTAACTTTTTTATCTAAATTTGCAATCGTAATAAAACTATGGCATAACATAAAAAAGATATGGAAATTATGTCCAAAAGCATCCGAAATAAAACAAAGCTATGTTATATTTAAGCATCTTCAATATTGTCACCATTTGCCTACAATTTACTAAATCACACTTTCCAAAACTACTACAAACAAACTACTACGGCAAGTCATTTCAAATTTTTAAACACACCTTTAAGTAAAAATCTTTTACAGTTCATGAGAAACATTTCAGTCAAGTGCTTCAATTCAAAACTGTGAACAGTACACTGTCAAAAAAAGGTACCACTGTGTCACTAGGGCGGTACCCTTTCAAACAGTACACCTTTGCACTTAAAGAGTTAATTTTACCTCAGCAGTACATATTGGTGCATATTAGTACATTGAAGTACATTAGTACATTTAAGGTTAAAATTAATACATCAAAGGTATTGGTACCAAATGTATACTCTTAAAACAGCTGGATTATTTTTCAGCCATGTTTGATAAATATTTGACACACCGCTGTGTTAAAATTGACCTAATCCCATGGTTGCATAACAACCTAACAATGGGTAATTTTTAACCCAGCATGGGATATTTTTAACCCATTATGTGTTATGTCCAGTATTTACCCATTATGGGTTTAAAATAATCCAGCTGTAATCCAGTGTATAGGTACATATCCGTACCTTAAAGGCGGGGTGCTTGATTTTTGAAAAACACTTTGGAAAAGGGAGCTGGTCCGACTAGCAAAACACACTTATAGTCAATCAGCAGTAAGGGGCGTGTCTACTAACCGACATCGTGGCCTGGGTTTCTTATTTGTGTGGTGCGTCTATCAAAAGAAGGTCCAGATTTTATTGGGTGTGTTTGTTCAGGTGATTTCAAATGTCAATATTGGCTTTCAGAGATCATGCACCCCGCCTTTAATAGTACATATTACGATGGTGCAAGTATACAATGTGGATGATGCATTACAAAATGTAAAACAGTGATCTTGTTACCTTCAATAAAGTGTTTAATTTACACATTTATCCTTATGTCTTTCCAATTCCATACCTCCTTTAGCTAAACATCTTTTGTGTTCCACACTCATTTTCAATGCAGTCAACATAAATGAGACAAACACTGTCAGGTTAACAGTCAAGGAGTGAATAATGAATTGCATTTATGTGACAAACAGAATGAAAAGCTGTCGTGTGGCTTCAGAAAATGAGTGGCTTATTTACAGTGAATTCAAGTGAGATATCTCAGATTAAACCATCAGATAAACAAGTACACAATTTCATTATCCATAATTGAGTTTGCTGCTGTGACCTCAGTTTCTGACTTACAAAATACGTGTTGGTTTCAATAGTCTTGTTTTTTTAGTTTCAAAGAAAACAAAGCTTGATTGTATTTTATAACATCTTACGTCCTACACAAGAGCACCGCGTGCAAACAGGCTCTTATTAAAAACATTTTCATTCCGGATTTTTAATGGAAACGCAGCATTGACCATCTTGATGCCCTGCAGGCGCCCGCAACCACAATATAAACCTCAGAACTAACATGCTTGATTGACACAGCGTGTGCTGAAGTTCAAAACATCAAGATCACTTAGATATCAAGAAGAATAAATTTTATTCAAATCCAAAAAGGTGAGTTGAGGTGAACCCTCCCCCCTCTATTCAACTCTCATTTCTCAGGATATTAAAACTAAACTTTAGATAGCCAGGTTTAATCTTCACAATCTAAAGCACCTCTGAAATATTAAATCACTCGTGAGAACATTATTTTCCCACCTGCATATCTCTTATCTGCTTCTGATGACGGCACAAAGACACATCTATAGCGGCATGCATCTTTTACCACATATATATATTTTATAGGTTTCAACAAATAATAGGTCATGATTAATGATAAATATTCATCATTTGTATTATAATGCATTTAAGGAATATGTATTAACTTTGAGGTTTCTTCCAAAATTCTTAACTAGCAGTAAAAATGACAATAACTGCTATACAGTAACAGTATGGTGCAAATAAAACTATCAGGATAACATAGCTAGAAGAGAATTGAATGAGAAATGTTAAAATCTTAATTTCAATTAATATTAAGTTAAAAATCTCAATAAGAGGCATTTTATGATCTGATTGGCAACTTTTTAAGGAGAATATTCCTAAAGAAACTTAAAAGTCTTGATTTTGTCTACTAATTTTTTTTCTCTTAGGCAAGTCTAGTTTTCGACCTTGAGTGATATTTTTATCCTCAGTTAAAGCTTACATAACACAGCCTGTTTCTGTTTATCTCATCTTAATCTTGAGTACCTATAAAGTAGTATTACATCCTTCATATATCCAAAGAGTCTTTAGTTTTATCAGATTTATAAAAGACTGATCAGCTGTACTGATTCTTTTTAAATAGCAGGTGGAGCGAGCCACGAGCAAGGAGCACACACAAAACACACTGAAAAAAACTGATTCATTCAATTTACTCATTTTTTAAGGTAAGTGGTTGAAATCAATTTATTTAAGCTACATTAAAAAAAATAGAAAGGCAAAACAAAGCAGAAAACTTTTGTTTAAAGCTTAAATAAATTGATTGCAACCACTTACCTTGAAAAAAATGAGTAAATTTAATGAATCATTTTTTTCAGTGCATTATCCCACTATCTCTGGATGCTTAATTTACTACATGTTCATGTCATTTACATTTTATGCACTTACATGCCAACAAAACAGACATTTTATGCAATTTAACTTATGGCCTGCGACTTATGACCCCATTGGAACCTTCCCATTTCAACAAAATCCAGCCGTAAACAAACACACAAAAAACTCCATTGTTTCCATAAGGCTGGGATCTTTGGGAGGCTGAACAAGCTTATATCTCCCTCACAAACAACAATACACTTCAATGGGGAATTGGATTTCGTGCCCATATAAGGACTTCCACTGTACTTCCTGCACTGAAATGGTCAAAAAATAAAAAAAATAAAGCAATAGTGTTACATATGAATCTTTCATGCTCGAAAAAACTTTCCAAAACATGTACAAATCCTGGCAAAGTGCGTTCGGCACAGAAATACTCCGTCATACATCCTACGGCCTATTTTGACACTTTGCCTGAATCCAACTCTTTAACAGTGAGTGCGTTTACATGCACAGTCTTATGCTTAATAAACTGATAACACATGGGGTCATGTAAACGCGTAAAATGGTTTTCTTTTATCGGGGAAAGCCCATAAATGGCGTAAGCAAAAAACGGATTGGCGCAGGTAGTTTTTTTGCTCATTACCCAGATTTCGCATGGCATGCAAACACCTTAACCATTCTCCTAGTTTTGTCCATGTGCGCATGTCTCCGCATGTGAAAGATAAACGTCACATACAGAAGTAAGGGCAAAGTAACGCATAAAAGTCTCCGATCGACTGAAGCAGTTGGCAGAGAAACTGCGAAAATAAAAGCGGATCTTATATTTACACGTTCTGCAGACACGAAAAGAGATACGACAGTATATCTTAAGACAGATAAGGCTTTTTGAACGACTATTATGTACTATCGGCGGTGACGTCATTGCCTTCGAGTAACCTGACAATTTTCCAAGTGCCATGTAAACGCAGTTGTCTGCATAGCCAGTTTATTGATTTGCATGTAAACAACACATCCTCATCCCATGGCAGGCTCGGACTGGTAATCTGTACAACCGGGCAAATGCCCGGTGGGCCGGTCGACATGTGGGCCGGTGGCCTCCGAGATTTATTTTTTTTAATGCCAAAATGTTTAAGTTATTTATTTTCGGCCCGTCATGTATAAATGAAGTTGCATTTGGCTTGGGGGGCGGGTGATAGGAAAATATTTTCGGCTTCTTCATGACAGGTTCAGTGTGTGTTACGATTGCGCCCCCATGCCCCACCCCTCAAATGGATTTGTCCAAGCAGCCGCTAGGTTTATGGGGAAATATACAGAGATGATAGCGCATCATTTAGCCTTGCACTTAAGAATAATAATTATGGACAACAGAGGCTCCAAAAAGAAGAAAGGGGGAGCGGAGAAGATCCGCGAGAAAAAGTCGCCCAGGTATATTAACAACCGCCCAAATATATCTGGCATAACTTTTTTTGGTTCTTCCGTGATAATGACACTATTTGATAATGACATTTGCGTGCGAGGCGAGCACGTGTCTCTTCCAACGAGTTCGGTATGTGTTCGCGTGCTCTCTGTTTCTCTATGAATTGGGTGCAAGCCGAGGCAAGTTCAGTGTCACGTTGTGTTCATGTTTCTGAACTTGAGCAGAGTTGTGTGCATTAGAGGTCTTCACAGAGGACCCGTACAGTTCCGGGTCTATGTTTTAAAGGGTCAGTTGGGTCTGGGTCGGTCCCAGTTTAATTATGCTACTTCGGGTCCTGGGTCTGGTTTCTATGGCTATAACAATTGCCTCTTGTTTTGAAAGTCACAATGCACTTTCTTTCTTGTATTTTTATAAATATTATTAATTAACCATCTTTGCTTTCTGAGCAAACATTTTAGATATAAGAGATTGTTATCTTTTAATCTGCAAGAGAGAAATAGAAAGAGAGGCACTTTTACTGCTTCTGCTCTATCTAATATAAAGTGAAGAAAGCTACATAAACCATTATAACACCGGTCACATTTATAATCTATAGACCTATTTATAAACTATAGACCTGCACTGTCTATCATTAATATACTTTACATGTTATTGTATTCAATAGAGTTTGATAAAAGGGTTCATCTACTCAAGTATTGCTTCATATAACAGTGCAAAAATAGTAAAGTGTTTTTGTGGTGATTTGACAAACAGTGTCAGCTTTGTTCATGGCAAAGAGAGTTTGAGGTGGTTGAATTTTAACTATACTGTGAAATTAATATAAATGTTCAATAAATCAAAGCATTGGGTTAGGGGGGCGATTTTGGTGGGCTTGTGTGTGGAGTGTGGGGGGGGGGGTGTCATCGGTCCACTGGTGGGCCGCTCCACGAGAAAATTGCCAGGGCCGAATTTTGTTCCCAGTCCGACCCTGTCCCATGGCGTCAATATTTGACGCCACTTGACCATGCGTCAATATGTTACGCGGAGGGTATACCCTTCGCGTCATTTTTTGACGAACTGGGGACTTCAATACTATTAGGTACGCGAAATTAAACAGTTGTCGCCTGACATTGGGGTTAGGGATAGGTTTGGGTAGGGATGTCATTATGTAAATCTAACCCTAAACCGACGCGAAAATGGTAAGAAAATGGTACGAAAATAGGAAAGAGAATGCAAGGACTCAATAGTATTGAAGTCCCCAGTTCGTCAAAAAATGACGCGAAGGGTATACCCTCCGCGTAACATATTGACGCATGGTCAAGTGGCGTCAAATATTGACGCCATGGGATGAGGATGGGCTGATGTAAACGCATGAAAACAGTTTTCTATAATGAGCAGATTTTTGATAGTTATCCGCTTATTCTGTGCATGTAAATGCACTCAGTGTTAATAAGTCAGAATGCACAAAATAGCTTAAAAAAACAAAACAAAAAAAAAAAAACGCTTTTGGTCAGTCACACAATACAGTAGTTAAAAATCATCCATATTTATCTTTTGCATTTAATGTATTATTTTTTTGCAATATAACTTCTCAAGCTATACTCTATAACAGTGATTCTCAAACTTTTTCAGCCCAAGGACCACTTTATCTTCCAATTTTTTTCTGAGGACCACCTAACAGAATCCCACTCTAACACGCCCCCCAAAAAACAACCAAATATGAAGGATAAGCTAAATTTTAGCTTTAAGTTTAATATGCAACAGTTTCAAGTCAAAAACAAATTTTTTAAACACAAATGCAATGCTATGTTCAGAAATTATTATACAGTATGAATGTAAATGTAAAATGAGTTGCAGCTTAATATGAACAACAAACTGCACATACTGAAAAACTGAAATGAAACATACTATAACAGCATAGGTCCCACTTAATGTCATTCCAAAGAGCCATTAGTTTAAAACTGAGGTGGTGGGTATATGACGTCTATGGTTGTTACTATGGTAACAATAAAATGCTGAAAAAAAAATGTTCCCCTTAAATGTCCAAAATCACTGAAATTACAGGGATTTTACACATGAAACAAAAACTAGTACATTACAAAACTAATAGATGTGGATTTTAGCTGCTTTCAGTTGATGCTTGATCTTTTCTTTTGACTCAATTTTTACGTTATTAAAAAATCTACTTAAATAAGTAAAGACTTGCCTAGTTTAGGTCATCTTTTGGCGGACCACTGGGGGGGGGGGGGGGGGTTGGCGGACCACACTTTGAGAATTACTGCTCTATAACCATCTAAAAGACAGAAATCTACAGATCAATAGACATGTATTACAATATTAAACTACAGAGAAAGTGAAGCAGGAAAAGATTCTTGTTTCTCAACAACTTTCACTTCAAGGTTTCAGTAAGTCAGAGTATCTGAAAAATGAAAGGCCATTATGAGAAGAAAATGTTTTGTGCTGAAGAATGTAACCAAGTATTTCACTTATTAATGCAGAGCAGCACAGTCCTTGAAACGAGGCACATTTTTATGTCAGAAAGATCTTTAAAAACCCAGTGTCTTTTACATGTGATGTAGAGGATCTGTGTAATAATTGGATGCACAATTTTCCAAACCATTCCCTGACAAACTAAAAGTTGAAAGTGATAAGACTACAAGCATTTATCTCCAATACAATGCTGCCTATAATAAAGTCTGCCTATAATAAAAGAGGTTGTACAGTATTGAAACATATGGTCTCATATGAGAGCTTTGATTTTACTGTATGTTACTTGACAGTGACACATTGCGGTGCACAGAGAGATGTGTGTTTGTTCTGGAGCCCCTGGTGGACACACAGTTTGCGGTTGCTGGCATCAGTACCTGGTTAGGGAAGCTGTTGCCTTGTTTGGTGAAATTTAAAACCTCGACTGCCTAAACATATTTTGCCTCCAATTGTTTATCTTCAGCTAGACTGTGAAGCGTATGCCTGTGACAGTCGCTGCCAATGCTGTGTGTCGTTCTTGCATTTTAAATTCTAGCTTACAGTATATTCTGAACCTTAACACAAAACACGATGTAGAAATGCAGTTGAAATTTTACATTCACATGGATTTGGCAGACAGTTTTATCATTAGTGTGATATTTGGGAATTGAACCGGTGACTTGGGCTTGCAGTCTTAATGCAATGCTATATCAAGTACAGGAAGCATACTGTAAAAAAAACAAATTTAATTGAATTTAATCCCATTGAATTTCTCTTTCAGATGACAGTGTTGATGCTTTTTATACTAAAGCTGAGAACCAAAATAACTTTTGGTTAGAAAGTCGCAATTGTTCATTTCAGTTCAAGCTGTTTAGGACTGTTCATTATTGCATTTGATAAAGCACAGTAATCTGTTAAAGGCTTAAAGATCAGCAGTCAAGGGCCTATAAAGTGTTTTACTCTTAAAAGTAGACCTTGCTTTATTCTAACAAATGAATATACATCCTTAGATGCCTCTCAAGTGCATCGTTGACTCAAGGGTGTACTGTACAAAACATACAGATATCATGACTTTTTGTGAATCTCAATCAGATATTGATCTTGCCTTAAAAAGGCTATTTTTGAATAAATGCATTGAAAATGTTAAAGATATTATTTAGGCAGGCAAACTTATTAAAAAGCAAGAGAAGCTTTAGTCTTTTTATTAAAAGGCACAGCTAGTCAAGTTTGATCTATTTTTTCAGTAATCCTCAAGATTAACATTTTATAGGAATACAAATCATGTAAGAATGAGGGAGAAGTGCCTGGCAGGTCTCCTTTTTTATTATTTGTGTTATTATTTTTAAAGGCACCCATGCTTGCAAATGGCTAGAACCTTTTAGTTTGTGGATGGCAAGTACCTGAATAGTAATGTGATTGACTGTCAAAATCCTTTAATGCAAATGACACAACAAACAAGAAAACAGCTCTAATGAGGCCACATATTAAAATCCTCTTTATTCTGGGCTTTTAACTGCATCAGCTCTCGCTGCGTTTGATTGGCCACCAGCTCTTTGATTTTCAAGCCTGTGTGTTTGTGCGGACGCTTATCCACCTTTTGTTTTCATCTCCATTCGTTCTTTACTAAGATTTGTTACTAAGTTACCAATGTCACATTTTGGGCTGATTTGCATCTTTATTGTCGATACTAACTCAACTACGCTCGGAAAGAAGATTGACATGTTTGTTGCAGAGCTCGTATATTATAAGTGAGCATATGTTTATTTTTGACCTGAGAGTTTTGGGTAAATTTGAAAATAATGCACACCCAAGGTGGTAATGTGGCACGACATGAAGCGGAGTGGGTGTGCATTATTTTTTCATATAATTCAAAAGGCCGGAGTCAATTATTCTGCATATACAATAGAATTTGCTAACACATTGCTCTGGCACTTTTTGAACACTTATGTGTTGTTCGGTATGTTTTAATCCATAGGGTTTTTTTTTGTCTTCATTTGTTTCAGAAAATGGAATGATTTTTTTGTGACAAATGCACACACACAACAATATGCTTTTGTTATGGAATCATACCACATATAACTCAATGTACAAGCATGAAATTAAGCTCTGTTTTGGCACAGGCCTACTAAAGGGTTAATGGTGCCACATGGTGATCAACAGTAAAAATGACAAATTTGACCTCTCTGCAACAGGAAAAACACCAACAATCAAGAATGCATGATAATAAAGTGTCATGGCTCTGCAATCCAAAAATGTCGTTATAATGGAAGTCAATGGGGCAAAAACAGCCACGAACAATAAATGAGGGAGAAAAAAAAACGGATGCTGCACAAAAACTATAAATGCATCAAAACCTATGTTTTTACTGATCTTTGACATGCCCAAGACTGTGAAAAAAATTTAAAAAGATAATCTAGTCCACAATCACTTTTTATATTGAAAATCAGTCATTTTGTGTTTTCCCCCAAATAAGTGACGCCACTTATGAACTTGGCAATTAAAAAGTTAAAATTATGGAGTTTTTGTAAAGATTTGGTAGTTTGATCAGTACTGAGGATGATTAACAGATTTATGATTTTTTTTTTTTTTTTTTTTTAAGTAATCTGATACATTTTTACAGCCTTTTAATTTAGTGAATGTTTTCATCCACGAACAACACGAAAGGGTAGTAAATTTGAACAATGCACAAGGGTTAAGACATTTGAAAGCTTAGGTGTGTGTTTTACAGAAAAATAATCAACACCCATGAAAGAAACATTTCTCAACCAATCAGAATAAAGCATTTAACAGCACCGGGATATACTGTATGAATGAATGAATGAATGAAACTTTATTTGTCACATGGTCACAAGAACCAGTGAAATGAAACCATCAACCTGTCCATACATACAATACATAAAAACAATTGGGTAGACAGAACAGGTCGACAGAGCATTAAGAAGAAATACAGCATTACATGAGGAAGGGTAGTTTAAATAAAAAAAAAAGTATGCCTCTGGTGTTCCGGTCCAGCACGATAGCACAGAGCGGATTGCATGCACGAAGAACAGTGTGGAGGAGATCAAACATCACAAACGGTTAGACAGCCTTGACATTATAAACAGCACTGACGAGTAGAAGAGAAGACAAACACTGCTGCATGCAAACAAACATAAATTACACATCACTGTTATTATTGTTTTTTTTTTCTGTAATAGTTTCATATTTTATCTCTATTAGACTTTATGTTGATACATCTGTGGCACTCACAAGCTGTCCAATGCAGCTTTGCTGGACTGTGCCAAAAACAAAAAAAAACATTGGTTAAAAAAATACTGTGCAGTCTGCATTTTAATGGGTCTTTAATATACAGTTAGTTTGGTACCTTGAGCACTGTTGAAGTTTAGCTGTCTATTCGCAACAATTTCAAGACATGTACTTATTTTTAAGAGAATCAGTCAACCATCATTGTGCAAGAAGTCGGATGAGTGATTTTAAAGTGATTGCGATCAAACAAAACTTTTCTTTGGCTGAGAGGAAGCAGAAAGTAGTGCTTGCTTATGTAACTGAGAGGCGAGGGTGTATCCACTGCCCTCCAGAGTACAGGAGAAGAGAGCCGCCATCCGTGCAACCCTTCATCACAACACACAAACAACCACCATAGAACCACAATTAGAGCCGACAAACCTCACTGTGAAAATACTTCGTTCCTGACAACGTACCTGAGCTTAGTGTTTAGACGGTACTGTAGCGCGACGTGTAACAAACCAGCACATTCTCCTCGCTCTCTGCTCTCCCATTTCAAAGAGAAAGGGATTAAATTCTTCAAAAGTAACAAACTCACTGTGCAGAGGCAGCGAAGCAAACTGTTCTCAGAGCACAGAGAGAGATACTGAGAAAGATCAGAAGTTCAAATGAGTTACTGAAGCACAAATAACAAAAAAAGTATACAATAACTATTTATAACTACCCGTTCTCACCAAGATGCGTACAAATGACACGCAGTGTGATTATTGTGCAATAGATACGCCAAATTCCGATTTTGCGTGCATATGATACGCCAGTCCTTCCCATTCACTTAAATGGCGAATTGTTTCGTGTCGTTTTATTTATTGTTTTCTCATTTGTTTTCTGTTTTTTTAAACCATTTTCTCTTGGGTTTAGGGTTAGATTTCAGATTTGTTTAAGTAGGTTATTTAATATACAGGTTTCTCTATGTTTTTGTCTATATTTAAGCCATGGTCGCTTGGAGTTGGGGTTAGAGTTTGGGTTTGGGTGTCATTTTAATATAACAAAAAGTTGTTCTAACCCTAAACCCAAGCGAAAATGGTAAAAAAAAAACAGAAAACAAATGAGAAAACAATAAATAAAACGACACGAAACGATTCGCCATGTAAGTGAATGGGAAGGACTGGCGTATCATATGCACGCAAAATCGGAATTTGGCGTATCTATTGCACGATAATCACACTGCGTGTCATTTGTACGCTTTTTGGTGAGAATGGGTTGATTTATAAACTAGTTTTTATGTTGAATGTCATTAAAATTCACGGACCCAAGACACATTCTTAGGTGGGATCCAGTAATGAATATGTCCTCACAACAATTCTTACATATTTTAGGAGTTGGCTTATTTGTATGAATTCTTACGAAGTTAATCGTGCAAAAATAGAAAATGAAACTTTGGCACAAACCCCAACATCAGAGGGGTCAAGGCAAATCGTACGAATATGTATGAATGTGGTCGTAAAAATTTATATGAATTAACCACCTCATCAAATATTGCAAATAAAGTATAGCAATGAGCATTGGACCTCTACATAGACATGTAAAAGTATATTGTTATAGCGTAACATTTTAAAATTTAAATGATCTCAAAATGCTGTGATTATAGTAGTAAAAGTCTTAAAATAAATATTTACATATATAAGCAGTTGAGAAATAAAATGCATGGTTAACAATATATTGGATCCGTGCATTTAAAGTGACAGTACACCCATTTTTAGAGTATAAAACCTGATGCTGTTTTTAATGTTAATCAAACCACAAACAAAGAAAATCATAATTTCCTTGGCTTGACTGAATAACTTTTGTAAACTTTAATAAGGAGTAATCCAATTGACACAGTTAAGATCATGCAGTGTTATCTGATTACTTTATTCAGTTTTGAGCTATGAAAAAATATTAAGCTACACTGAAAAAATGTATTCATTCAATTAACTCAATTTCTTAAGGTAAGTGGTTGCAAACAAATTTATTTAAGCTACATTTAAACAAAAGTTTTTTTGTTTTGCTATTTTTATTTAAGTGTAGCTTAAATAAATTGATTGCAACCACTTACCTTAAAAAAATTTAGTAAATTGAATGAATCATTTTTTTTCAGTGTACATGCAGAGCCCATCATCCCTATACGCAGGGTACACAAGCTGCGTAGGGCCCTGAACCTTCAAGCAGTGCTACACAAACCAACAGGCAAGTGAAATTATTGTGCCATGAGATGTATTCAAAAGCATAACAAGCGGTCTGATCTCACAATACTTTAATTCCAGTTGTCAGTCAGTCAGTGCAGCTCCGCATGCAATTCACGTGCCTATCGACATGCGTCTTGATATGAAGATGGTTTGAAGCTATCCGTCCGGAGCAGAAAAGACAAAAAGCACCATGAAGGTGAACGTCAAAAAAAAACACATTAATGTTTTAAATTCCCTATTCAGTCTTCACTAAGTATGCAATGGATTTATTACACTCCAAGTCCAAATCCCCAGATTCACTATTAGTCCAGTGTGTTTTGTTAGAAATGCATGTACGGATCAATAATCAAAATCTTTCATACGTGTTAAAGAAATAAATACACATTTATTCATGCAAGATGTGTGACTATACTGTTAGCATTTTAAAACAAAGCAAATTACGTCTAAAGTTTGCATATTTAGAGATATTTATTGATGTATTTTGGTATGTTTACCTCTGGGGTAAAATATATTGATGATCATGCCTTAGTTTTTAAGCAAATCGGAAAATCTGTTGCTTGTTGTGGTTTTTCTGACGGCTATTTTGGTTTTATTTTATTCGTAATTTTCTATTCGTTTCCGCAATGTTCTACATCTCTTATAGAATATATTTGGCAGTAGATCTTTTTAAGTACTAATGTGACAGACTAAGGACCTTTCAGAAAACACGTGTCAATGTTATAATTAGGAAGTATTCGAATGAGTGTCACAGTAATTTCCATACGGTTAAAATTTACAGCTATAAGATAAAACAACATTTTGTTTATAGCTACATTTAGGCTGAGAGTAAATGGGTGATTATAAATGCGCTGACACAAAAAGTTGCTTAGGGCCACCAGAAGTCTAGGATCGGCCCTGGCTATGTGAAAAATATTTCTTTAATCAGTATTTAAGTCTTGTTTTACAGAAACATTTATTCATATGCCTTTATAAGGCAATTTATTTGAAACAAACATGCATATAAAATTATAGTTAATTTTTCTTAGTCCATTGGCAAATAGTTTTTTCATGGTTTAACATAAACCTCACTAAATCAACTATAAGGTATAGTGCCAATGGGGTTTAAACTTAATATTCTTTGAAGTCTTATTACATTACGCAAATTTGCATCTTAAGTAAATTTATCCTTTTTGGATATTTTTACTGAAAAACATGACAAATAAGCAACTTATTATTCACTGTGGAAACAGCAAATTTCTCCGCTCCTTCAACCAGTTTGTTCTTAATGGTAGTTTATATAGTAACACACACAAGCACGCAGACACACACAGAAACACACACACACAACATTTATATATTATTTCTTTATTATGGCATAATTTTGCACTGATGTTGCCAGTTGCTAAGAGAAAAAGAAAAACGGCCTGTTTTTTATTCATTTCATAATGTGTGCTGCAGTCTCGGCCCCCCATGTGGTGATCGAGTTTGGCCCGTTGGTTCCTCTGAGTGTGTTTATTGTATAAGCAGAAAGATGATTTACAACTCCCTTGCCAAAACAGGCTAAGTAATGAAAGGTCTGTTAAATTTCCATCCGCTTATATTTCATAAAAGCCTTTGCCTATTAAACAGACAAAGGAGAGGTGGGGTTCATTATTTATAATCAGACTGGACCCAAACCTTCAGGAATGTGATTCAATTTCTTTTCTGTATATTATTCAAGGATTTACAGACCCAAACTTACAGACAAACAGAAACATACCCGCTTGCTTGTACAATAACTACAAATAAAGGGTGTAGAGTGCTGTCACATCTGTTTGCGAGGTATCATGTGTTTAGTGTAATGTCCCTGAAGTATAAGTGTCCCTGTAAGACAGACCAGTGAGTAAGTGATGCTTTAAGCCTTTTGACCTTAACCAGATGGCAGGAAAATTGAGAACCCTGGGCAAGCGGGGGCTAATGTTTTGAATCACATAAATATACATACAAAAATCTACACTTTATTATTCACACCGCCAGCCCAGTGTTTAGATCTCACGTAGATCAAAGCTGTTGTGCATTCACAGATTTTCCCAATCAATGTATTAATAAATACAATTAAAACTTAATGTCAGTAAGAGGCGCAGTAAAAATCACACAATAAATACCTCAAGCTATATTTTGGAAAAACAGCTCTTGTGAGTTATCCTTACAAAATTATTTAAACGTCTGAACTTCACATGAGTTACCACTTCATTCTTCATACTCCCAGATTCATGTGAGATGTAATCCATGGCATTTCTTCTATAAAAATCAGAAGACTTCAACCTGCAGGTGGGAGGAAAAAAATGAAAGGCTACAGCCTTTTAAACCAAGTACATACTGTATGTTTCAGAAGTTTAGTGTTTCCATCTAGCTCAACTATTATTTGGTTCATAATGATGAGCAGGCAGTGACATAAACATATATGTAAGTTATATAAATATACGCGTGCAAGTAAATTGCAGGGAAATTTGTTATATTGTTTGTTTAGTGCATATTTGCACTGAGTTCAGGTATTGCGCTATGTTTTCCCACAAAAATCTTCCTCTGTTTTGTCTTTTTGCTGTACGTTTTTTATCAAAATTAATTTTGGGAAGAACTGAAGATCTGTCACAGCTGTTTTGCGGGGTTGTCAAGTTACACAAATTCAATTTTCCAAGGGCATATGGTAGTTATGGCTCACGACAGTATGAGAACAGCGCTGTTCTTACTTGGCTTGTTATTTATTAAAGAACTTTTCTGTAATTAAACAGTCTGTGCAAATCTGTGCCATCTGTAACTTAGCAGACTTCTCCCACAGTCATTTTAGTCACTTGTTGATGTCTCTGGTTTCATTTCTGTCTGGTCTTTTATAATTAGGAAAAACCTTGAGAGCCATGAGCACCCACAAGTGGTGATGTAATCCAGAAGCACTTGGATTGGGGCATGGTGATTGCAGATCTGCCTGTTCTTTGCGACAGTCCCTATATATGTATGCATATATCTACAAATTATGTATTCATTTTAGTATTTGTGTATTGGTATGTTTTAGCATTTGATATAAGTGTGTTTGTCTTTGTGTTAATTGGTGTTTATGTGTATTATTGAGCAAAGGTGGGTGCTTGGAAGAACATGGCACTGAGGAAGGGGTAAAACCCAAAACTTTTGCCGGACTTCTTTCCTTTTGAGAACCTTGTCTCACATTTTCAGCCATAGTGATAAAAAAATGGGATTCCCAAAAGACACTATTTCTTATTGAATAGGCCAGGAGAAAGAAAATAAAGTTTCAGTAAGAAAAAATGACATCTTTAATTGATATGTACCATATAAGCAAGCTTGTGTTAGTGTGCATGTACCAATGCATGCATGTGAGTGTGCACCCTCTCTCTCTCTCTCTCTCTCTCTCTCTCTCTCTGATGAGAGCCCTGGAGCAGAAGTGAAGAATCTGTTTCGCTGTGATAAAGAGCTGATCAGCTGCTCCCGAGAGTCCTAACAGTGCTGGACCCCTCACACCAGCATATAATCCTCATAAAACCTGGCACTTAGTAGACAGAATAAGGCACAAGAAGACGTGATGAGAAGCCACTAGGAAAATGGATGCATGCAGGAAGTAACAGGGGTGAGGAACAATGACAGGTGAAGAAAATTGTGAATGTAAAAATTGAGTATGTTTACTCTGGCTCACTTACAGCACAAAGACGACAATGAAAGGCAATTAGAGGCCAGTGTTGCCACCCAATCTCAGCAGGCATAGGACAGAATTAAACATCCATTCAGTAGTTGAATTGTGCTGGAAACACTAGAGCATGACAATAAAATTTCAAGAAATAAGGCAACAAATGTCCAGTATGCATGAAACGTTCTTTAAAAAATATCTCAGGTGGCTTTCTTGAAACTGGTTGTAAAAAAGCTCTAAGGAGGTATTTAAGGTATTTAATTTAAGGAGGTCACATTCAGACTTTTTTAGTTTTTTTTTTCAAGCTTTAAAAAGCTTTTAAATTGTGGTTGTTCTATCAGAAGTTGTGCTACAATCTGTTCCTGGAATTCCAGAGAAAAATATTTGGACTGAAATAAGAACCGGGCTAAAGTCACAATATTTACTAAATGCCTTGCAATGCACTGACCTGATTGTCGCTTGTGTGATTTAATATTATGGTTTCTTTTCACTGTCTAATGACTTAAAAGAGGTTCCTAATGAATGAAATGAGAATCATCATGTGTTTCTGTGAACAGAGATGATCAAAGTCAAGTTCAGGCATTTTGCTATAAATATCTTGTTATGAATAAAAGTTTAAGTATATATTAAAGGCTTAATTTTTAATCTGTCATTTACACCAATAATCACATTTTGTCATTTTTATTGTTAACTTTTTTTTGTCAGGTTTTTACAGGCTTATATTCAATATCATATTTAATTTTTGCTTTGGTGTCTCAAACTTGTAAAATTGCAGGCTGGGGAACTGTTCGTACAAATAAGCAGACTAAGGGGCCAGTCACACCAAAAGCGTTTATGGCAGTTGCAGGCGCCTTTTTTGAATGATATTCTATGGACAGGGAGCGTTTGCGCGCTGTTTATGCTCACTGAGCGCCTTGCGGTTTTTGCCGCCGGCCGCAGCACGCGCCTTTGAAAGAAGCGCCCGACGTCATTTGCGTCTTTCCATTGTCCAATCGAATGATGGGAGAGGCGGGCCTTACGTTGTGGTGAGGGAAGTTTACAGTTGCTTTGAAGAACCGGACTACACTCGCTCACTCTCTCCTGCGTGTTTGTGCACCTCTCATCCTCAAACAAGGTCAGAGCAAGCGCCCTCTTTTTAAAGTTTCTGCTTATATGACAGTTAACAGCAAAAATGCGCTCACGCTTCAATATTTGATTGACAAGACAGCTGACTCGGTGGTTGCTTAGCAATATAAATTTTTAGGAAATGTGTACATAAATTAATTGTTAATTCTGGTGTTATTTGCAATGTTTATGTTTTAATCGGGCAGGATAATGGATTTATAAAAGAATACGTTGAGGTGAGCGTGTCTGCTGCACTCTGTTAATGGTATAAATAAAGTTTTTTTGACAGTAAGCTACACTTTCAGCGTTTTCCTCTGAATAAGTTTAGGCAACTTAAGTTTAGATAACATAATTACAAAACCAGCAAATTATTGCTTGCACATACGATACAAAGCATGATTATTTCTTTAAATTTCAGAATGAGCACGTTTGTCATTGATACTAAATATGCTGCGGTCTGTCCGCTGATCTGATACTGTAATAAAGATGAATGTATAATAACTGATTAAAAAGCAAAATGTACAACTTTCAGTAAATTACTATACATGCTTAGGACGTTTGCGTTGTAATAACGTACAGGGTAACTTCAGATATAAAAACGAAGACTAGTAAAGTTATGTTTTATCATTAAAATCTGATCGCGTCCATTTAATTAATAGAATGTTTGGGTATACCAACATGGCGGCGCGGTGGCTTCACATTTGTGACGTCATGCGCAATCCAGTCATTTATATAGATCAGTGTTGGCTGCTAATTGCAATCAACCTCAATTTCACAATGAGAAGCTACGGCAGCTGCCACAGGACAAACATGTTATAGTCTGAGACAAAGTATGGATAAAATGCACTCTGTAGAACAGTTTGTCCATTTAGGGCTACTGTAGAAACATGATGGTGACTTCCATGTAAGCAGGCCCACGGTGGATGTAGATAAAAACGGCTCATTCCAAGGTAATAAAAACAATACAGTTCATTATGTAAGATCTTTATACAACACTGATCATATAGTTATGTATATTATATTGCATTTCTCTTAAGAGATCCTTCTAAAAAAACATACAGAATGCACTTTTAAGGTAATGCTGGTACACTTTTGGTGTCAGGTGGTACAACCAATGCAAAAATAAAATAAAAAATGCAATTACATGAAACATATACAGTACCAGACATTCAAAGGGTGCAACTGCTTTGAATGCCCCTAATCATTTACCCAATTATTTTAAAAAAATGCTAACTTTATTGGGTTGTCTATATTTGTATCACATATTTTTAACTTTTAATCTTAAAATTATAGTTTTCTAACGTTAGTTTTATGGTAAAGTTGTTTACCGTTGTGAAAAAAAATCATTAAAATGTACAGTACTGAAATGTTCAATAAACAAAACTTCTAAACACTGTTCCTGACTGAAAAATATGTATTGCATGCATTTTTAAAAGATGTTTTAAAAATATGTTTTATATTTTATCATTCGCCCAAATTCAGAGGGAACACTGCAGCCATGCGTGATTGAAGAACTCATGTGTTTTGATCAAGACCTGACCCCCATCTGGGTCCTCGGATCCAGGGCTCAGAATGAAATGCTGTCCATGATTTAAGCTAAAGCCCGCAACTGTTTTCCCTGCTGGTTTGTCACAGTTCCAGATAGTCATCAAACACTTTGTGTTTCACTTCAGAAAAAAATGTGTAACCCACTAAAACGTCTCGGTTACATATGTAACCCTCGTTCCCTGAAGGAAGGGAACGGAGACGTCACGTCGTGACCGACGAATTGGGAACCGCTTCGCGGGTGACCTATCTGCTTCGAGAAACCTTTAAAACGCCAATGAACTTGGCATGCAGATAATTGCATCTGCCGGCGCCGCCCCGCCGCACAGGTATTTAATGAGCGGCAGGTGCAGTTATCAAATCAGCTATTTTTTGCTGAGAAAGCTGGACAGAAGGAAAGGGTCCGGCCGATATCAGCAGTGGAACAGCAAACTGTGGCGACGGGACGTGACGTCTCCGTTCCCTTCCTTCAGGGAACGAGGGTTACATATGTAACCGAGACGTTCCCTTTCAGTCGGTCACTACGACGTCACGTCGTGACCGACGAATTGGGAATCCCTACCAAAGCGCCACTGAAGCTGACCCTTCCAGTGCCTGCATAAACCCTCCGACTCTCCTCTTTAAGGGAACGGAAATGGGGTTGAAGCAGAGGCCGGTCACTACTTGTTCCTTAACCCACGATAGTGACTAGGCGAACTGGGAAGCGAACTCGTCAGGCGGGACTAAGATCGCTGCGGAAAGAAAACCCTCTAGGGGTCTACCACTAAGGTGATGGATAAAAAGACACGAGGTCTATAAAAAATACACTCTCTTAGCAACACTAGAGAGGCGCGGAACGAACTCCGCTAAGGGAAACATGGTAAATCAGAAACTTTCCACGGAAATACTCACAAAGAAACCACTAGGGGGCGCAATGTGGGCGCTAGCCTCACCCAGATAGTCAAGGATACATCTAGTGAGAGGCTGGCAGCCGATGCTCCGCAACATCGGCCACCAAGCGGTGGAGGAGACAAAAAACAGCTTTTTGTAACGTTTTTGCCTTAACTGCCTTCCATAATGGTGCGGTCGTGCAGCACCGAAAAGAAAGGCACCAAGCCGACACAGGAGCCGTTCCTCGATGTTCTCACTGATCTGACGAGAGAACTCGAGAGGATACCGGCTCAACACGAACACTATAGAATCTAGTGAACGTATTAGGTGTCGCCCAGCCAACAGCTCTACAAATATCTGAAAGTGAGGAACCACGAGCCAAAGCCCAAGATGAAGCCACGCTTCTGGTTGAATGGGCTCTCAACCCAAAAGGGCAAGGAATGCCCTGTTTTTCATAAGCCAGGGCGATTGTGTCTACAATCCAATGAGACATCCTCTGTTTAGTGACAGCTTTCCCTTTCTGCTGACCACCGTAACAGACAGAGAGCTGTTCTGAGGTCCGAAAGCTTTGAATGCAATCCACATACACACGTAATGCACGCACAGGACATAACAAAGCCATGGCTGGGTCTGCCTGCTCCAAAGGCAGCGCTTGTAAATTCACCACGTGATCTCTAAAGGGAGTGGTGGGAACTTTAGGCACGTAGCCCGGCCGGGGTCTTAGTGTAACGCTGGATTCAACCGGTCCGAACTGAAGGCACGAATCGTTGACCGAAAATGCATGAAGATCCCCTATCCTTTTAATAGAAGCCAATGCGAGGAGCGTCAAAGTTTTCATAGTGAGAAACCTGACGCTCACAGTCCGCAGAGGCTCGAAAGGGCAGTCCTGAAGGGCTTTCAGCACCATGGACAAGTCCCAAGGAGGAATAGAGGGAGGGCGCGAAGGATTCAGCCTCCGTGCACCTCTTAAAAACCTAATGACCAGATCGTGCTGACCCACAGATCTACCGTCTATGGGTACGTGATGCGCGGATATTGCCGCGATATCTACTTTAATGATAAGTGTCTTCTCCAAGCGGTGCTGGAGATATAAAAGCACAATACTGATCGAGCATTCCCGGGGGTCCTCTCGTTGAGAAGTACACCATACAACAAACAGGTTCCATTTCAGCGTATACGCCTGCCTCGTAGACGGCGCTCGCGCTACAGTGATGGTGTTAGATACCGCCTGGGGTAAATCACCTAAAACCTCCGCGCCCCGTCCAGAGACCACACATGGAGGTTCCACAGATCGGGGCGAGGGTGCCATAATGTGCCAGGGAATCAGCCAGGGAGGGACTGTCGCGAGGAGAGTGAATTCTGTTAAACCAATTCCTAGTTGTCCGGTACGGCGCAACTAATAGAATGGGCTCCTCGTCCTCCCTGACTTGCACAGTGTCTGCGCAATAAAGCTTACTGGGGGAAACCCCGCGGCCAGCTGTGTGCCAGTGCATTCACGCCGAGTGTTCCCTCGGATAATGAATAAAACAGGCGACAATGGGTTGTCTCTGAAGAAGCAAACAGATCTAACTGCTCTGCCGAAACATTTCCAAAACAGCTGAACCGACCGGGGGTGGAGCCGCCACTCGCCGGGGCGCGCTGCTCGTGAGAGCGCGTCTGCCGCTGTGTTCAGCGACCCCGATATGTGAATGGCGCGAAGAGACCTCAGATACTTCTGACTCCAGAAGAGGAGAGACGGGCGAGATGCGACAGGTGACGAGAGCGCAGACCGCCTTGGCGATAGATATACGCTACAGCCGCAGTTTTGTCGGTGCGCACTAATACATCTTAAGCATCGAATCGCGTTGATGAAACGGACGAGCGCAAGATATACAGTGCACAGCTCGAGGCAATTTATGCCAATGTCGCTGGAATGTCGACCAGACCCCCGAAGCGACGAGCCCGCCGTACGTAGCTCCCCACCCCGTTGTAGAGACATTTTTGCCAACAATAGCATGCCTGGAGACCTATCTCAGTGGCATCCACACCCTGAGAACCGCTGGGTCTGACCACGGGGTGAAAGTGTGACGGCATCTCGATGTAATTATAATACTGTGAAAGCCGGTGAGCCACGCTCTCCTCGGGACTCGGTCATAAAGCCAACACTGAAGCGGTCTCATATGGAGCAGACCGAGCGGTGTCACAGCCGCAGCTACTGCCATATGCCCCAGAAGTTTTTTTAAAATTATTTTAGTGGAACCGCAACCCTGCCTTTAAATGTTTAGGCAAGTCAGAATTGACTGAACACGCGCTTCTATGAGACGTGTTGTTAAATCGACCAACTCCCGTTATATTCCGAGAAAAGAGATCCTCTGCACGGGGCAAAGTTTACTCTTTTCCCAGTTTACCTGAAGACCGAGACGAGCGAGGTGTTTAAGTACACGATTTATGTGTGTGCACAGCATCTGACGAAACTGAGCTATTATGAGCCAATACGCCAAAAGGCAAACACCGCTCTCTCTCTCTCAGGGGCTGCAGCCCTCCGCAACTTTCGTGAAGACACAGGGAGAGAGAGAGAGAAGCCCGAACGGTGAGACTTTGTACTGATATGCCCACCCCTCGAACACAAAGCAGAGAAACGGCCTGTGTCGGGGAAGTATGGAGACATGAAAGTACGCGTCCTTCAGGTTGAAGGCTGCAACCCAATCCTGGGGGCGGATGCATTAAAATATGCTCCTCTGCGTAAACATTTTGAACAGCATTCTGTGAATGTGAATCCTGTGAATTCTCGACTCAGTACGCAGATCTAGGATCGGACGCAACCCGCCACTCTTCTTGGGTACAATGAAGTAAGGGCTGTAAAGCCCCGACTTTATCTCGGCTGGAGGGACCGGCTCGCTCGCGTCCTTCGCCAATAGGACAGCAATCTTCCGCACGCAGTACGTGCGCATCGGCAGCCTTCACCGTGGTGAAGCCTGAATATTTGAGAGGTAGCCGGGCACATTGAATGTATAACCGAGACGGATCGTGCGTAAAAGCCAACGCGACGGGCTGGGAAGCTCTTTCCAGGCCCCCAGATACCGAGCGAGAGGAAATTAACGGCACGATGTGTACCCGTGGCGAGCGGAGACGGGGAACTCAACGACGCGTGCTCTTTGGCCGCATTGTGAGATGTTGTGTGTAATGAAACACTCACCCGAAACCGCTGATGGATGCTGAGCAAAGGGGCTCCCTTGTAGATGTCCCGCTCGATACATCCGCTGGCGAATGAGGAAGAGGAGAACGTAGGGTTTTGAGCCCGTCCGAAGCTCCTATATGCCTCCGGGGACCTGGAGAAAGAAGAGGAATTCGCTCTTTGAGGTTAGTGGGTGCCGATTGAAGTCGGCGGAACACAAAACGAAACCAAGGATTCCCCACCCGGCCCTCCTACGGGGTGGGGGGGGAGAGTGATGTTTTCACCATCTCCTGACGAGCGATCCTCTCCATCTTCAGGTCGCCCGACTCAGAGCCGCTAAGTTTCATTTTCCACCTTTGTAGCGGGCTGAGTGGGCGGGTGAGCAGCTTACGACAGGTTCCTCAGAGCTGCCGGGATGAAGGAACGAAAAAAGCCGTAGCAGGACACCCTCGGCGGAAAGCAGACCAATATACTGACGTAACGGAGGGGGCAGCTAGGCTCCGACGTGGCATGAAGCCTCAGTCTGCTCTAAAGCGGCCGATCATTGTTGGACACTCTCAGCCGCGTCGCCGAAATGGCTGGTCTAAAAAGGAACATTAGGGCGATTATTAATGACCTACTTAATGCCCGCAAGACACAACCAGAGATGGCGTCCCTGGACCACCGGGGGGTGGGCATAGCACGTCCGGCGGCCTGTGGGGTGAACCCAGTCGCTCGTAGCGCCAGGTCAGAGCCACACAGGATTCTTTAGTTGCCGGACCGTGACCTCGCCTGTGCAGATCCTTCAGTGCCGTAGCCTGGCGGACCTGCATCGCGCCATGGCGCGCACGGCAGAGGCCGCCTCCACAAGCCCGTGGGTCTGTGAGGGGAGGGAGGCTGGTCTCTTGGAGCAGCATAACCCTTAGCGGCCCCGCCGTCAGGAGAGGTGAGAGGTGATGGCTGAACGGTCGGTTCCGGGAGGAAAACGAGTTTTCCACGACCGTGTCAACCAACATGCACCCCGGGAAGAAAGGCACAGAAGGTTGGGGCTGTTCTTGCAGTCCTGAAGTGCCAATCATCTAGGCGGGACGGTGCGGGTGGGGGAGGAGCTCTCCGCTCCACACAGACCGTCTCCGCGCTCCCGAGCGTACATGGCCGCCACTCGGGGTCGAGCACGGGAGCCCCTACCCAACCCGAAGGCGGGAGTGGGTCCGAGTCGGCGACCGAATAGACGACCCCCTCTCCGATGCTGTGACAGACATAGAATCCTCGTGAGGACTGAAAGAGGACGAGAGCACGTAGAACACGCGCCACCCGTCTCTTACGGCACCTCTGGCTGTGGATGGGGGTGCTGAGAGTCACTGGACGAACCAGCTAACCGATTCAGCACCGTTTATACGGAGATAAGATTTCCGGAGTTTTGCCACCGCACCTTTAATGGGGCTCCGCAACGGAAAAAAGGGGGTGACGTTCCCAGAGGTACGAAACCCGTCTCCGCCATCCAAGAGGTTCACGCTCTCTTAGGAGTATGAACCCTCCACGAACGCCGCCTCAGCATGCACTCTTGCGCACGAGAGAGGACGATCGTGGCCACCCGGGGACCCATACATTTGCCGCATCCAGAAACACGGACAGAAAGACGTCTTTAAAAAGACGCTCCTGCCTCAGTGCAAGTGAAATGCTGTCTTTAAAAAGACGCAGAACACCGCAATACTCTTTTAGAGGAAACACTCTTTTAATGTGCTGATGTTGATGAAGCACACAGGGGAACGGCTACGCACACACTCAACTAAGAGTGAGAAAAAAAATTAAAAAGAGAGGTGGAACACCCGCGAGCCTCCGCTGAAATGCCTTTGCCCAACCAAATCAAACACGCAGAGTTCTCCAAAGAGCAGAGAGTAGCTTCTCGTGAGCAGTCAGTCTGCCAGCTTTCGAAGCTAAAAAGCTGATTTGATAACTGCACCTGCCGCTCATTAAATACCTGTGCGGCGGGGCGGCGCCGGCAGATGCAATTATCTGCATGCCAAGTTCATTGGCGTTTTAAAGGTTTCTCGAAGCAGATAGGTCACCCGCGAAGCGGTTCCCAATTCGTCGGTCACGACGTGACGTCGTAGTGACCGACTGAAAGGGAACAGCTAATATTTAGCTAACATAACATATAATATTTTTGGTTTATGGCAGGAACACAAACATACAGATACACAGTGCTAGCCCACAGAGATTAAGGCTCAATATCACACAGAATGCTTGATCTCCATGTTCAGATACTGCTGTTTTTCTTTCTCTAGTGAGCTCTGTCCGAGTTGCATTACCGTGGGGCATATCAATAACCAGCTATAGTGTAAGCAAAATCAATACAGCTGAATACATGAGTACAAATCTCTCTCTCTTGGCCATGAAAGGCCTTTGCTTTCAAAGGCAATGATACAGGCTACTAAGGTTTTAGAATAGCAAGGTGCCATACTGTATATATGTTTTATTGACAAATGACCACTAAACCCATATCTAAGAAGTTTTCAAAGTCTTTTAACATTCCGATTTAAATAGTTGTGCACAATGAAAGTAAAAAGTGACCGCAAATGTCTCTGGTAGCAATCCACTTTCATATAAAAAATAATAAATATCAGCTTTGACTTACTGCTTTTATTGCATATTTGCATCACTTTTTGGTAACCTTGATGGAAAGCCCTGTCAATACATCAGGTTACATATGATATTTATAAATGTGAGATATGCTGCCGCATTTCATCATAAATTATTTTTTACAAAAAAAAACAAAAATATTTCTGATTCTGTCATTTCATCAGAATGATTCACATCATTTGCTACCCTAGCTTTCATTCGATTCAAATATGCCAGACTTGTAACGCATGCCTCTCTTTTTGCATCAGCCAGGACACAAAAACAACTTTCTGTAGCATCAAGACCTTTGGCTGGACTTGTACTCTTTTTAATACCTATCTAAAACTCAATATCTTTCTGTGTTATAAAAACATGTTTAATATTACTTTGGGCACACCATCCAGAGCGGTCTTATTACTCATGAGCTCAAGTAGCTGTACATCTCTAGGTTGAATAGACAAAACTTTATATTAGTAGAGTTTGGAGACACACAGAGGTCCAAAGCAATGTACAGGAGCTATAAGAGACATATCCCCAAGCAAATTATTGATTAGAAAGCAAAAGGAAACTAATAAAAGAAGAAAAAGTGGGTGTAATTTTCTCACTCTCTTTATTTAAGTCAATTTGCTATTGTCTAATAAAAACAACTTTATTTGTTGGTAGAAATCGATGGTTATGTAAGAAGAATGCTTCACTTTAAAAAAAGTTGGGGTTTTATTTATTAGTTATTCTCTGTGAACTTTTCCGAATGAATTTTGTATCTCTGTGGTCATCTCTGAAATTCAGGGAAGGAAATGTTCCCTGAACCACTGAACCAACAAGCATGAATCATTTCATTAATCTACTGGCAACTTAATGACTCAAGTTAACAGCTGCCATCATTGTGATTATACCATTTATTGCCATACTCTAAGGAACGTGCTTGAGAACACAACTGTAGCACATCTCCAGAGCTTCTTTCAGTTTAAGCCCATCGCCTTCTTTAAACACACTTATAATACGAGGCTAATAAGGTCCTTAATTCAATTTTATCCAGAGACCGAGCTAACAGACAGGTAATAATAATCTGTGAGATATAGTCACGTCTTCATTTAAAATCTGAGTATGGAAATGACAGTATGCTTATACCTTAGCAATTTATCTTCATGAAAAAAAATGGAGACTGACACAAGATATATTATATATTTAACTACAGGTCATGAAACGTCCTCCTAAATTTATGATAATCTGTTGTAATCATCCAGCAGAAAATGAATGTTCTTTCCAAGTATACCTGCTAGCAGGTACGGATTATGGCGATGATGTGCCCTGGGCACGGATGTCTCAAAGGCCCCCTTTACTAATTTTTTGGGCAACAGCGTTGCACCTGTATGCACAGGGCTCAAGTGTTGGTTCGCCTCTGCCTGTATGTGTGGTAGATTGAAATATTAATTAATCTGTGAAGCAGTGAAAACAAAACAATTGACATGTGTATTTACATAGAAATATTAATTAATCTGTGAAGCAGTGAAAACAAAACAATTGACATGTGTATTTACATAGAAATATTCATTAATCTAATCTGTGAAGCAGTGAAAATACGTTATATATGGTGTGGATATGTTTATAATTCATACTGTTATCTATTGAAATGTGTTACCTTGAAATTATTAATAAGTAATATAAATAAGTATCTGTTTACAAGTCGTCATTCTGTGAAGTGTAACTGTTTAAGTTTATAACTGTTTATAAAATATAATGATGTAATTTGTTTGTTATTTTAGTTCATCTATGTCCTATTAGATTTATGAGTTGGGTACAATAAGGCGTTCGATCGATTACTTTTGCCTGCTCGATCGCAGGGGGCGATCGATTGCTTTTGCCTGATTCACTTCACAGGGAGAGAACTCGCGGGGTTTCTTCATTACACATAAAGTTCGCAGTGGGGAAACTTCAGCATCTTTATGAGTTTTCTTCTCCCTCTTTTCAGGTATTAACTCAAGTAATAAAATGTTACAATCGAATAAAATGATGTTAGAACAAGGTTTAAAAGTATATAAATGTTAAGATGATACTGATTGTGTTTTGGGGAAAATGTTTAAATGTGTACTAGTTTAGAGATGCACGAGGGCAAGCGTGAAATGGCGTAAGGCCCAGATAACAACACGAGGCCATATATCGAGAGTTTAGTGTATTTTTACGTATTACATTTAATGTTTATTTCTGTTAATTTAGTATTGACTGGTTAATTTACTGAGAAATATGTAAATATATTGAAGAATGTGAAAAGTGCATTCAGATGAGAGTTTATTTGAAAAGTACATGTTATTTTGAATTGTCTGTATCAGATATTTCTAAAAAGCTGTATTAATTCATGCATCATTGATTATAAATAACTAAAACTGTATTTGATTGACAGTTTATGTAAACATGTGTAAAAGGAAAAGACAATTGATGCTGTTTTGTAAAGTTTGTCAATTGCTATGAAAATTATTACACATAAAGTTCGCAGTGGGGAAACTTCAGCATCTTTATGAGTTTTCTTCTCCCTCTTTTCAGAGGCATTACATTTGGAGGCACCGCTGGGATCTACTCTTCAGAGGGTGGTCGTCACTTACCTGGCAGACAACTTCTGATGCAGTACATCCCCTAAAACAACCCAGATCAACAGTGGGGTGGAAAAAGTTCCTGAAGTAAAGGCAAGAAAGAGAGAAAGAACCGTAAACCTGAGGCCAAAGAGATCATCAGGTGAAACAGATAAGTTCATTCAGTCTCAAGTAAGCCACTACTCAGTGAAAAGGTCCACTCTAATGTAAAAATGGAGACAACCGTGCTAGAGGAAATGCAAGTTGAAGTCATCGGCATGTTAAATCCCCTATCCAAAGACAAACTTCTCAGTGTTTGTGAGTTCCTGAACATATCAGACCAAGAGAATGTCCCATCTAAATCACGCATGTCTCTGATCTCTTACATTCTGCAACATCTTGAAGAGGGCATAGCAGAGCTAGAAGATGAGGGCATGTCTGTACTGTTAAGCGTGAGGGATAAAATAACGGAACTGAGTACAGTTACTGAAAATGAGTCAGCAGAACAAGGCAAACTCACAGAAAAAGATAAATTGCAAAAGGAGTTAGATGAACTAAAGTTCGCAATGAAACAAAAATTGAGTGAAATTCAACAATTGAACGAATTTGGCACAAAACCAAGCGTTATCCAGCCTCAACCACAGATTGCTACACCCTTAGTAAATGCCCAACATTTAAGCTCACCATGGCGCAAAGATTTTAAAATTTCTGGACAAATCGGCGAGCCAGGTCAAAAAGAGAAATTGACCTTTTCAAGTTTGGCACACCAGATTGAGAACGGTCTGAGCAGAGGCTACCCAGAATGTGAGATTTGTGATGCAGTCATTCGTGCCATTTCTCCTGGTTTACAGTTGCGAAGCTATTTAGAAGGAAAGCCAAATCTAACACTACCTACGCTCAGACGAATTCTGCGTTCCCACTTCCAAGAAAGAAGTGCAACCGAACTTTACAAGCAGCTTACCTCTGAATGCCAAGGAAACAAAGAGACGCCTCAGAATTTCCTAATGCGCGCTCTAGATCTGCGTCAGAAAATATTGTTTGCGTCTCAAGAGGCAGAATCAGGCCTTAAATATGACCCAGCATTAGTTCAGAGCATGTTCTTACATACTGTACTCACCGGTCTCCAAAGTGACAGCATTAAGGTAGATCTGCAGCCTCTTCTTCTTGACACGAAAACCACAGATGAGGCTCTGTTGGAGAGATTAAACATTGCTTGTGCTAATGAGACAGAAAGGCAAAAGAAAAAGAAAACCAATGTACAGCACACAAACACTGTTGTTCATTCAGTTACGTCCAGTGATGAAACCACTGATAAGAAATCCAGTGTGACTTCAAGTGCACCAAAACCATCCTCCAGTGTGTTGTCAGAACTTAAAGAACTGAGAACTGATGTAGCATCACTAAAAACAATCAGTGCTGAAATAGCTAACATTCGAGAATCATTGCAGCAACCAGCCTTTGCCTCACCACAATGCACCGCTCCTACACAGAGAGCCTTTGACCGAGAAATGGTTCAATGTCCAGTGCAACCATATTGGGCATCACCGGGTGCCAACCCAACAAATCTGAGCACTCAATTCCAACCCCAGTATATGCCTCGACAATATTATGCACCGAATAGTCGTCCCCAAGCAAGAAAGTGCTTCAGTTGTCAGCAGCAAAGAACAGAGGACCGTTGCATGCATTGCTTCAGATGTGGCAGTAGTGAGCACTTCCAAGCAGGATGCAGGATTCGTGGTATCAAGCCTTCCAGAGAGACTTCTTTAAATGGAGAGAGGTTACTTCCGCGGGACAGGGAGTAACCAGACCCACTGACCCGTCCCAAATATGTGCAGCCTGTGGAAAAACGGAGAACCAAATGAAACAGTGTTCACGATGTAAAAAGGTACTTTATTGTTGTAAAAACTGCCAAACTCACCATTGGACTGAACACAAGCGAACTTGTATCAACTTACAGAGTTCAGTGTCAAATTCCTGCATTACCATGAGTGTTCACGCTCCCTGCAAAACCCAAGTGAATCAGTATTCCCCTGTGACATCATTAGTTGGAAGGCAATGTCTCATTGAGTGTTACCTGCACGGCCAACCAGCTCAAGCACTGTGGGACACGGGCTCTCAGGTATGTGTCATTGATGAAGTGTGGAAAGAGAAATACTTACCAGAAGTCCCGTTGAGAGAGGTTTCCAATATCCTGGAGGCTCCAAATACGTTGAACCTTGTGGCTGCCAATGGCATTGAGCTGCCCTATGTCGGGTATGTTGAAGTGGAATTCAGATTATCATCACAGACATCACACCAAACTGAACTTGTCATTCCCATGCTTGTAGCTAGGGGTCAGAACCTCTCACACCCTATCATAGGTTTCAATGTGATAGAACAAATTGTGAAATTCATTGAGCAAAAACAACCAAACACTGTCAACAAAACGTTGGAGAAAACTGTGAAAGCTGCATTCCCCAGCTTAAAAAGGAGCAAAGTTCAGACATTTATCCAACTTGTGAGTGCAGAGACTTCATGTGAATACATAGTGAAAACTACAAAAGTGCATGTTAACATTCCCAAACATAGTACTGTGCAGGTCTCATGTCGAGTGTACATGCAGCCAGTTAAAGAGGATAGCACACTCATTTTTGAACCTGATGTAAACCCCCAGTGGCCAGAGGGGCTTGAATTCACAGACAGTTTAGTGAGGCTGAGAAAAGGAGCTCCAACAAATATCGTGATTGAGGTGTACAATGACACAGATCATGATGTAACTCTCATGGGACAGACCCCGATGGGTACGGTACAGCTCGTCAATAATGTATTCCCTGCTAGTATGTTTGATGTGCCCACCAACCCTACCTCTGTTGGGGTATGTAATGTCCAGACTGCAGATACTGATCCCGACAACATCAGTCCCGATGAATGGGTCCCACCCGTCGATGTCAGCCACCTGAGTAAACACCAGAGACAGGTAGTACAGCAAATGTTAAAGGAAGAGTGCCATTCATTCTCTAAGTCAGACAATGACATTGGGTGCATCCAAAACTTGCAATTGAGTATCTCCCTTAAAGATGATGAACCAGTCAGTCGTACTTACATGTCAGTACCAAAGCCTCTTTATCGGGAGATGAAAGAGTATTTACATGACCTCATAGCCCAAGGCTGGATTGAAAAATCCAACTCTTCATACTCCTCTCCAATCGTGTGTGTGAGGAAGAAAGATGGAAGTCTCCGTTTATGTATCGATTATCGGGACCTGAACCGAAAGACTCACCCAGATAGGCAGCCAATTCCAAGGGTACAAGATATTATGGACAGCCTTGGTGGTAATTCTTGGTTTTCGTCATTAGATCAGGGGAAGGCCTACCACCAGGGGTTCATGTCAAAGGAGAGTAAACATCTAACAGCATTTGTTACACCTTGGGGCCTATATGAATGGGTCCGCGTACCTTTTGGCTTGATGAATGGGCCCGCAGCCTTCCAGCGATGTATGGAAGAGTGTTTAGAAGGCTTGCGAGATGAGATTTGCATCCCCTATCTGGATGACACCTTGGTGTTTAGTAAGACCTTTGAGAACCATGTCCAGGATGTAAGAAAAGTACTGCAACGACTTAGGCAACACGGCATCAAACTTAAGCCAAGTAAGTGTGAGCTTTTCAAACCTGAAGTACGTTACCTGGGTAGAATAGTCTCAGCAGAGGGAAGTAAAGTTGATCCTGCTGACACAGAAGCTGTCCGATCCCTGAAAGACAAACAACCAAAGAATGTTGGTGAGCTAAGAAGAATGCTTGGTCTACTTAGCTACTACAGACAGTACATTAAAGATTTCTCTTGCATTGCTAGTCCTTTATATGACCTGTTAAAGAGTACTCCAGAAAATACTGCTCACCTGAAAGAAAGCAAGAAACGATTAAAGACAAAGTGCATGAAAACTGCTGTTCCCTCGAGTAAGCCCATTACTTGGACTGAACAACACCAAAGCACTCTTGACCAACTGATTGACTGTTTGCTTCAGCCTCCTGTATTAGCTTTCCCAGACTTTTCACAGCCTTTTATACTGCATACCGACGCATCAGCTCAAGGTCTAGGTGCAGTATTATACCAGAAACAAAGTGAGAAACTTCGTGTGATTGCCTATGGATCCCGGACTTTATCAGCTGCTGAGAAAAACTACCACCTGCACTCAGGCAAGCTGGAATTCCTCGCTTTAAAGTGGTCAGTCACCGAAAAATTCCGTGACTATTTGTATTATGCCCCAACTTTCACCGTATATAGTGATAACAACCCCCTTACATATGTCCTGTCAACTGCCAAATTGAATGCCACAGGTTGCAGGTGGGTCGCTGAATTGGCAGATTTCCACTTTACAATCAAATATCGGCCCGGCCGTGAAAATATTGATGCTGATACACTGTCCCGATTACCCCTTGACATTGGCACAATGATGAAAGAGTGTTCTGAGGAGTTGTCATCTGATGTAATAGGTGCAACGATTCAAGCTGTAGAAGCTCAAGAAGGTCCCAGCATCCCCTGGTCAGTGTCAACCAACTGTTCATCTCTTGAAGCCCGTCCAGCAGCCCCAACAATAACTCCATTGTCGGTGAAGGAGATCAAAGAGGCGCAAACTAATGACCAGAGTATTAGTCCTGTGTATGATTGCAAACTGTCCAACACCAAACCGCAAGTGAAACATCTCAAATCATACAGCCTAAAAACAAAATGCCTGTTTCGGGAATGGGGAAAGCTTACTATTAACAAGGATGGAATCCTCTGCCGAATCACTTCCACACGCACACAAGTGGTCCTCCCTGAAAAATTTAAAGGAACAGTCTTGCGAGAGCTTCACGATGAAATGGGCCACCAGGGGACAGATCGCACTCTTTCACTCATCCGTGAACGTTTCTTCTGGCCATATATGCAAGCAGACATTGAGCATTATGTCACCAAAACATGTAGATGTCTGAAGCAGAAAAAGCCCTGTCATGAGACAAGAGCCCCATTAACAAGTATTGTTACGACCCAGCCCTTTGAACTGATCTCAATTGACTTTCTCCACTTAGACCGCTGCAAAGGAGGTTTTGAGTATATACTTGTGGTCGTAGATCATTTCACCCGATTCGCCCAAGCATACGCCACTACTTCCAAGTCAGGGAAAACAGCTGCAGATCGGATTTTTAATGACTTTGCCTTAAAATTTGGTTTCCCTTCTCGCATCCATCATGATCAAGGTGGAGAGTTTGAGAATCAGTTGTTTGAACAGCTTCAAAAGTACTGTGGCATCATCGGCTCCAGAACGACCCCATACCATCCGCAAGGCAATGGCCAAGCCGAGCGTTTTAACAGGACATTGTTACAAATGCTAAGAACGCTCACAGAAAGTCAAAAGTCGAACTGGAAACACTCCTTGAATAAGCTACTGTATGCTTATAATTGTACCCGCTCAGAAGTAACAGGATTTTCTCCTTTCTACCTGTTATATGGAAGGTCTCCAAGACTTCCGGTCGACATGTTGTTTGGCTTGAATGCAGAAATGTCTACCTGTAATCAGAAAGAATATGTGGAGAAATGGAAACGCGGAATGGAAGAGGCATATGAAATTGCCAGAGAGTGTGCTAAAAAATCTGCTGACAGGAGCAAAAGGAATTTTGATGGTAAGGTAAGAAGTACTACACTGCAGCCAGGTGATCGTGTTCTGGTAAAGAACTTAACACCACGAGGGGGCCCTGGAAAACTTCGAAATTTCTGGGAAGATAACATTCATGTAGTTGTGAGACAGATGGGTGGTGAGCTCCCAGTTTATGAAGTAAAGCCAGAAAAGGGAAAGGGACGATCCAGAGTTCTTCATCGTAACTTACTAATGCCTTGTGATCACCTACCTCTTGAAAATGCTCCACCTGCAAAAGTCAGACCCAAATGTGCATTGGAAAAGCCTCAAAGCAGCCATGTGGAATCTGATGATGAGAGTGAAGATGAATTCAATTTCCATTATGTACAACCACAAGTACCTCAACCAAACTGTGTAGTTGAACCTGAAAGTCTCGAATCACTACCTACCATAGAGCCTAATGAGCAGCAAAATTGGGTCCTGGAACAAGTTCCTGATGCGATGTCGTCTGAGGAGAGTGACCAAGAGGATCAAGAACCACCTGCAGGGACAGACCACGAGACAGAACAAGAGTTAAACTTACCTGTTGATGAACATGTCTCTGCTCCCATGTCATTCCCTGAAAGTGACCAAGAGAGTCAAAGAGAGGAAACTAACCAGCTACCTAGAAGACAAAGATACCCACCAAGATTACTTACCTATGATGAACTGGGTACACCGACTTATAATGTCAGGCAACTAAATGGGATCTTGCAAACGCCACAACCAAACTTACCATACGTGTCTGCTTATGGACTGTCGACATGGTTGCCACCTGTTCAGCAATACTGTTTCCAGATGCCTTTTGTGTATGGAGTCCATTAAATGGGAACCATGGACTGTTAAAGTTGCTATTTGCATTGTAGACTGTTACAGTCTGGAACTTTGAACTGATGGACTGTTTTAAGAACATTGCCATGAACATTCTTTGACCTGTTAAAGTTTGAAAAGTATGGACTGTTTTGTCTAAGGACAATTGCCTTTAACAGTTTTGTGACTTTGAAATTTTGAGAAAACAATGGACTGTGTGCCTTATGAACCAGTCTTGAGAGACTGTTGAACATTGAAACTCAAAGAAACTATGGACTGTTGTTATTTACCTCTTTCAAGTTTTGCACTTTAAAATACTTAGGCACTATTTACTTGCTTCAGAAAGTGAACAAGTTTGGCACAATCTATGGACTGTTAAAACGGAAAACCGTTAAAAGAACTCTTGAAAACATTTTTTGTGAGTGAAAGACTTTTGTTGAAAGAGAAATATAATGTCTAGACGACATTTATTCTGTCGGGGAGTGTGTGGTAGATTGAAATATTAATTAATCTGTGAAGCAGTGAAAACAAAACAATTGACATGTGTATTTACATAGAAATATTAATTAATCTGTGAAGCAGTGAAAACAAAACAATTGACATGTGTATTTACATAGAAATATTCATTAATCTAATCTGTGAAGCAGTGAAAATACGTTATATATGGTGTGGATATGTTTATAATTCATACTGTTATCTATTGAAATGTGTTACCTTGAAATTATTAATAAGTAATATAAATAAGTATCTGTTTACAAGTCGTCATTCTGTGAAGTGTAACTGTTTAAGTTTATAACTGTTTATAAAATATAATGATGTAATTTGTTTGTTATTTTAGTTCATCTATGTCCTATTAGATTTATGAGTTGGGTACAATAAGGCGTTCGATCGATTACTTTTGCCTGCTCGATCGCAGGGGGCGATCGATTGCTTTTGCCTGATTCACTTCACAGGGAGAGAACTCGCGGGGTTTCTTCATTACACATAAAGTTCGCAGTGGGGAAACTTCAGCATCTTTATGAGTTTTCTTCTCCCTCTTTTCAGGTATTAACTCAAGTAATAAAATGTTACAATCGAATAAAATGATGTTAGAACAAGGTTTAAAAGTATATAAATGTTAAGATGATACTGATTGTGTTTTGGGGAAAATGTTTAAATGTGTACTAGTTTAGAGATGCACGAGGGCAAGCGTGAAATGGCGTAAGGCCCAGATAACAACACGAGGCCATATATCGAGAGTTTAGTGTATTTTTACGTATTACATTTAATGTTTATTTCTGTTAATTTAGTATTGACTGGTTAATTTACTGAGAAATATGTAAATATATTGAAGAATGTGAAAAGTGCATTCAGATGAGAGTTTATTTGAAAAGTACATGTTATTTTGAATTGTCTGTATCAGATATTTCTAAAAAGCTGTATTAATTCATGCATCATTGATTATAAATAACTAAAACTGTATTTGATTGACAGTTTATGTAAACATGTGTAAAAGGAAAAGACAATTGATGCTGTTTTGTAAAGTTTGTCAATTGCTATGAAAATTATTACACATAAAGTTCGCAGTGGGGAAACTTCAGCATCTTTATGAGTTTTCTTCTCCCTCTTTTCAGAGGCATTACATATGCCCCATCTTAACAATGGATTAACAATGGCACTAATACACGGGGAGAGAATGCACACAATATTCTGTACTTTCACACCACAAATTGGTTTATTTATATCTTACCAGTATCTGTCAACATACATCATACTGTAAAACATCAATCAAAACGATTCTGACCTCTCCAAATCATATCACAGGAGAAAATTCCATAAATATTTTACATTTCTACATTTAGCAGACATTTCATTACATTTCATGTGTAACAGTCGTTCACCACAGGCATTTAGGGTCTGGACACGGCAAAACTTTTAAACACGGCTGAAAATGCCTTGAGGACGCCGAATGCCAGCTGTTTTTCAGGCGAGCGCTTGGGTAGCTGTGATACTTCAGCTGTAAGCCGGTTGGTTGCTGTGGTAATGTCCCGCCCCTCCTCCGCTGTAATTGGACGGCCGTGTGAGAACTGACATTGACGAGCGGAGATTTCACTCAAGGTTGAATATTTTTGAACTCTCAGCGCTCAGTGCTGAAAAAACCCAGAGCGCCGGTTTTCAGTGCGGAAAAAACCCGCTAGCTGCTTGCTTATCTGAAAAACGCAGAGTTTTCAATGGAATCAATTGAAAACATGCGCTGGCCGCGGGCGTAAAAGCTGTGTGTCCAGCCCCTAAAGACAGTGAATATACGTCCTTGACACATTTTGCGTCTTAGTTCGTTTTTTACTCTTGCCATTAGAGAAAATGAACGTTCTCCTTCACAGTTGCTGACTGGCAGGGTGAGGAAAAGCTGTCCTTTTGTGCTTTTTTATCACTGATCCACTTGGTTGTGGTTTTAAACTCATTTTTGTTTTGGTTTTTGAGTAACCATCTTCTGCGCGTGACTTTTATATTACGCAATGCTTTTCACTCGCCTCTAGATGTCTCTCTCAACAGCGCAGCAATAGATTAAAATTATTTATTTGATTTATTTACTAGTTAATACTTTTGCAACTGCAAAAAACCTACATTATTCTTCAATATTTAACACAACTTTACTGAACATAAAATTAAAATATTTATTTGAAAATAATAGACAAAGTAAATTTGCCCCTGCTGGCCCAGTGCCCTGGGCAAGTGCCCAGTAGGCCCGTGCGTTAATCCGTGCCTGCCTGCTAGCTATTTAAAGAAGCATGTTTTGGGTGGGGATTGTGTGTATTTGTAATAAATAATTTAAAAATTCTCATTAGAGTAATATTTGATTTGACTCTGGCCTATAATAGTCAACATGAATGTCAAGTGTTTGACTCATGGTGTTTAACTCATTCCCCGCCAGCCATTTTTTTAAAAGTTGCCTGTCAGCTTTTTTTGTAATTTTCCCAAAAGTTTCACAAAATGCCTTCCAGGATATTTTTCTTCTAACATACAATAAACAAACAAACAAAATTGAGAAAAAAATGTTTAATCCCTTCTTCCTTTTTTCTCTGCCTATAAACTCTTAAATATGGTATTTTTTCTTTAAAAATATTTTTTTTAAAACTGAAATAATTGCATTTTTGTAAAGGAATTTTGTTAGAGATCAGATTCAGAACGATTATTAAAACATACACAGAAAAATAACATTAAGTTATAATAGTGGTATAGACATTTAGTGGATAATCGCGGTATTGCAGATTAACATAAAAATATAATCCGTTTAAGATGTTTAAGGGAAAAACACTTTGGGCACTATTTTAACGATCTGAAACGCAAGTGCGAAGCGCAAAGCGCAAGTGACTTTGTGGGTGGATCTTGGGCGCTGTTGCTATTTTCCCGGCGGGAGAATAACTCTTGCGCCAGGCGCAAATCAATAAGGGGTTGTACTGAAGTAGGTTCATTATTCATAGGTGTGGTTCGGGCGTAACGTCAAATAAACCAATCAGAACACTATCCAACATTCCCTTTAAACGCAAGGGCGCAAGTTCCATGGCGGGTTGCTATTATTATGACGGATTTACCAGGCGCACGCCAGGAGCGGTTCACAGCGAGGAGACAGACGTTCTGGTAAGAGCAGTCAAAGGCAGAGAAGTTGTTTTGTGTGGGGATGGGAGAAACCCGCCCAATTCAACGTCGCAGGCGTGTGAGGAAATAGCCACAATTGTTGCGCTACAATGATGCTACAATGAGCGCTACAATGATGTCAGGAGACGGGGGAATCCCAAGCTTGCCAGCATAAATCGGGCACGCCGTGTAACGGGAGGTGGATCTGCCTCTACACAGCACCTGACGCAAGCAAAGGACATCGCTGCGTCCACTCTCACCACTGAAAGCCAAGAAACGCAAGCAGTCCAACCCCAAAGTACTCTTACAAATCAAGTTCATATACATTAAGGTTTCTTATGAAAACATTTTAATTATTATATACATAAAATAAACGTAATACAGCCACAAAACAAACTTATGAAAATATTTTAATCGTTATTTGCGTGATAATTTTTTAACGCAGCCACACAAAATAAATAAAAACTATCACCACAATGCTCCCCACTATGATTTCCCTTATCTCATGTGTTAATATTTTTTATTGTAACAATTAATGATTTGCAAAAATAACTGTTGCATCTGTGTAGATTAGATGCAAAGTGTATGCGTGTTGTGCACGCTATACATTATGGTCAAGCATGCGCCCTTAAAATAGCATAATGAACAACGCGCAACGCGCCACTGACTTTAGACTAGTTTTTTCTGGTCAGTGGCGCAATTGTTTTTTAAAACTGCAAAATAGCATCAGGGATGGTTTGCGCCGAAACACGCCTCCTTTTTTGCGCTGAACCGCCCAGAGAGTGCAAGTTCATTCCCTAGTTTGCCGAAGTGCGTCTGTGGAGGGAAAAACCCGCTGTGCGCATTCGGTGCAAAATACGAATGATACATGCGTCACTGACAAAGTCAATTACGCTGGGTGCAAGATAGGGCCATTTTAGTGAAAATGTTTTTAGGTTTCCTGGACAGGGTTTAGAATAATCCAAGCCTTTAGGAAATTTAAATAGTTTTTACAAACAAAACTTACAAAAACCAATACTGGTGTGCATCTTGAAACAAAACAATGGCACTGCTATGTGTTAAGATATGTTAATGCTTTAAAGTTTTTAAATTAAGGAAGCTTAAACATGCCCTTTATTATGCATATAATAAACCCTGTCCGGGAAACCGCTCCTAAGAGTTTACAACTTAAAACCGCCATTTAGTCTCAGACCTGCAAATTTCCCTGTGTCAGCGTGAGTTTACTCTGGGAACTTTGGTTCCCCCCCACAAAAATGTGCAAGATAGGTGAATTAGAGATATCGTGTATAGATCAACTTGTATGGATTAGCTTGTGTACTTTATAGATTAACAGGTTCTTTCCATTAATAGCCATAGATGTTGGTATGGTGTTATGATTCACAAGTTATTTTTTTGGTCCTTATCTTGATTGACAATGGCATAAGCTTATAATACTGATTCATAAGTTGAGTTGTTATGTCAGATTTCATGGGTAATATCAACATGACGTCAACCCACTTTTTATAGATAAGAAAGTAAAGTAAGCTGCATTTTTATGTTTCAAACCGATATGATGATATTGAGGCAATTAAATATGGATTGCAGCTTCAAGAACTCTATTTCATATCCTATTTGTGAAAAACTGCTTTGCGATAGGAAGAGCTGTCAGCTGTTAGAAATAGCTTGTTTCTAATACTTTTAGGAGGGGTGATTTAGCTTGCTAATCGTGATGAGGTTGCTTTCTCACAGCTCTGACCTAATTGGCAAACCCGCAATGCTGTAGCAGAGGCCGTCCGCGGTACAATGCTGCCATTGTGTTCCTCTGAAGCTCTGGGTTTGTTGTCATTCAGCAGAACTGGGCAATTCTCACGTCTGGGACGGAGTGAAAAAAACATTCCCATCCATCCATGTTTAAGTGTCTGCACTCAATGATTGTTCAACTGGGAGATACAAATTTAGTGCACATGCTACTAAGCCTTCCGATTGTATTTATACACAATGTGCTCTGGATTCTGGGCCTAATTAGGGCTCTGAAGGGACGTTAGCCGAGACAGGCTCTTATAGGAACGAGCGGTCTGCTGGCATCAAACACAGCGTGACTCGGAACAAGATGAGTTGATTTATAAATAGAGGCTAGAAACGAATGCTGATCTTTTCGCTGATTCTGTCACTTTAAGTTCAGTCTAGCTTTAAATAGACGAAGGAGCGTTTCATTGCAAGGCATTTGGAACCGTTCCATTGCAAAGCTGGAGACAGGAAATGAAAAACTTTACTGACTATGATCAAAAGCAGTAGAAACTCAAATTTGCAATTACCAAACATTTCGTGTACTGCAAGAGCCAACTTTGACATCAGGTAAAAAGTTTGATTAGTAAAAAGTATTAATTACTAAAGAAAATCATAATTATTACATAGTATAAAAACTAGTTTGCAAAAACCGTTTCAGATCTCCGAGTTTGCGCTGGTGAAAGATGGATGGATTAATGTAGAGTTCTGACACCTGCTGTGTTCAATAAGTCACCTCCACAGGCTGGTTGAGTCATTCTTCTATGAAAAAGAGACATTTTACCTTTTCCCAGCAAATAACATGTCTTTACATTTACCCCGGTTGCAATTTAAGTCTCTGCGGTATGCGTGTTTGCATGTAAACTGTTCAGATGAGGATGTGCTTTTCTTCAATAGCTTTTCACCTTCTGAGTGGAAATTGTATTAAGCTGAAAAATTATGTAAGTGACTTGAAAGAAAAAAGTTTCCTGTTTTTAGTTAAAATATTGAAATCTCAATACATCAGGCACGAATATTGTAGATGTTGAGGGACTCCTACAGTTCCTGCTGGTTATGTATTGTTGATGAAATACTTGTTAATATAGTGAGAGCCTTTGGATATACTCTGAACTGATTTTTCTGGACAGACACTTGGCCTAGTTGTGGGATAAAATGACTGTCGAGGGAGCATCAGTCCTGTGCTGTGATTAATGTTGAAGAAGACTGAAACGCTTTTTCCATTGCTTTGTCACTTCCATAATTCAATCGAATGAATGTGATTATTCTAGACTACAGCAATAATACATTTTTTATTAACATATATCAAGGCAAATACTGTGAGATAAAGTGAATTGGAAGTGTTCCCAGAGACGATTTCCATTAAGACAAATGCACGGATCGGGTTACGGATAGGATCTCTAATGGAGATTTGTTTCAACGGCTACTGTGATTGGATCTGACCAAATACTGGAAATCACATAGCAGCCCAAACAACTCAGCCAAATTGCTTTACCTCCTCAACAAAACAAAGTCAATTGTTTAAAGGGAAAATTTATGTCACATTCCCCTAAGAGTTATCAGCATGCATACTTCATCTAAGTTTATGTGCTTCAGCGGATTGCTGTATTTCTTATTTTTTCTCACTGTTTAAACGTACGTACAGAATGCAAAAATACAATTTACAACAATCAAGCTACAATTAAATTCCAGATTTACTTCTATTAAGGGCCAGATTTACTAAACAGGGCAAATTAGCACAAGACTGCAATTACAAAAAAAGCGCAGATGGGAGTCTGCGGGTGATTTACTAAAAATGTGCAAATGAAATACCACAGGCGCAACATCTAATTTCCATGATAACCAACACTCTCTATTAAGAGCAACACAACAGGGTCGCAAATAAGCAGAGCTGATGCTCCTTCGGTGCGGGTGATCTACAAATCTGCAGCCACACTGGACTTTTCGTTCCATTGATTTCCATTCATATGCATGAGAAAGCGTCAGACCGGAAACGCAAGCTTGTGCGACAATGGTTGCATCCCAAATCTCTAAAATGCTCTAAAATAAATAAATAAATCTCTAAAATCGAAGGTAACATTTCAGAGCAGGAAGGCATCAAGGCACGTCCGAATTCAATATTTGGTTTACTTCCTGTCTCCTGAGATACCTTCATTGTCACCCACATTTCTATGCATGGGCGTGTGTGGGAAAGGCTCTCCTGATTTTGCCAAGTGGTCGATGTCCTCAGGGCAACATTATGTTGACCCTGGGACGACATTTCAATCAACCAATTAGATTTCAGAAATAAGTTTACAGTTTGTTTAAGTTTAAGCTTACAACCAGGATTAGCTGTTTCTAGACCATTGTTTTTCACTTATCAGGTCTCTCTGATTTTAGGGTTTGGTTATGGTTGGGGTTGTCCTTGGGTCAACACAATATGTGTGGGGAATGTAATTGTTTCGAGCCTGGTCGAGTTCGAAAAAATGGCGACTAAGAAAGCATCTGGACCAAAAATTTAGTGTAAAAAAAAGTTAAATTTGTACCTTTTACACCTTAATTTCTAGGGAGAAAGTAGTATTGTAGTTTTCAAATGTGCAATAAGTTATCACAAAGGCGCTATTTGCTTATATTTAAAACATTATTTAATTACGGTGCCTATGAAGGTTGTCAGAATGCGTTTCCCAGAGCTGCCTTCATGCCGCTGAATAAGCAATCTGATCTCTGCGATGCCTCCGAGAAGCAACAATTGCGGCCATTTTGGGCACAACGTTGTTTAAGACCTGCTTTTTTCAGCGTTAAAGGCATGATTTTTGAAAAACACTTAGGAAAAGGGAGTCGATTTGGTATCTCCAATTTGCCTAACTTGCATGTTTTTGGCCTGTGGGAGGAAACCGGAGTACCCGGAGTAAACCCACGCTGACACAGGGAGAACATGCAGAAACTCCACACGGAAAGGCCACCTGCCCTAGCCGGGGCTCGAACCGGGAACCTTCTTGCTGTGAGGCAACAGTGATACCTACTGAGCCACTGTGCCGCCCGTTTAGGTGAACTCAAATATCAACATTGGCATTCAGAGATCATGCACCATTTAATTCAATCATATATGATGAGTTAAAAAGGGGGAATTGTAATAAGGCATTTAATATATACAGTTAAAAGCACATCAAAAAAGTGCACCTTATGTAGATTTGTTTCATCAGCTTCTGTGATTGGGGCTGGCCCAATAGTGAAAATCACCCCAAACAACTCAGCTAAATAGTTTCAGCTCCTAAACAAAACAAAGTAAAGTGTTAAGAGGATAATTCATGGCACATTCCTGCTACAAAGAGTTATCAATACGCATATTCTAAATCAAAATGTGCATGCTTCTCAGTGGGTTGTGTGGATTTCAGCTCATTTTCAAACTGTATTTCAAGCCACCACCCTACTACATGAGAGTCTATTCTGCCATGAAAACTAAAGCAAAACTCAAACTGGGCCAAGTAAAGAGGAGTGAAAGGAGAATACGGGTGAGGGTAAAATAAACATATCAGGAAATGTATGTGATTATTTTACTTATTGGAAGGAAATGGAAAATTGCATCATGCTGCTGGATTGTCAGCCAAGTTTTGGGAGATATAAGTCAAGGAAGCTGTGAGATGAATTTGAAAGGAACAAGGAAGCTGTTACAGTACATTTTATTTTAAACAAAACTTTAATAAAGATAAAAAATGACCCTAATATATTGCACAAGAGATTCTCGCAATAAACATCTAAACTATAAAATACATCAATATAAATAGTTTGTTAATTAGCTGCTTTCAGTTCAGGTCAGCTCACATTTCGTTATTGTTTTAAAGTAAACTCAAGGGCATATGCATAACTCACTTTTTATAATAACAGCAGAGAGGTAAATTCTGCGCTGTGTTTATACCCATATCATTATTTTGTGGATATATGGATGTACAAAGAGAATCTGATGATGTTATTTTTTGCAGCAGGGTTTGTGTTCTACTGGATGAATTACCAACACACCTAATTATGGGATTTAATATACAGTATAAGAACATGAAACATGTTATTCATAGACATGATACAATCCATAGTCCCAGGATTGCAACCCAATGAAATAGTTCTACCAGTCAAATTTTTCGCCATAAATATTCATACCCACTGTGTTTCTGCCTAAAAGAAAACCCTTAGGAGTTTCAAATAAGATCACTATAGCAGATGCAGAATCTATGAAGAACAGATAGCTTTGCGTAGTATCCTGTTATCCGGCTGCCTGGTGCGCAAGTAATGAGAGTTTTAGCAGCTTTGCCAAAATGCATAATGATAATGGTCATCTAAGCAATGCGGTGTGTGTTTTATATGATGGGGAAATGGGTCTAATGTGACGGGAAGGAATTTATTAGTAACATAGGTGAAAAACAGGGATGAGCACCATGCATCAAAGGAACCAGAAGACTACTGTACATGTAGTTTATACTGTCATTCAGTTATAAACATGCACATTACATGTACAGACATACAAACAGCATTTTATTGTATCATAGGCTATTCAACATCACAACATTACACCTTCAATACTGACTGTCTTTGTAGAGATTACACTCTAAACAATGCTTTCAAAAAATAATTAACAGAGAACATTTTTATATTTGACACAATAATGGGTTAAAATAACCAAGTATTTTGTGTTGAAACAACTGAGCATGGGTTAATTTACAACCTTTTTGACCCAATTTTAACCAATTTTTTAAAGTGTGTGTTAACAAATGGTGTTAACATTTTATTAAAGCTGCAATCCGTAACTTTTTGGGGGTTGAAAATGAACGAATGTAAATTATTAAGCAAGTACTGTTTTAAAACCCTCTATACTTTTACCTGATTCATAATGGAAAGCTAATAAAAATGTTTTGTAATTTAAATGCCCTTGGGTCACACTTATAAAACTGTGCGTATATCCTACTAAAGTTTACGTGTGCCCAAAAGCCAAAAATGGCTTTTGCCAAAAAATATTCAGATTTAAAAAAACATAAGTATGCACACCTGTAGGCAATGCTTCTTATAAATCACAAATCACCTGCAAGTGTGCGTACATAAATAAGCCTCATACCCTGCCCTGTACATGCAATTTCAACCATAAACAGTCAATTCAAATCACCCCCTGAATGCTGATCTGCATAATAATGAGACTGGCATCCAATTGTTTGTTCGCAATATAGTATGTGCTCTCCCAATAAATGCAAACCACTGGCGTTATCCCCCAGCAGTGTAATCACGCAACATTACACACGGGGCTCACCGCAACATTTATATGTTTACATCAGTAAAACTCATCATTAACAACTTGCCAAAATCACAGCATGAATTTGTGGTATCACTAAAGAGCAGAAGACCAAAAAAGACAAAAAGAGCATTTTTTTTATTATTTAAAAACATAGTTAAAACAGATCTCCTTATTTTCTTAAAAACGTGCATGTGTGTGAGTAAATATTTATTTTAATGTGGCTATAATAGGCGAATACATGTCTTTTCATGCCGGTTTGGTTATGAACACCACAGTTAGGACTATAACCAGGACATAGAGAGAAACAAATGTCCAAAGGAAAAAAACTTTTTCCCCGCCATCGACGAGTTAACTTGTCAATTAAGAGAAAACGCTTTCCCACTAATGACAAGTTTTTCCGGCAACCCATATTTCCGCTATTATCCACCAGCTGGCGCTCTTACCCAACTTATAAAACCTGCAAGCAACCTCTAAGGCCGAAACAGTTAACACACCATGTATGTTTTGATCATCCCTCTGAATCTGATATCTAACAAAAGTCCGTCACAAAATAAATGCTTTTTGTTCAATTCATATATATGTTAAAATAAATGCTTTTTGCTCAAATATATATATTTAAAGAAGAAAATGTTCTGGAAGGCATTCATTTTTTGTGAAAATCATAAGAGTGAGGCCCCTGGTTTGTTTCGCGGGAAAAACGAGTTTTCCACCTTTACTCTTTGCGTCATTTCTTCAAACTCGTAAACAGAGAGAAGAGGTCCCGACCACTATAACGAATGGGCACTGAAATTGTGTGTCTCAAACAGAGATGGCGATAGAGAGGCCAAAGTTACTGATTGCAGCTTTAATGTATCAGTGTAATTCTAAAGAAATGTATTCTTAATGTTTCTTTAAAAATGTACATTAAGTGTGAATGTTTGTGTTCATTATGTTTGTAATTTTTATTTATGACATCACAAATTTTAAATATCTGAGTGGTCCGCATTCCATTTTCCTTTATTCCATAAGATATTTTAGATTCGGTAGAATTAAATTATTTGGAATGTTGAATTTTGAATCTGTTCTGGTGGGCTTTCTCTAAAATCAAACCTGGATCTCTTCTACAAATTGAAACTACTCAATGATTATACACTGATAAAAGAATTCCAATCGCCTGTGCCAGAAACTAATAAACTTGACCCTTGTGGCTAACCATATTGATCTCTAAATTTGAGAACAGGAAATGAACTCAGCAAGACAAAAGGTTTATATGAGTTTTAATACGCTCTTGGTTAAATAGCCTTATTTCAAATGTCTTTAAAAGCTTTGCTGGTGGTTTGTGAACTCTCAGAAAAAAAGGTACAAATGTTGATGCATATTGGTACCTTAGTGCTTCATACAGGTACCTCAAAGTGGTGTGTACCTGTACCAAATGGTACATATTAGGACCTTTAAAAAAGGTACAGTCCCAGTGACAACTTATACCTTTTTCTGAGAGTGTGGATTTGCCATCTGAGTTTCATCCAAATGCTAAGTAACGTGTATGGTTTTCTAGTGCAGTTTCACACATTTTTAAAAAGTTGAGATAGCACCCCCTTCTAGTGTTATGCATTGTGCAAATTATACTTCTAAGCCAGCAGTGCTGACTGTGATTTTTTCCTTCAGACCGATATTGTGAGAGTCCACATATTTATGATCCACCAAAGTAGTGTGAAAGAAAATAAAACCTCAAAAGTTAGAAGCTAAAGGTTAATAAATATATGAGCAGCCATACTTAAAGTGGTGTGATGGGGCTATTTTCAAAGAATTCTGGGTAAAGAGTTTTCTCTATATGGACGAAGCCTGGATTGAAGCAATTTTATGTTTTTTCAAACCCAACCTTAGGGCCCTTTTGGTTAAGCTCGGTTAATTATATAGCTGGCATACTTTTAAGAAGCCAGTAATTCTGAAGATCGGTGAACAGGTCATTGATTTCTGACAGCTCCAGCCAGCTGAGTTCACTTTCATGAATTTCAACAGCCGCTCCGTCTGTATGTTCCTAATAATGAATCACCGTAGGAGGGAAGCGGGGGAACAGGCTGCAGACGCAATGCCCACCGAACTTTCTTTGAGCGTCTAATGCATATGGCTCTCAAAAATAGCTTTGGAAACAAAGGGTTTGTTCCAGAGCGCTAGTGAGCTGCCTCGCTTCCTGCATAGTAGGCGTAGTGGTCTTCTAACAGTACATCAACACAGGGCTTTGGCGTTAACGCTTCTCATTTACTTTGAATGGGTTACGTCACCCATAGCCAAACTAATTGTGGATGCGTCACTTAACTTCTCAAGTGCCATCCAATCAGATCATAAAAATTAAGCAAAGAATAATCATTGTAACACAAGCTACACGAGCAATTGCTAGTGCAACCAAACTGGCATCCACCTGTGAAAACAAAACTCTCCTTTTTACGTTGTGTTGGGGTTCACTGTGATTGGCTGTTGTCACCATGACGATCGAGTCAGGGCCATGCTTCAGACACGCCTTCCGTCAAGCGTTAATGCTTGTGAATGCACCGTAAGACACTAAACCAGTGGTTCTCAAACTGGAGGTGCATGTGGGGAAGTTTTACGATACTTTGTGGGCACGAGTAACACAGTCTCACCCCATTTCGTCAATATTTGACGACACTTGACCATTCGTCAATATGTGACGCGGAGGTTATACCTTTCGCGTCATTTTTTGACGAACTGGGGACTTCAATACTATTACGTCCGTTGCATTCTCTTCTCCTATTTTCTTACCAATTTCGCGTCGGTTTAGGGTTAGATTACGCAAAATTAAACCGTGTACGCGAAATTAAACAGTGTACGCGAAATTAAACAGTTGTCACCTGGCGTTGGGGTTAGAAACAGTTGTCACCTGGCGTTGGGGTTAGAGTTAGGTTTGGGTAGGGATGTCATTATGTAAATCTAACCCTAAACCGACGCGAAATTGGTAAGAAAATAGGAGAAGAGAATGCAACGGACGTAATAGTATTGAAGTCCCCAGTTCGTCAAAAAATGACGCGAAAGGTATACCCTCCGCGTCACATATTGACGAATGGTCAAGTGTCGTCAAATATTGACGAAATGGGGTGAGACTGGGTTGGCACGAAGGGATGCACAGGGTTCACACAGGACCCTCACAAGTGTTGCCTTCATACAGTAGGTTTTCCTGTAGCTCAGTTGGCAGAGCTTTGCATTAAGGTCATGGGTTCGATACCAGGGAACACACATACTGATAAAATGTAAAGCAAATGACTTTGGATAAAGAGTCTATGAAATGTGAATGTGACAGTGACTGGTTTGAAATGCGTTATATAGACAACTGTGCAAGAATGCATAGCATCTGCACTGCATGGCAAACACATCATAAAACTCTACAAATAATTAAGATAGGCACAAAGCTGGCAGAAAGCACCTATTAGGCATTAAATTGCATTTTTAATTAGATCTGGAAACTGATTTTTGAATGACACATGCATTCATTTCATAATTGACAGTTCTCCTACATTGTCTCACATTTTGGACTTCACTTGACTTGTTTGAATCATCTCCATGACAGATACATGTGACTGTTTTAGATTTGGGGGTCAGTGTTATTAATTTCTGGAACATGCTTTGTACTGGGAACACTTACAATTCCTCAAATTCTTCTCTCTACAGACAGTCTGCTAAGTTTTGGCAGAGACTTAAAATTGATATAATGAGCACATTTGAGGAAAAAACTAATTCAGGATTTTGTCAGAATTTGCCAGGCTCGTGGTATCACATCATGCTTGAGACAGAAGTTATTTCTGTAAATAATCAGTACCATTATTACTGTATAAATTGCATGTGGTATAATACATAGTTTTAAATAGTACATATACTGTAAGCAGCATGTAATAATAAACTGTGTTTGGTGACTGTACGCTTTGGTCAGACACAGATCTTGGCTAAGTGAGCTGTAGTCCGGACCAGATTTTAGCTGGAGGTGAAAAGTCTGGTTATGCTAGACTATGTTATAAGACAAATCACATTAAAAGTAGGGTTTGCATGGCATTTTGACCACAGATAACAAAACCCCGTTAAATGAGTTAATTAAAGATAGATATCTTTGTAGATATCAACGACTGTTGCCAACAAGTGGTGTATTTCCCACCCACGGCAATACACACATGACCCCCCCCCCCTGCTATGTTACGATACGATTATGTTATAAGTTTGGCAATCTAGAGCATTTTTACCCTGCCTAGAAGCTGCATTATAGCAGATATTTTAATATATTTTATCACAGTGCATCGACAAGCAAAATGTGCTTACAAAGAAATCACAATATTGCATTTTGCATGGACAGCGGACCACAAACAAGACTTGATTAAAATGTTGTTTAAAGACACAGTCCAGCTGCTCTCCTGTGATGCAAAGAAAGAGTTTTTGATTGGATCTCTGGTATAGACGTTTTCATCGGACGCACACACGTTGTCGTGGTTACGCATCTGGATGAAACTTAACTAGTGGCTAAACTCTGGAACAAATACCTTGACGAAAATAACAAATGTTTTGGTTTCCTAAAGATGAGAAGTGATGGTGAGAATGGATCACCACTGTGAAGAGAGGTTTGGAAGCCGATCGGTAGTCAACATTGTATACATTTTACACAGTAACGTTAGCTCACAAAAACAGCTGCCAACTTTGGGCCAGAACTGGTGCAGAACTTGTCATTTGTGGTCTGGGAAGTGTAGTTTTTTGATACAGCTATGATTGAACTACTGTAAGGTAATCTACTTGTTATTTATTTAGCTTGTTATCATAAATAAACTACTCTAAATGGACTCTGGTGTTATTGATTCTTTGCGAGTTTACCGGAAGTTACATTTTGTTCCACGAAAGTGTTTGTTTATGTTGTTACTAGGGCTGGGTATCGATTCAGATGTTCCAGATCGATTCGATTTCGATTCACAAGCTACAGTATCAAATCGATTCGATTCCGGTTTTCGGTTAAATTTTCGATTCCGGTTCTCTGGAAGGTTTTTATACCCGATTCTCGATTCAACTCAATGAATATAGATTTAATACACATACTATATTAATAAAAAAGAACAGTGAACAGCAGTTTACAAGTGGGTAATTAATAAAAAGAAATTAAAAGCCACAACACTTCTTGCTTGCGAAATCTAAAATGCTTCCATTCCGCCATTCAATGTTTGCTGAAATAAATATGAAAAAAAAAACAATTCTGCTCTTTGAGAATCGATTTTTAATCGACCACGTTTTAAAAAAACGATTTATCGAAAAATCGATTTTTTTGCCCAGCCCTAGTTGTTACTGCCGAAACCGTCTATAGATCTATCAGCAATACTGCATGATGTCACCACTTGTGGGTGGTGTCCTGCATCACGGTTCACAGGTCCCCCAAAATTTGCTGACACATGCTTAGTGTCCTGCACTGAACTGGACATTTGCTGTTTCTCAATGTCAAGGATACTTCCTTGACAGGACTAGTCCTTACAAGTCACTTCCTTCAGAGGCTAGGCGAGGCTCCTCTTTAGCATTCGGAAAACAGGTAAATGGAACAGGCTAGCAAGTGCATCTCATTGCGTCATTACGTCAGGGAAAAGGTGTGCTTTCAGCGCTGCACCCATAGGATTGTGGGTGATTTCAGAGCGTGAAGAGTGCAAAGGATACACATATGCATCATTTCCTGTATATGGGATATTTCTCGAACTAAGGGCTCAGTCCTTGGTGGAAAATCCGAGGATCCCCGACATCGGAACAGTCCTTCGACAGATGTCGATGACGTAACATCCTAGAAATTCTGGCTTCCGAGGATCCTTCCTTGACATTGGAGAAACGGCTAGAGTCTGTCCTTGTGATGATGTTTAGATTTAGTGCTTCAAGCATACGTTGTCTCCTTCATTCTGCAGTAGCATCCAAACTGAACCAATAAGCGCAATAAACCAACCATTCGGTTTAAAGCAGGCACAATCTGTTAAGACCTTTAAAAAAATAAAAAGACATTTTGTTGTCCAATTTCCAAAGCAGAAGCTATGCAAGGCGTAATCCCTCTGTTTCCTAGCAGGACGAGATGTGACATTTAGATAATACATTAAGCTCAGTGGGATGCTGCCTCGCCTGGGCTCTCAGTGCATGGATGTCATAAACAATGACCATTATTTCACTAGTGGCGAAAAAATTGAAGAGAGTGTAGCTACATATTTTCATCTTCCTCAGCGTAAGCCTGGTTCTTTCTGTTTTATTTAACAGAAGAGCTAAAGTTCCCTAAGGAACAGAATGTTTTAAGAATCTGTGATTAATGAAACACTGATCATAAATTTTGTAGAGGAACAGGAAGACTTGTCACTTTCTATTTAGACCACAAGAGGAGGAGAAATAGAGAGAGCGAGAGAGAGAGGGGGTGGGAGAGGACAAGAAGGTTTGAGCTATTAGAAAGGGGGAATGTCAGGAGAGCTTTGCAAGGAAGAGATGTGGTGCTGAAAAAAGCCTTTGGAATTCAAAAGATGTTGACTCTGGCAAAAGCTTTGAAGTTTCGAAGGGTCTTCTTTTCTTTTTCTGCTATTTTATATTTTTTCGAGGCTTTGTGAAGTTTGAGGAGGTCCAGTGTGGATGCCTGTGCACTTTCTGTGAGTGCCACTGGACACTGCAATGTAGAAGGAAGAAATAACACAGATCTTAGGATCCTTTCACATGGCTAGTCAAGTGGACACACACTGACAGGAAGTGCAGCACATAGAAAGCTGTGATGAAGGGTTAGCAGGGTTTGGCAATCTGAAAAGCTTTATACTGTGCTTTTACTGTGAGTGACTGCCAGCAGACACCTCTGTCACGGGAGAAATGTCAGTGCCGTTGTTATGGTCAAATGGTAGAAGTAATAACATATTTGTCTGTTTAGGATATAATAGATTAATTGATATAAAGAGATAAATTGACTAACAGGTGTCTGTTTTAAATGCAACATGCATACATTTGATTTGTTAGGAACACACACGTATCACATATTACTTTACAGTAACGTGGCTGCTTGAATGAATTATCAGATGCATCTCTTATGTATTGTATATATGGTATTTTGATGATGAAACATACTGTATCCTCCAACCCATACAATTGCTTTGGTCATCCATTTTACCAAATACGACCAATAGATGCATTTACTTAATTAGCGCCTCTAATTAACTTAATTAATTAGGGTATAAAATTATAATTTGTGGGGTCATTTTGCTATAAAGACATGTACTGGGGTAAGATTTTCAATTTAAATAGCATTTTATTACACTATTCAGTCAAATAACGTACCCATTTATTTATTATATGATATAAACACAGCATACAAAACAGTCACAACTTTTTTTAAATAAACTTTCTAAACTTTTTAAATAAAATATTCCAAGTGTACTAAGGTCAAACGATCTATTTATTTTGATAAGAAAAGATGCAAAAGTGATCACAATCCGCTGTAAATATCAGATCCGGTCCAGAAGGAGCGATGATACGTCATTTATGATTGTGAAAAGGAGTTTGCTCTCGTGTGTCTCGTGACCAATTGCATCAGAAGAATGTGAAGCGCTACTGGCTTTTGTGACCGACTACGTCAGTGTTCTTCACTCCCAATCCTGGAGAGCCGGTGCCCTGCAGAGTTTAGCTCCAACCTTAATCAAACACACCTACCTTTGATTTTCTAGTGATCATGAAGACATTGATTAGCTTGCAGGTGTGTTTGATGAAGGTTGGAGCTAAACTGTGAAGGGCACCGGCTCTCCAGGATTGGGAGTGAAGAACACTGGACTACGTCATGCTGGTTTATGTTTGAATGAGATCTGACTGTGCGTTTTGATCAGAGAGTTCTTCATATAAAGTATTCATATGGCTTCAGTTTGCAAAGTTTGCAACGCGACTGGGTTCTGATACTTTTAAACTGTTTTATGCAATAAATACCTGTGACTGTACTTTTACTTGCGTGTTGTGTATTATATGGTTGAGAAGTGGTTGGGTTTAGGGTAAGGGTGAGGGTGGGGTTAGATGCTCCAAAATATCTTTAAAACCATAAATGTTTATGAAAGCGTTTCTACATTTACAAATTCATAAAATTAAATGTGTCTAATCTGATGTATAAGGGAAAAATCCTTTTGGAGGACAGTCTCTTTATTTTCATTACCAACTGTTTGCATGTCTTAAATAATAACTTTTTAGGGAAGTCCAATCACTGTGTCTTCATGTTTTCAACGCCTCAAGGTTTTGCTAAAACAAGACCTGTCAGATACTCTGCATGTGCAAACAATCAGCAGGGACTGTTCTTTTTAAAAGACAATCGGCTTTGTTTACTGGAAGGCAGGACTTATTTTGCTACAGCGGCCATATACCAATGCATGTCATCATAGCAAAATTATACCCCAATATATAATTTCATACCCTTATATATTAAGTTTCACCTGCTGTCCATAGAGGCGCTAATTTAGCAAACACATCAGTTTCAAGTCAAATCAGTCAAATTTGGGGAAATGGACAAACGATCATATGGATTGGGGGATAGGTTGGAATACTGCATGCCATGTTTCTACTGAAATGTGTTTATATCCATAGTAATATTCAGGTTTTGAAATGGTGAAATGCATTTAATAGCATATTAGAATGAATTTATTTGCAGTAAAAAAGCTACTTTTTATTATTATTATTATGTTATTTTTTATTTTTATATCCTGATTATATCAGACTGTATGTTGATCATTTTATTTTAAAACCATTGGGATTATTGAAAAAGGTGGCATGACCAAATTTCTGGGAAAGCTTTTCACCATTCTCCCATTCAGACACAAGTGCATAAGTGAGATCAGAATTGGTTTTAAACTGTTGTCGCAATTCTCTAGAATATTGTTTTATGTTTTGGCATCAAGACATTTCTTACCTACAAGTCTGGAGGCTCGGCCAAGCCTGTTAATACAATCTATAAATTACGTTTTTTGCGATGTCGTGTGGCATGTACAACAAATAAATATTGAATTATGCCAAAACATTGAAATGATCTGTCAAACCGCAGACTTTTGTAATGCCAGCCAGTATTGCATAAGCAGCGCAGTTGGTATTTGATTTATTTTTAACTTTATCTTACGGGAAATGTGTTTTTTTTCTGCGAAACAATAACATTTTGCTTGGAATGACAGCCCTGAGCTTTCTAATGTTTTAGCACAACACAAACAGCAAATATTGCAGGAAAGACACTGGCAGCAGGAGACCAGCGCAGTATTGATGCCTTTGGGCACAACACTTGTGTTTTGAATGGGTCTGGAAGGAGGAGAGAGGAATCCAATAAAGTAAACATGGAAGCCGCAAGAGCTATGAACTTCTGGTGATTTCACAGCCCCAGAAATTTGACAGTGGTGGCACCATTGAGTGACTGCTGATAACATAGCGTGTGTGCTTCAAGCGAGCAACAAAAACAGCAAATGTCAAGCTCGGAATACTAATTCGGCACAGGCCACAGAAAAGGAGACGATCGTGATCTCCGTGTATCCTAAGCGTGCATGCGAATGCTTTATATTACTGTATGCCTTTCTGTCTTTGAACGAGACTTGTGTGGTTGTTGTGGGCCATTGCGAAACATGCGAACACACATATGCGGGCACTTGTGAGTCTGCTCGTGTCCGATGTTGGAGTTTTACCTCCTGAGGCGATCTGAATCTATTGATGCACTTGTCTTTTTCATGTGCTAATGAAAAAGGAAAAGACCAGAAAGGTTGTGTAGAGGAGTGAGGGAAAGAATAGGGTAGACAAAATAAGAAAATAAGACATGTGAACAGCAGGTCTTGGATTAGTTTTATCACCAGTGACTCTTGATGAAAGTGTCTTTGAGATGGTGAATAATCCCAGAGGTACTTTTGATGAAGTATGATAGCCACCAAATAGTTGCCAGTGGTTGGGAGGAGTATGGGAGGGGGAACCACAAGCTGTGGTAAGGAATTGTTTGGCAAATCCATTGGTGTTCATTCGTTATGCCTGTGTTTCCAATCCCATCTAACCTCTGGGACAGTAGAACAAAAAATGGCAGTGCTGGGACCAAAAGGTCATTTTCATCCAATGGAAGTCCAGTAATTTGGCATGGGTTTGATTTTCCATTCTTTCTCAGTGTCAGACCCTACATGGTGTCAGAAACCGAGAGCGGCTGTTTCTATATTACCCCAGCTGCAGTTCTGAGCCTGTGCGAAGTGGATTGGTCTTGCCTAGCTGGGTGCATGACATCAAAGCACCAATGTCGGGAAATATTCTTCCACCCTTCAAACTGATGCACAGTCGCCAACGTCCTCTTTGCAGGGCCCGTCAAACAAGACAGTCATCTTCAATCATAGCATAAACAGTATTGTGTAGTTATTTAAAACGAATATTTTGATATTTTATTTAATTTTCTCTTTAATTTGCATTATGGCTGCACAATTTCGCATGAAGAAAAACGCAGTATCTTCTTTTTGAATGTTGTCCGTCTTTCATATCTCAGAGCATGTGCATGCACTTTTTGTTTTATTTATTTTTATTTATTTCTTTCCTGTCTGCGCTGACTGAAAACATGGCTGATAGATAACTCTGAAGTAATAAAAACATATTATTGCAAAAACATATTGCAAACCATTGCACTATGAGTATTGCTAGATACTATTTTGGTGATTATTTTCACCCCCCACCAAATTTTCATTGAAAGTCTCCCTGTAGTCAAAAATGTTATTAGTTAAAACTCATCTTTGAGCATCATGGCAGCATATATAATGGCATATATAAGTTTTACATATCACAGTAAATTACTTATGCTTTAAAACTTTTGATTGTAACTCTTCACCCTTCCCTCATTTACTATACGCAGATTTGTGAATATGCAAATTAGCCCCACCTCTAGTCAGTAGCACAGCTCGAACCATAAATATGAATATGCGAATTTGTTCCTGCATTCACCCCTTCGAACCATCACCTCAGACCATAGATGTATATGTAAATAGATGCTACAATCTCAGACACATAACTGCTAAATTTGGTTTTGCACAATGCATGCGTGAACGGCGCCTTTGCAGTGCTCATCTTCATCACTAATCCAAACATAATATCTGACTTGAACTTCTGATCTACACGTTTAACTGTGTTGATATGATTGGTTACATGTCTGTGACATTGGAAACCAAGGCGAATTTAATCAGAGGAAATGAGACTGTCTCCAATTTTATGGAGAAAAATCTCAGCAATGTTGAATAATTAATTTGCACATTGTCTTAAAACAAATAAAAAACACCATTAAGGCATATAAACAACAATAAAAACCTCCAAGTAGGACTTGTCAAAAGTATATCAATACAATGAGGTCAAACTATTCACTATTGGGGACATTATATTGCAAAGAAAAGTTTAGACAATGCAGTACTCATTGACTACTGAAACTATGCATTTTTTTTCTGTTGTCCATGCATCAAAAGAATAAAAGAATGTGGCTGAGATGTTTTCTTATTCAGAAGGCCGGCTTCATTTGCACAACAGAGGCAGCGACGGTGGAGCTAGCATTGATTTATTTTGATTTATCTGTACAGGGCATTACTTGCAGTTCATGTTCGCTGAGCCTGCCACACGCTCACCTACTGTTTATTGAGGAAGGGATGTGATGAAGCGCAGGCAAAGCAGTGTCCTTGCTTTTCCCCCAAACGCCTATTTAGATATTGACAGACTCTGTAATATCAAGTGTCATTGGCTGGTCGTAAAAAAAAATGCTGTTGCTAGTCGATTTTAGTTTTCTTCCCGTTTGCTTCAGTTCATCGACTGTAGTACTGGGAGCAGGTGGACAATCTGTCTAGCGTCTATGAGGCAGGACATACTGTTAATGGGAGAAAGTTTGATTCACACACAGCCAAACCAGGCCTGTAATTATGAAAGGCCATTATAACTGCAGACCGTGTCCCTTACCTTTTACAATGTTTCAAAGTTTTTAAAATATAGTGGTTCACTTTTTGAATAACAATTAGTTTTAAAATTATTATTTTGTTTGGCTGCAAGTAGCTTCAACACTATGCAAAAACCTCTGCCAACCGGTTGCACTGGCAGTCAATGAAACAATATGGGAAGCGCCCACCTACTTGATTTTCAGCCAATCAAAATGACAAATGGCTCAAGGTTATTACCCAATTATTATTCATGAGCTCAGCTTATATATATTTGTCATTCCTCCTACCACCCTCGCACTTTTCATATTGTTGTAACACCACCTCTCTGATAAAAACCAAGCAATGCTATTTAGTTTAGTACTAGACGCTTGTTTTATTGCGAAATAGTTGACAGCTAAGGCAAAACTCAGGAGACAGAATGATTTAGTGATTAGCAGTCACGTCCCATCAGAAGGTGCAGATGAGTTTGAGATAGGAGAAATGTTGCTGTGGCCTTATCAGAATATCTTAAGCAGAGATTTTGCAGCATGTGCCAAAATGGTGACAAACAAGAACCCGGTTTGTGCGACACTGACATTTAGTGAATGCTGCAATAAAAAAAATGCATTTTCACAGGTTTGTGAGGTGGAAGATAGTACACTGACCCATAAATGCACCACTGGAAATGATTTCACTTGTGCAGCTCTAATAGACCTTGAGCAAAACACTTAACCCTGAACTGACCCTGTACGTACTCCATAGGCAAAATAAAGAAAATAAGTCTAAATATATAAAAAAGACTGGGGCTAGTTGTCACACTTTTTCTCTGGTAAATATGTGCAAGGGTATGTTTATTTTTGACTGTTCATGTCAACTTTAAGTCTTAGCAACACAAAAATTATTTAAAAAATTAGTTATTTGAACGAAATATTAAGCTTTCTGACAGTATGCACAAAAGTTAGGCAAATATACACTCCTATATCCTAAAGGATTATTTGGAAAACCATATTAATACTGTCTTTGATCAACATTATCTGACTGCACAAGCGGAGGCTGTAGTTTCAGGACCGCAGTTTCAGGACCGCAGTTTTAGGACCCTCGTTTTTTTTAACAGCGCCATCTAGCGAAACTGTAGCCTCTGGTGGTGCAGGCAGATGCTACTCGAAAAAAGTGCCACAAATGCATATTTTCACCCAATTTAAACTACTTTTAAAGTTTTAGATGTTTTTAAAGGTTTATTACACCCAAATACTGCTTTCTTTATTTAAATTAAATCTGATTTTTAGGAATGTTAAGTAATTATTGGCTCTACGTTGCATTATTTAATAACTCATCAAGTAAAATAAACAAGGAATCGTGTACTTTAGCCTTTTAAGTCAATCACATATTCAAGAACAGAGGGAATACACAAGGATGACTCTGGGGTAGATTTAAAATTTTCGTATTTATAAAATTATATATTGCAACAGTTGAATTTGAACACACACAAAAAAATAGTGTAACACTTTACAATAAGGTTCATTAGTTAACATTAGTTAATGTATTAACTAACATGAACAAACCATAAGCAAAACATTTGTTACAGTATTTATTAACCTTAATCTTTAATTAAGCTAAATAAAGCGTTTAATTGTTTTTTCATGTTAGTTCACAATTCATTAACCAACTATCAAGTATTACTAATTGTTGAAATTAACATTAACAAATATTAATAAATGCTGTATAAGTGCAGTTTATTATTACTCCATGCAATTAATGTAGTTAACTAATGTTAACTAATTAACCTTATTGTAAAGTGTTACCCAAATTTGTTAATGATGTGAACAACATAAGAACTGCATGGACAACGTCTTCACTGACTCCTAAGTGAGAGAAAGATAAAGAAATGAATGAAACCAGGAACATTTAGTTGAACATGTTCAACAACTCTTTAATTTTTGATTTCAAACTTTATATCAATCTTCATACCAAGTAATGTTCATATTAGTATTGCATAGTGTTCATTACAGGATCAAAGGTTCTTGAAACATTCATGTCAATAAAGCACATCTGAGCAGATAAAAAATAATAATAGAGAGAGATAGATAAATATAAATATTAAATATTTAAAGCACACATTGTGATGTATGCAGCAGCAACTGAATGCTCTCCCCTCTTTTTTTCAATTGTTTGTCTATGATTCGATTAAATTCCTCCACTTCACTGAAATAGTACATAAAGAACATAATCACTGATTAACAAAAATGCTGTTAAAAAGTGGTACACAGTACAGTACAGTAAACAGTACATGACACAATCTAACACATGGTATTTTAACAGTCAATTATTATGATGGCCTACTGTTATGTCTGACTATAAAAATGTCACATGTCTCAATCAACATTAAAACCACATCTAAATGAAGAGACATATTCATAACATGTATTGTGTGGTAACGTCAAAAAGGCTGACTGTGATCATGTGACAGTTAAAACATATTTATATTATTTTAACTAAAAAAAAAAAAAACGAGTAACTAACTAACAAGTTTTTACAACCAGCGTAATACAGTTTTCTTGTACTGTCACTAAGTCAACACAAGCTTTTATGCAACAGTTTAATTAAACGAATGTGCTAACAAGTTATTTACAGCATTATTCTATAAAAAGCACGTTGAATGACCTCTGTGTATGAAATGTGCTACACAAATAAACGTGCCTTGCCATATTACGTATGATGGATATGCAAGACTATTTAGCAAATCACAATCACTATGTTAATCGGCTATGTTAACTTTCTAATGAAATGCATCACGATTGTATTTAATGTTCAAATAAAAATTGATTCAAACTTGATACTCACACTCTGCTTGTCATCCATCTTTGTTGGTCCTCTAGTTCGCTAGGTGGCGTTGTCACTAAAAACCTAGGGTCCTATAACTGCGGTCCTATGACTGCGGTCCCGAAACTGCAGTCTCCGCTTGTGCAGGCAGATGCTACTCTCTTTGATCCCTAATTTGCCTTAATTCTACATGGCATTGATTCAACAAGGTGCTGAAAGCATTATTTAGAAATGTTGGCCCATATTGATAGGATAGCATCTTGCAGTTGATGGAGATTTGTGGGATGCACATCCAGGGCACAAAGCTCCCGTTCCACCACATCCCAAGATGCTCTACTGAGTTGAGATCTGGTGACTGTGGGGGCCATTTTAGTACAGTGAACACATTGTCATATTCAAGAAACGAAATGATTCGAGCTTTGTGACATGGTGCATTATCCTGCTGGAAGTAGCCATCAGAAGATGGGTAAATGGTGGTCATAAAGAGATGGTCATGGTCAGAAACAATGCTCAGGTAGGCCGTGACATTTAAACGATACCCAATTGGCACTAAGAGGCCTAAAGAGTGCCAAAAAACAAACCCCACACCATTACACCACCACCAGCAGCCACAGTGGTAACAAGGCATGATAAATCCATGTTCTCATTCTGTTTACGCCAAATTCTGACTCTACCATCAACAGAAATCGAGACTCCATTCTTCAACTGTCCAATTTTGGTGACCTTGTGCAAATTGTAGCTTATTTTTCCTATTTGTAGTGGAGATGAGTGGTACCCGGTGGGGTCTTCTGCTGTTGTAACCCATCCACCTCAAGGTTGTGCGTGTTGTGGCTACACAAATGCTTTGCTGCATACCTCAGTTGTAATGAGTGGTTGAATCAGCTTGAATCAGTCGGCCCATTCTCCTCTAAATCTCTAGCATCAACAAGGCATTTTTCCCCCACAGGACTGCCGCATACTGGATGTTTTTCCTTTTTACACCATTCTTTGTAAACCCTAGAAATGGTTGTGAGTGAAAATCCCAGTAACTGAGCAGATTGTGAAATACTCAGACTGGCCCGTCTTGTACCAACAACCATGTCACGCTCAAAATTGCTAAAATCACCTTTCTTTCCCATTCTGGCATTCAGTTTGGAGTTCAGGAGATTGTCTTGACCACACCCCTAAATGCATTGAAGCAACTGCCATGTGATTGGTTGATTAGATAATTGCATTAATGAGAAATTGAACAGGTGTTCCTAATAATCCTTTAGGTGAGTGTATAGGGTAAGTTGTCACAATGTTGTCTTTAGAAACCCTATTATAATTTCATTAGAAGCAAACAGTAAAAATTATATAATTACAAAACAAAATGTAAATATGAAACCACTGATTTAATTTTATTTGTTAACTTAACAGCCATAGCAAAGCTATACTGTAATTAGTGTAAATAAGAGGTCTCACATTATAAAAGCATTAAAGTAAATAAAGTGGGTGTTTAAACTTTACATATAGTATAAAAAATACAGCTATACAAGAAACACATTTGTATAACTAGACTTTTGAATCAATGTGTCATGTAAACTATCCCCAGACTCCCCACCAACACACCAGATGTAAACAGATACCTCCTTTTTCCTATTGATAATACACTGGGTAACGATGAAATAAAACAGTTTGAACCCTTAAATGCATATATAGGGTCTTTAGAGACACAGTATGTCATTAATGTTTAATTTTAACATTGCATTTAATGAATGGCATATGAATAATTTCATAATTTTGTTATTGTTAATAAAGTATTAGGATGGTTTAATACTAATGAAAAAAGATTAGAGATCTGTGTTAGATATACACAGTATATTTCAGGTCGCCCGATTGGCAAAACATTCATGCATTTAAGGATTTATCGTGTTCTTACACAAATCTACATCACTGGCAATCTTTCCACTTTAACAAGCTTTACAGATGCAATCTTACTTCGTGAGACAGATGTAAAAATTTTCAGGTGGTATTAATTTAAGCAACCCAGTTTGTGAAAAATCGGGAACACAGAAAAGTATTTTGGTATCATATTGATGCATGCCATGGTTTTACTTTTTCATGTTCAAAGATAAAACTTTGTGAGTTTCCTTTGTGACTGCCAGAGTAATTTCCATAACACTTGCATACTCATGTCTCCTGTTTCCAAGCCAAACATTCGGGGCTTGTACTCGTTCCCTTTAATAATGCGACTGCTAATTTGGTAAGCATATGAAACTGAGATTTGTTTGCTTGAGTCCATGTGTGTTTTTAAGACACTGGCCCGCATTAGCATAGTGATTGCTTATGTTTTGCATAGGCTCATGCAGGCATGAAATGTGCTTTGTTCTTGCACATTGGAATCAGCAGAATTATGGAGATCGCTTTGATAAAATGAGAAATAGGAAATAAGAGTTTGAGAGCCTGTGTTGTTATGAAGCTGTCCCAGTTTTGAAAGAGTCAGCAGACCTTACATGATTACTTGTGAAGGTGTTCAATAAATAAATAAATAAAGTCTGACACCAGTTTATCTTTTAAAAACTTCACGCATTTTTGATCCTTCACCAAATGCCATGGTCAACCCCTTGAACACAAGTTAAAGTCTAAAGGTCAAATCTGTTTTGATTGAGGCTTTGGGATAATTTACCTTTTGGCATTAGTTTTTATCAACTGTCTCAGGACTCTTTTAGGTTTCTGTAACTTTTATATTCTAGGCTTTGTTTATTTCTGCTCATCATGTCTTGCATGTGTGTTTGAGAATGAATTGAATGACCCTTTGTTCAAGTTTGAGGTCAATGTGGTTTAAAAGCATCTCTCAGCTAATCTTCATCACCTTCTTTCTGTGTCTTTCTACACCTGCGTTACATTTTCACCTCTCTGCTGAGCACCATCTATAATTTGTGTCACAGCAAGTCTTTCATGCTTTACTGCACAGTAAATGTGTTTGTTTTGAAGTGTGGTAGGTGACGTGGCTCATTAGGTAAGTCTGATGGATAGGTCGCATCCCCTTGTGGCAGGCTAGCTGTTGAATTGACAGTTCAGGATCAAAGATTATAGGCAGTGAACCATGAATCGATTTATAATCGATTTGATTCAGTAAGTGAACATGCCTTTCTGCTCTTCACAGCACCAAATGAAGCAAGCGAACATTGGGTGAGATTGTGGTGAGTGAGATAAAAAAAACTAAAGTGTGGAAAAGAAAGGTGTGGACCAGAATAAAGTGATTATGATTATAGCGTCATTATTGTTGTTTTTTGGGGGGGAGGGATAAGAAACATAGTACTACATTGTTTATTAACTCTTTCACCGCCAGCGTTTTTAAAAAAAGTTGCCAGCCAGCGCCAGCGTTGTTCATGATTTTCACAAAAGTTTAATGCCTTCCAGAAAATTTTCTTCTTTAAATATATAAACATACAATATACCAAATGAAAGAACAGACCCTCTGCTTTCAAAAAAAAAAAAAAAACCGTTTCATCCTACCTTCAGTGGTTCTTTTGTAATCAGCTTTTGAATATGGGTAGGTTTCTGCAAAAACACCACATTTTGAGCAAAAAGCAGAGATAATTCCATTTTTTGACGGACTTTTCATAGAGATCACATTCAGAGCGATCTTTAAAACAGACACGGACATGAAGCAGCTTGCCATAGGGCAATACTTCCGGGTTTAAAAAGTTGCGGAAGGGCGCCACCTAGTGGATAATAGCGGTATTGCGGAAAGACGGAAAAACTCGTCATTGGCGGGGAAGCGTTTTCTCTTGATTGGCGAGATATCTCGTCAATAGCGGAGAAAGAGTTAAAAACCGTCATAAAACCGACCAAAACAATTTAAGCGGCGTAAATTGTTAGTGTTTTTTTTCCGTCTAAGTTTTCTTGTTTAGTTTTTGTGTCACTCGTCTCACTAATATGGATGTTCCCGCTGTTCACCTTTTGTGCCTGGAGCAAGGAGATCACTTTAGAGGAATTTCCCATACTGGTTCCTGACACCCCCTTCCCGGACTACTGCCTATGCACATTTCTCTGTTGTGGCCTCAACACCGCCACATGTGCACAGTTGTCCGGGGAGGGTCCTTGAGGGAGCTTCACCGCATTCGTGGAGTGGGTGCTGGTATCCTGCGGATCGTTATACAAGGTTGAGGATGTCGCCAGCCCCTCTCCTGAGACAGAGATCATCCAGCCGTCACCATGCTATGCGTAGCCTATACCCATCGCAGACAAGGAACCCGAATCTGCCACAACTATTGAGTCAGAGCTAACCGCTGCTGTGCCCAATGTTGCCCCAGAGCCGCAGTCTCCTGAATTGTCTGACCAAGTGCGTGAGCCGGTGACACCGTGGGAGTCTTGGTTGAGTTCAAGGGCTACGAGGAAGTAACGCTGAGGGTGAGTCACTGATGACATCTGGACTTTCATTTGATTGTTTTGTTGATAACTTTTGTTGTATGCAGTCCCTGCTGGTTCTGTCCAGCCGTCCTTCATCTCCGTTGGTCCCACCCAGTCTCCCTACTCCTCTCCCATCGTCAGTCAATAACTCAGCCACTAAATATCTGGATCCTGATTACACCCCGGCTCACCCTCTGCATGTCGGCAACGCAGTGTCGGATGAACTGGGGCGTAACCATCTACCAGCTGTCTGGGAGAAAGTTCCCATGTCTCCACCTGCATCCTCTGAGATCCTGACTCTGCCTCAGTTTTCCGACCAAACAGCTACACCTCGGGACAAGACTCCTTCACCTTCACTGTGGCCCGTCTCCCTACCAGCTCCACCAGGCTTCCTCATCATTCCAGCTTTGCCTTGGTCAGTCATCGCCCTCCCCTCTGGACTACACTCCTCCGGCTACACCTCGTCACTCTGTCCTGCCGGATCTGTTGGGCTCTTACCTCACTCTGACTCTGCCTTGGCCTTCGGGCGTTCTGGCTCCGCCGCAGGCTTCCAGATCCCTGCCTCAGTTGGCAGACCCGTCAGCTTTGCCTTGGTCCTCCGGCACCTCTGCTTCCCCTGGGCTCACTGCCTGCTTGGCTCCGCCCTGGTTACCTACTACACAGCTGTCGTCACCGTCACTCTTCTCCAGGGTGTTGAGTTCCATCTCTCCACCATGGTTCCTCCCTACAGCTTCTCTCTGACTGATCTCTGGCCATCCATCAGGCTCATCCTTCTTCAGTCTCCTCCTTCTCTAGGCTCTTCCCAGGCTCCTCCCACCATCGTCACCACCCCTTGTCTATTGACTTTTTCATAGAGACAGAGCGCAGTTATGCAAATTTGAAAAACACGCCCACCAGGGGGAAAACAATCCAACCGTCTCCATTGACTTTGTATTGCGAGAGGCTGCCTCCTTGTCATTTCTGGCTTATAACAAAAAACCGAATAATGCCTAAAAGCTGCTGTGTGACAATATGTACAGCTAACAAGCCAAAGAACCCAGAAATAAGTTTTTATAAGCTGTCGATCAGTAAAACCCAACCTTTAAGGAGAAAAAAGTGGATCGCCGACTACATTTCCCCCTAGTGGACGCAGTTCTACTAATAGGAGTACTATGAAAAGTTGCCTGTTTTCCACTTTTTTGTCTTTAAATGCTTGTTTTTTGAGGTCGACAGCTTATAAAAACTACTTTACAGTAATACAGCTTAGAACAGATTGGGACACTATGACAACCAGTTGTATTCAGTTACAGATATTTATAACCAGTTAGTCGTGGCACTTAATTTTATAGAGAAAATTAAAAACTCAGATGTCGTCAAGTAATTAACATTTCAGGAGCCAGTACCTTCACGTCACAAAGTTTTTACTCTTGACATGCTCACATTATTTCCAATGCACAGCAGACAGTTGGCTCTGTTTCAAAGTTATTGGTGTTTTATTAATTAAACTGTTCGCATTATTCAGCTGACCAGGCATGGGGTGTGCCGAGAGCTGTAGGTCTCTTTCTTGTTTTTATCTATTATCAGATGGCTTGCAGGATACAGGAGTTCACGGTGATGAACCCGCCCCTGGGAGTCCATTAACAGGTCAGAAGGTGGTGTGAGAAGCACTGGCTAAATTCATTAGCACTCTCCAGCTACATCCAAGTGTATTGAGCGGTGGAATAAAGTGTGTGTGTGTGTGTGTGTGTGTGTGTGTGTGTGTGTGTGTGTGTGTGTGTGTGCGTGTGCGCGTGTGCGTGTGCGTGTGTGCTGCCAACAGTTTGTCATTGAAGTGGCTCTTAATTCAAACTGATGCTTGTATGTCATTCACTTTTGGGGATAAATTGGGATTTTGAAGGTGGATGAACACAACATCTGGTGTTCATTCTCTTGTCTTTGGCAATCTATTGTCTTTTTACCTTTTTGGGTGCAATATATACCATAATGAGAAAATTGTGTACCTTTAATGGGATAGTTCACCCAAAAATGAATATTCTGCCATAATTTACTCACTTTCATGTTGTTACAAACCTGTATACATTTCTTTGTTCTGATGAACACAAAGGAAGATATTTTGAGGAATGTTTGCAACCAAAAAGTTCATGAGCCCCATTTACTTCCATTATTCTTTTACCTACTATGGAAGTCAATCGGGCTCATGATCTCAAAATATCTTGCATTTAAGGTCCTATTGTTTACCAGTTAAATGTTAAAAGGTTCAAAACATTTAATTATACCTTAAAAGGTACACAGTAGGTCCTTAAGTAAGGAATAATCGACAACGGGTTTCGGGTTGTGGCCGCATCACCACCTGGGTTGTGCATTATTTTTCTAATAATTCAACGGCCCGGAGTCAAGAATTCCACTTATACTATGGTTACCACACCTCAAGACATCGATCACATGATATATTTAAAGGGATTCGTCCAGTTTTTGCACTTAAATCACTATTGTGAGTAAGAGTATTTTTGATTTTTGGAGTGCATAGCAGATATTGCCTCAAAGTCAGCAGAAATGAATTAAACCCCACAAAACTTCAATTTTGATTTCATGGGAGAAACTTTCATACAGCTGGCTGTCGGGTTTTGTTCGAAAACAAAAATATTCAAATGATTCTTTATTTAACTCTCGTGAGTTTTGAAAGTCATTAGTATGTTTTCTATAAGATTTTTATTACTATTTTTTGCTCTCTAGTAGATGATAACTTGAATTGGTTCGCAACCTTAAGCAATACAGCAAAAAAATGAAAGAAAATGACAAACCATATTAAAAATCAATAATGTATACAAATATATATGATCAAGTTGGTAATCAAGTGTAAAACTATTATAAACATTGAGAATAATGAACAGTAATGTTGCAGACAACTCTTTTTATCTGTAGAATAGTGTGTACAGTAGCTATACTTTAGTGTGTGTATATAGTGTACTTCCTAATTTACGACAATTTAGACTGAGGTCTCTGGATTTAATGATGAGATAATGAGTTTATCACTGTGAGAATTAATGAATGTTTGCTATGAAACATCTCATTACACTGGCAATTAATCACACACCTTCATATGTCAGTCGCTCAGTAAAATAATCATTCCAGAAATATACATACTGTACTACTGAACTGGACAAAAAATAATAATACTGTACAGTGAATTTTCTGGATTCCAACAAGCACCGAGTCTTGTTTTTGTGAATAATATGATAGGAATTGAGCTGAACTCATGTTTGCTTCATTTTTAATACATATTTCAGAAAAAAAAATTATTACTTGCTTCAGCTCAGCTACCAAAACCTCACATGTGTTAAAGTCCATGTGATGCTGTGCACACTTATCGACTATGACATCAGAGTACCACAAGAGTTCTCAGTACTTTTAAATAACAATACTCGAGAATGTCATATGCTGACCTTTTATCACTACTCTTTCTATTTCTTACTATTTTAACAAGTTTGTCCATAATATTTAGTATTATTATTTTTGTTAGCAACACTGGTAACATATTTTATTTATTACAATTATTATTTTTTTATTAATTAACTGACCAGAGGGGCAAATTTACAGTTGGGGCAAAAGGGGCTCCCCTGTGCACGCCACTGCATCCAGTCATTGATTTAGCAAAGACCAATTAGTTGAAAGACCTCTTGATAATTCATAGCTTTCAAAAAATAGATTTCTCAGCAAGTCTTTTTCCAATGAAACTTACAATATAGCAAATCATTACAGAGTACTTAACAACATCAAAGTATTTTTACATTAGTCTTCAATTCGTTTTACGAGATTAATGCTCAGTGCATTTCTAAAATATATTTTTTTCTTTCTGACATTTACAGTTAGAGAGACCGGAGCTAGTTGTGAAGTTATGTTTTCTTAAGAAAATCCGCTTACCCAAATATGTCTTTTTTAGAAATGGTTGTGCATGCTGGTTTCAAACATCTTATTCACATTTAGTGAACTTTATCCCTAAGCCTACTTGATCAAAATGTCTTTATTCATAAATATGTCCTCATTGGTGTCAAATAACCTCTGCCAATATTCTGACTTTTCTTTGTAAGCTTAGAATTTCTTCTCTACTTACATTGAATAGGTAAGTCCAAGGAGGCTTCCATGCCGTTCCGCCGTATTGATAAACTATAATAGCAGAAAGGGGCAAAAAGCATTAGCCTACCAACGCGTTTCCACAACGTGTTTTCATTTCAAACACATGAACCAGCTGAAACAGACACGGAGTTCATAACGGCTATTGTAGTTGCAACACGCATTTTAAAAAACGAGGCGCTAGAGAGCACTATTCGTTTGAATGCAAAATACAATTCCACCACTAGATGGGGGTAAATCCTACTTACTGTCCCTTTAAGCTGACTGTTTGCTTGCCCCTCCCCTCTCTCTCCTTCAGTTTACTCTTCTTAAATATAGTGTGATATTTAGATTTGATTTGGTGGCAAACAATCTTTTCCAACTCTTTCGGTAACAATCTTTCCCAACTCCTTTTTCTAATGTATTTTGCCTGCCTCAGCAAAGCACAGTAAAAATGCTACCTTGCTACTTAATGACTATGAAATGAACTTGGCACACCTGCATCTGAAGAATTTTCAGTCAATTGACAGTTGTGTGATCGTGCAGAAAAGGGAGAAAAGAAATGTGCGAAACCATAGCCATGATTTGTATTCATGCTGCGTGAGTATTAGAGAAAAAAGATATTGAGCAAATTTAGGCTGGAGACTTTAACATTTATACATTTTTCAATCTTGCACAAAATAACAACAGAGAAAACGATTGGCAAATATGGTTGTGAAATTTGAATGAATTCACCAAACATTTGCACCACTTTCAAAGCAAAACATGCATGTTATTTACTAACCTGTGATAAAATAGCACTGTACTGTCATTGAGTGGAAGTGGTAGTCTGTTATTTTCACTCAGGGAGGTGGTTAACCAAATGTTATTTAAAGATGACATGAAAACCATCAGTAGGGTAGTGTATTCACACTATTCACATTTTGTAGTTAATTTTTAGAATAATGCACCAAAAAGTATTGATGACTCATCTTTAAATTTTGGTCTGAACTCGAAGCTCATTTGTTGTACCACTGCAGTACAGTCCAGGAAACTACTTGTACAGTATGTCAATGCAGAGTCCTCAATCTAGAACTCAAAACCAATGGCAGATTGTTTATAAAAACAGATTTTAAGGGTGCAGTTTTGCCACTTTGCATGATTCTTGGTGGTAATTCAACACATGCAGACCTTGCAGATAAACTACACTACCAATGCACAACCTAATATTAGTGAATTCTCCTCTCTTTATTCCACATCGACCTTAAAGCTCAAATACTGTAATCCTGCGTTTACCAGACGTGGTAGAGGCGGCAAGTCAATGTGAAAACGCACCTCATTCGTGCGTCTAGTTAACGTGAATTGAGCGTATGGCGCGGTACGCGCGAATTGTGCTCTTGTGCATTTTGCATCTGACGCGAATTTGCGGCTGACGCCCAAATTGAAAAATTTTAACTTTGGGGGATTTTCACGCCGCGTCAACCAATCAGGAGCCTGCTTGCTGCTGTGGCGGCAGCCCTGCCCGGAGTCACTCATTCAGCATGAAGGCTTGATATTGTCCATGAGCAGTCACCCGGAGTTATACGACACAAGTTCTTATTTCTTTAGAGACAGGAATAAAAAGGACCTCGCTTGGAAGAGTGTCAGTGAGGACATTGGGCAACCTGGAAAGTTGTAAATACACATTTCACTTTTGAGTCATGTGACATTTATCGATCGAGGTATGTTGTAACATACCTTAAATGTGATTTACAGATAGGCCTTCTTTTGTATTTACATGCTTTTGTTTAGATTTTGTTAGTGGATGGTGAGTTTTGGTGATGCCCACAAATATGTGAAATCTGTTCTAAATAAAAGTGCAAGCTGCACTCCAGTGTGCCACCCTGTATTGTGTAATGTATTGAGAATTGAATTGTTCATAATACATTTGCTGTATGTAGGTGCCAATACAGTGATTCAATTGATTAATCTTTAAGTTCTTGTTTCTTTTTTTGATAAAATATTGAACACACCCAAAAAATCTATTAAGTGGAAGCTGCCACTGCTGGCTAGTTCTTAAACACTTAATTTAACTACTGTGTCATTATGGCATAAATAGTCAAGTGAACAGCTGCATTTACGTTAAGTAGTCTAAATCAGTAAAAGTATCACAATGTATTTCTAATACAGGAACGGCAAATTAGCATGTTAACTTTTACACAAGAAAATGATTCAATAAATAAATAAAATTGCCGCAAATTTAACCCCCCCAATGGTAGACCCAAAGTTACGCCCTTGCCTATTCCATTTAAAGGGACCATATAAGGACTTCCACTGTACTTTGTGCACTGAAACTATCCATAAAAGAAATAAAGCAAGGTTGTTGAGTATGAATCTTTCATGTTGGAATAAAAAAATTTCGAAACAGAAATACTCCATCATATCTCCAACTGCTTTTTTGACACTTTGCCTATAGCATGGGGAATCAGTGAAACGTTGTGTCAGTATCCATGAAATATCTTATTTGTTCCAGTAGCATAGTCTATAGCTTCAGGGAATTACCATGAAGTATGGTAATGCCGTGTAAATGGACTTCTAAATGTTACTTAATGAGCACTTTTGCTACTTTGGATGTTTTAAAGGGGCTTAAAATGACCAAAGAACTCGGCGGAAAGAGATATGCCCTGTTGAAACAAAACCATTTTGACCTACAAATTGAAAAAGGTGAAGAGGTAAAAAATAGGGTTTTCAGAGTTTGGCCTGCACCATTAAAATAGAAAAGACCAGTGAGGGCTCGCAGAAGATTAGTCACCGCTGTGACCTTCTTACATCAGGCGAGTCAGAGAAAGACATAGGGGCTGGGCATAGGGCAACGTTACCCATATGCTTCACTCTAAAACAGTGACCTTTTCATTGAGGTGAACGAAAAGAGCAACCTGGAAACTTTACACTGTAAATAGCATCCCACACTAAAGCAAGACAACAGATATAGAAGCGTCTGAAGATGAAACCTTTGGGTACCGGTCAGCCTTAGCATGTAATAAATGAAGAAGAACGCTTACTAAAAGTAGTTACTTTTGCTTTAAAAGGTTTTTTCTCCCCAAAACTCTCACCTGATGGACTCAGAATTACATTTATTAAGAAAGGGAAGTGCCATTAAAGTGAAGCTAGATAAAAGTGAGATCAGATAGCTACTACAGTGTTTTTATAATTTAATAATATGATAATACTTTTAAAAATCACTGAGACATCATCTCTTTTTGTCTCTGTCTGAAGATGGCCCTTCTATTATACAAGTAAAATACATTAAATTACCAGTAGTGAGATAATATATCTTTGATCAGAGCTTTTGGTGATGCTGCTGTGTCTCACTCACTTCAAACAGGTTGTGCGGTATATGCAGTTTGTGAGGTGAGGGAGAGGTAAAGTGATATCTTTCTGGAACAAAGCAAATTCCGTTATTTGAAAAAAAGTCAATTATATTCCAGTTCCAATATATTCCAGTTCACAAGATTTTTTGTCTCTATTTTTGTAGAATGTTGTTATTTATGGTGAAAGAAGATAATGGTTGACAATACAGTACAACTGCAGCTTTATTGAGGAAATTAAGTTTATAGGGTTTCTTATTTATTTATTTATTGCATTCAGCATATGCCCCTGGTTTTATCCGAAGACAGATACAAAAGTGGGTAATTTTGTTACTTTAACAGATACAGACGCATAAACAGATAAATAGCTTACCTGCAAGCAGTCATTTTCGAATGGACTGAGTCCTGTGTCCATTAGATTTCTCAATAAGATTAAGCTTGGCTTGAAAATAATGTGTGGTGCTTTTTTATTTCTGCATGTAGATACTTCTTTGTGGTCAGTACAGGTATGTTTCATATTCTCATAGATCTACATTCTCAGAAGAGGTACAAACGTTGAGACCGGGGCGGTACATTTTCAAAAAGTACACTTTTGTACCTAAAAGGTTCACATAATAGGAAACTCTGCTACCTTAGAGCAGTGGTTCCCAACCTTTTTCACTTCAAGGCCCCCTAGATTCCCACAACAATATTTGAAGGCCCCCCTCTCACTCATTTTTGTAACTTGTATATTATGTTCATTCATTATACACAGACTGGCATAGTTGTCAGTTATAATCATCAAAATGAAAAGAAATAAACATTTGAAATAAGAAAAAACCCAAATTCAGTATCTCAGAAAATTTGAATATTAGAAATTCTTAGAAATCTTGGCTGACTAAAAAGTATTAACAAGAAAAGTATGAGGATGTACAGCACTCAATACTTAGTTGGAGCTCCTTTTGCCTGAATTACTGCAGCAATGCTGCGTGGGATGGAGTCGATCAGTCTGTGGCACTGCTCAGGTGTTATGAGAGCCCAGGTTGCTCTGATAGTGGCCTTCAGCTCTTCTGCATTGTTGGGTCTGGCATGTCGCATGTTCCTCTTCACAATACCCCCTAGGATTTTCTATGGGGTTAAGGTCAGGCGAGTTTGCTGGCCAATTAAGAACAGAGATATCATGGTCCTTAAACCAGGTACTGGTAGCTTTCGCACCATCTCTATAAAGTTGGTCAGCAGCAGGAAGCATGAAGTTCTCTAAAACTTCCTGGTATACGGCTGTGTTGACCTTGCACCTCAGAAAACACAGTGGGTCAACACCAGCAGATGACATGGCACCCCAAACCATCACTGACTGTGGAAACTTTATATTGGACCTCAAGCAACGTGGATTGTGTGCATCTCCTCTCTTTCTCCAGACTCTGGGACCCTGATCTCCAAAGGAAATGCAAAATTTACTTTTATCAGAGAACATAACTTTGGACCACTCAGCAGCAGTCTAGAAGCGAGACACTTCTGATGCTGTATGTTGTTTAAGAGTTGCTAGACAAAAGGAATGCAACAGCTGAAACCCAGGTCTGTGCGTAGTGGTTCTTGAAGCACTGACTCCAGCTGAAGTCCACTCTATGTGAATCTCCCACATTTTTTAATGGGTCTTGTTTCACAATCCTCTCCAGGGTGCGGTTATTCCTATTGCTTGTACACTTTTTTCTACCACATCTTTTCCTTCCCTTCACCTCTCTATTAACGTGCTTGCACAAAGAGCTATGTGAACAGCCAGCCTCTTTTGCATTGACCTTTTGTGTCTTGCACTCCTTGTGCAAGGTGTCAATGGTTGTCTTTTGGACAATTGTCAAGTCAGCAGTCTTCCCTTTGATTGTGTAGCCTACAGAACTGGACTGAGAGACCATTAAAAATGCCTTTGCATTTGTTTTGAGTTAATTCGCTGATTAGAGTGTGGCACCAGGTGTCTTCAATATTGAACCTTTTCACAATATTCAAATTTGCTGAGACACTGAATTTGGGATTTTCCTTTGTTGTTAATTATAATCATCGGAATTTAAAGAAATAAACATTTGAAATATATCAGTCTGTGTATAGTGAATGAATATAATATACAAGTTTCACTTTTTGAATGGAATTAATGAAATAAATCAACCTTTTGATGATATTCTAATTATATGACCAGCACCTGTATATTCACTTCTAAAATTGTCAAAAAAAGAAACATCTTGATTTTGCTTGTTTTAGCTTATTATTAATGCTTGTTTTGTCCATTTTTTTAGAATTTTAAGTCGTCTTGAGGCCCCCAAGGAAATCTGCTGAGGCCCCCCTCTGGGCCCCAGCCCCCTGGTTGGGAACCACTGCCTTAGAGGTACATGCTGATACCTCAAAGGTACATATCTATACCAAAATGGTACATACAGGTATTAGGACTTTGTAAAAGGTATCATCCCAGTGACAACTTTAGTACCGTTCTTTCTGAAAATATAATTGTGCTTCACAGCAGTATGTATAATCTGGCACAGCACAAATTTTCTGACAAATATCACATCCAAAAAGTATTGACAGTTTAGTCATTTAGCTAAACAGCAATTATGCTAGAAAGTGCATATAAGTCACTGCACATGACACCCATTATAATTAATGAGTGACCAAAAGTCACTCATATTTAGAATTTTGACAGTAATTGAACAAATTTCTTAAGATTAAAACACCAATTATCTTTTTTATTTTTGCATTTGGCAGACACTTTTATCCAAAGTGACTTACAGTGCATTCAAACAATCCATCTTTTTCTCTGCAAATATGATCCCTGAGAATTGAACCCACAACATTTGAGATGCAAACACAAGTTACCACCAACTGAGCTATAGGACAGCTATATAACAGTCTATTTAACCATCAGTAAAATTCAGTAAACAGCTGTTTAAAGACACCCACCCATCCTCTGCTCACATCCTCAGTCTTCTGTTATAAATTGACTGTGGAGATGGTCAGATTCAGGGCCCTCCGGTCAAGCTCTCGGGAGACTGACGGACTCTTCTATTCACAGCATGTAACAATTCTGAATTTACTGTAACCTCCTCCAAATGATAGTTCAAGGTGGATTATAATATGTTTTTATTAGGAGGAAACTGATTTTTCAATTTAAATGTAAATTTTCATTTATTAAAATACTGTGCTACTTATGGCTGAGGAGAAAAATGTAATGGGCCACAAACTTCGAGAGGATGCCTTAAATGGAAAATGGAAACCCTGAGAGACGCACAAAGAAAATTACAAGAACAGAGACAGGGAGAAAGACATTTTGTTCCCTTTCAGTCGGTCACTACGACGTCACGTCGTGACCGACGAATTGGGAACTCGCTTAGAGAGACCAATCTGCTTCGAATACTACTAAAACGCCAATGAACTTGGCATTGAGATATTTGCATAATGCTGGCGCCGCCCCGCCAGGTGCGTATATAAGCAGCAGGTGCAAATGAGGAAATTAGCTTTTTATCGCTTCGAAAGCCGGCAGTATCTGCTACTGAGAAGCTACTCTACTCTGGTGGGATTCGATTGCTGAAGTTGGTTGGACTAGCAGTACCACAGCGGACGCTTCGCTTAATTCCACGACTCTACATCTTTATTTTGTTTTGAGTTTAGTGTGTGCGTTGCCTTCCTGTGCGCTCATCAACTAAGCATCTGAGTGAATTTCCCTAAAAGAGTGATACGAGAGAGCTTTGTGCCTTGTTAAAGGCAGCCACTCTCTCGTATATCCGGACATCAGCGTCCTTTTCAGGATGGCTTTTCGTCCGTGCGATCTTGGGTGCGGCAAGTACATGGGTCCGAAGGACGGTCACGAGCGTTGTCTTTCGTGCTTGGGCATCGAGCACGCAGAGGCAGCGTTCGCTGGGGGTAAGTGTTCTCACTGCGAGAACATGTCCCTTGTGGATTTGCGCAGACGGTTGTCTTTCCTCCGGGAAAAACGCAACCCTCGTCATGCGAGTGCTGAACGCCGCCACGGTGCGGCTGTGAAGCTCTCAAAGGACGACCTGCGCATCACTGTGCTGAGCCGAGCGGGGGATTCGTCCTCAGGCTCTCAGCCTTCTCGTCCACAGCCGGTTGATGTGCCGATGGAGACTTCAGCGTCGTGTTCTACGATGACTCTAGAATCCATCGTGCCGCCCTCCGGGTCCACCGACGCCGCAGCATCCGAGGGTGGGCCTCCTCCCCCTGACGTGGACCCCGACGCCCTTCCTCCCTCTGGTCGGGTTGGGACGCCGGAGTTCGATCCAGAGATGGTGGCCGTGCTCGCTCGAGCGGCGGAGACCGTAGGGTTAGAGTGGGTTCCCCCCCCTCAGCCCGAACCGTCCCGCCTGGATGATTGGTTCTTTGGAGCTGCCCGGGTTTCACAACCCTCTCCACCGGTGCCTTTCTTCCCCGAGGTGCACGAGGAGCTGACTAGAACCTGGAAGTCGCCGTTTTCCATGAGATTACGGCCGTCTCAGCCCTCCCCCCTCACCTCCCTCACCAGCGGAGCCGCTAAGGGTTATACGGGGATCCCTCCCGTGGAGCGTGCCGTCGCGATGCAGCTGTGTCCGGCACACGCTCCCTCTTGGAAGGACCGCCCAACCCTCCCCTCTCGTGCCTGCAGACAGTCCTCCGGTTTAACGGGCGCTGCCCACCAGGCATGTGGAGAGGCGGCCTCAGCCCTGCACGCAATGGCGTTGCTGCAGGTTCACCAAGCCAAAGCCTTGAGGGATCTGCACGAGGGAGGACACGACTCGCCTGTCCTTTCGGAGCTCCGGGCTGCCACTGACCTGGCTCTTCGCGCTACGAAGGTGACAGCGCAGGCGATTGGTCGTGCCATGTCCACGATGGTGGTCCAGGAACGCCACTTATGGCTATGTCTGGCTGACATGTCGGAAGCGGACAAGAACAAGTTTTTGGACGCTCCAGTGTCACAGGCTGGCCTCTTCGGTGAGTCGGTGGAGTCCTTTGCCCAGCAGTTCTCCGCCGCCCAGAAGCAGACAGAGGCGATCGCACAGATCATGCCCCGGCGCAAGCGACCTGCATCTCGCCCTCCAGCGCCGGCGGGCCCGTCTGCTCCTCGCCGAGGGCGCCCTGCGGCGGCTGCCTCCGCCCCCCCCACTAGAAGATCTTCCAGGCCACGGAGGGGGAACAGCCGTCGACAGCCCGCCCCGCCCGCCCCACCCGCTTCCCGTGGCAAACGGAAGACGAAGCGGCCCTGAGACGGGCGACCTGGGATTGGATGGGATCACTCTACGGGAGACGGTGATGGCATCGCTCCCTCCACCGGTAGAGGGCCGGGTGGAGAATCTTTGGTTTCCTTTTGTTTCTGTTCCGCCGGCTTCTCAGCCGGCACCCACAAAACCACAAAAAGAGTGCATTCCTATTCCTTCTCCAGGTCTTCAGAGGATCGAGAGAGATGTGAGCGGGCATTCACATGCTCTTCCTCCCTCTCCTCTATCGCCAGCGGGTGTTCTGAGGAGTTCCAGCTCTCCGCTGAGGAGACGGGACCACCAGCACCCTTCTCGGAGTCTGTGCTCTCCGCTGAGGAGACCAGACGACCGTCACCCTCAGCGGGCTCAGGTCAGTGTCACACACACACATACTGTAGATACTTATGCTGCCTCAGCAGACGTACCGGCAGTACCACCTGTCCCGCTCAGCCGCCCCACCGCGGGTACCCCGACAGTGCCGTTAATTCCCCTCGTACGGTCCCTGGGGGCGTGGCTTCAGCTTCCCAGCCCGTCTCGTTGGGTTTTACGCACTGTTCGCCTCGGTTACGAAATTCAATTCATCCGGCACACACCCAAATTCTCGGGCATTCGTTTCACCACGGTGAAAGCGTCCGATGCACACGTACTGCGTGCAGAGGTCGAAGTCCTGTTGGCGAAGGACGCGATCGAGCCGGTCCCTCCAACCGAGATGAGATCGGGCTTCTACAGCCCGTATTTTATAGTACCCAAAAAAGGCGGCGGGTTGCGACCGATCTTGGATTTGCGCGTTCTGAACAAATCTCTGCAGAAGAGATCCTTCAGGATGATAACACCGAAGCAAATATTCAATTCAATTCGCCCCCAAGATTGGTTTGCGGCAATAGACCTGAAAGACGCGTACTTTCATGTGTCCATAATCCCTCGTCACAGACCGTTTCTCCGGTTTGCGTTCGAGGGACGGGCATACCAGTACAAAGTTTTACCGTTCGGGCTATCCCTCTCTCCCCGTGTGTTCACGAAAGTAGTGGAGGCGGCGTTAAAACCCCTCAGAGAGAGCGGCGTTCGCATATTGGCTTACCTCGACGATTGGCTTATAATAGCGCATTCTCGACGGACGCTGTGCGAACACAGAGATTTAACGCTTCGGCATCTCGCCCGTTTGGGTCTTCGGGTCAACTGGGAAAAGAGCAAACTCTGCCCCACGCAGAGGATCTCTTTTCTCGGGATGGAACTGGACTCGATCGATTTATCGGCGCGTTTGACAGAAGAGCGCGTCCAGTCAATTCTGACTTGCCTCGGTTCATTCCGAGGGAAGAATGCGGTCCCGCTGAAACAATTTCAGAAGCTCCTGGGGCATATGGCTGCAGCAGCGGCCGTGACACCGCTCGGACTGCTCCATATGAGACCGCTTCAGCGTTGGCTTCACGATCGAGTCCCGAGGAGAGCGTGGCGCGCCGGCATCCATCGTGTAACCATTACACCTGCGTGTCGCCTAACATTCCCCCCGTGGTCGGACCCCGCGTTTCTCAGGTCCGGTGTGTCCATGAGACAGATCGCTCAGCATGCTGTTGTACACACAGATGCGTCCGACACGGGCTGGGGTGCCACGTACGACGAGCTTACAGCTTCAGGGGTGTGGACAGCACCCCAGTTGCACTGGCATATCAATTGCCGAGAGTTGTGGGCAGTATATCTGGGACTCGTACGCTTCGCTACGGAGCTGCGAGGGAAGGATGTACTAGTACGCACCGACAACACTGCGACCGTTGCGTATATCAACCGTCAAGGCGGTTTGCGCTCCCGTCACCTGTCGCATCTCGCTCGTCATCTCCTCCTTTGGAGTCAGAAGCATCTGAGGTCCCTTCGTGCCATTCACATTCCGGGCTCGCTCAATACAGCAGCGGACGCGCTTTCTCGAGCTGCGCGCCCCGGCGAGTGGCGACTCCACCCCCAGACGGTCCAGCTAATTTGGAAGAAGTTCGGTCGTGCGCAGATAGATCTGTTTGCGTCGCCGGACGATACCCACTGTCGCCTGTTTTATTCACTAACCGAGGGCAGCCTCGGCGTGGACGCATTGGCACACAGCTGGCCTCGGGGGATGCGCAAATACGCATTCCCCCCAGTGAGCTTAATCGCACAGACACTGTGCAAGGTCAGGCAGGACGAGGAGAACCTTTTACTGATCGCCCCATATTGGACGAGCAAGAATTGGTTTCCAGAGTTAATGCTCCTCGCGACAGCCCCTCCCTGGCGGATTCCCCTGAGGAAGGACCTTCTTTCTCAAGGAGGGGGCACATTATGGCACCCGCGCCCCGACCTGTGGGATCTCCATGTGTGGTCGTTGAGCGCGCGCAAGGTTTAAGTGATTTACCGCAAGCGGTATCTAACACAATCAACGCGGCACGAGCTCCGTCTACGAGACGGGCTTACGCGTTTAAATGGAACCTTTTCGTCACCTGGTGCTCTTCGCAACGCGAGGACCCCAGAGAATGCCCTATTAACACCGTGCTTTTATATCTTCAACATAGGTTAGACGGTAGGCTGTCACCCTCCACCGTTAAAGTTGATATCGCCGCTATTTCTGCTCATCACTCACTTATTAACGGCAGAACAGTTGGCCAGCATGATTTGGTTGTTAGATTTCTAAGAGGCGCTCGTAGGCTAAACCCCTCGCGCCCTCCTTCTATTCCTCCCTGGGACCTGTCCATGGTGCTGAAAGCCCTGCAGGCCCCCCCGTTCGAGCCTTTGCAGTCTGTGAGTCTGAAGCTTTTATCAATGAAAGCTCTGACCCTGCTAGCATTGGCCTCAGTGAAGAGAGTAGGGGATTTACATGCATTCTCTGTTGACGACTCGTGCCTTCAGTTTGGTCCTGCTGCCTCAAGTGTAACATTGAGGCCCAGACCAGGTTACGTGCCCAAAGTTCCCACTACTCCTTTCAGAGATCAAGTGGTGAGCTTGCAAGCGCTGCCTCCGGAGGACGCAGACCCAACCATGGCTTTGTTGTGCCCCGTACGCGCACTGCGACTCTACGTGGATCGCACGCAAAGCCTCCGGACCTCAGACCAGCTCTTTGTTTGTTATGGTGGCCAGCAGAAAGGGAAAGCTGTCACTAAGCAGAGGATGTCTCATTGGATAGTTGATACTATCGCCCTGGCTTATAATCTTCAGGGCATTCCTTGCCCCTTTAATTTGAGAGCGCACTCCACACGGAGCGTTGCCTCATCTTGGGCTCTAGCTCGTGGTTCCTCGCTAACAGACATCTGTAGAGCTGCTGGTTGGGCGACACCTAATACGTTCATTAGATTTTACAGTGTTCGTATCGAGCCTGTATCCTCTCGTGTTCTTTCCTCACCAGGGAGGGCACGGAGAGCAGACTCGCAGGTCGGCTTGCAGCCTCCGACTGATGCTTCATAACTGTGTCAGTATGGAAGGCCTTCAGAGCAAAAATGCGTAATGGTTTGAATTGCTCTTCCTCCGCTGCCTTGGCAGCCTTTGTTGCGGAGCATTGGCTGTCAGCCTTCACTAGCTGCATCCTCGCGAACCTATGTGTTGGCTCGGGCTCCACATTGTGTCCCACCGGGTTCCTTTGTGAGTATTTTTCCGTGGGGTTAATCCTACTAGCCCACGTTTCCCTTAGCAGAGCACTGCTTTGCTTACACAGCCACGGCTGTCATTTTACCTCAACTACGGTTGACTTTCGCCCACCATTAACCCTTAAGACGGGTGGTGGCTTCCGCAGCGTTCCTATCCCGCTCAGGTAGGGCGCTTCCCAGTCGCTGGCACTTCTGTGGGGTTAAAGGAACATCTAGTGCCCGGCCTTCTGCCTTAAAACCTAATTCTCCTTATCCTTAAGTGGAACCGGAGGGCTTTACGCAGACACTGGAAGAGGTCAGCCCCTAGTGGCGTTTTGGTAGGGATTCCCAATTCGTCGGTCACGACGTGACGTCGTAGTGACCGACTGAAAGGGAACGTCTCGGTTACGGATGTAACCCTCGTTCCCTGAAGGAGGGAACGGAGACGTCACGTCCCGTCGCCACAGGTGCTGCCACCTGCTGTTACGGCCGGTCACACTTTCCGGCTTTCTCAGCGAAAAAGAAGCTAATTTCCTCATTTGCACCTGCTGCTTATATACGCACCTGGCGGGGCGGCGCCAGCATTATGCAAATATCTCAATGCCAAGTTCATTGGCGTTTTAGTAGTATTCGAAGCAGATTGGTCTCTCTAAGCGAGTTCCCAATTCGTCGGTCACGACGTGACGTCTCCGTTCCCTCCTTCAGGGAACGAGGGTTACATCCGTAACCGAGACGTTTCATGCTGTTTCATACATACTATAATGTATAAGCAAAGGCAGATAAACACAACTTGTTGCACACAGATTTTGTGGTCTAAGGTAAAAATGTGTAGATCATAAAAGATATTTGGTAAAAATTGACATTTTTAAGGTTAATTTAAACCAACAGTTGGGTTTGTCCATTTTTTACTCAACCATGAATTGAAACAGCCCTTCATTTGTATTTTGTGTGTGTGAAAAGGCAACATTTTTGTATTGTGTGACATTCACACTGACAGCTGGTTAAGTGCATTTGCGCCCAATTTTGCGCACATGGGCGATCTGGTCTGAAAACGAGGTGTGTTCAGGCGAATTGTTGGCGCATTGCTATTTTGGAGAAACTAAAATAGACTACACCATTGACCAACAAAAACCTGGTCTAAAGTCAATGGCGCAATATTTTTATTGTTATTTAATGAGCGCATTAGAAATATGCACCTATAATTGAACGACAACGCGGGTTTGCTTATCACACACTTGGATGCGCAGCAGCTCCAAAACTCTTTTAAATACGAAAAATTAAAGGATTAAAATGTTTAAGATTATTATTGAGTCTCTTGGACATAAATGAGCACCGATTATAAGACGTTAGAAGGCGTAAATAGCTGCTTCACCTGTAGCCTGGTAAGTACTGTAAATAAATGCTTTGCTTTAAATACATGCTTTGCTTCTTTTTTTTAATGTTTTTTTTTTTAAATGCTACCCCACGGATGTAATGTATATGATGACACTATACCTGTGGATATGGTGAGATGAGAAACATTTTTAAAGGAACACTCCCACATTTTGGGAATGAAGCTTATTCACAGTATCCTTTAGAGTTAGATAAGTCCATAAATATCTTTCTCATCTCCGTGCGTGCTGTATCTCGGTCTGACGCAGCCCCCGCTAGCTTAGCTTAGCACAAAGACTGGAAGTGAATGGCTCCAGCTAGCAAATTGCTCCCAATAAGTGACAAAATAACGCCAACCTTTTTCTTATTTATGTGTTATGATTTGTATAGTCACACCGTGTACAAATAACAAGGTGATATGAGACACAGCCATGTTTTAATGGTTACATACTGGGAACTATATTCTCAGAAGACGAAGCACTGCTACTTAGGTGGAGTGATTTGCTTGCAGCACCTGAGAAGCCCCCTGGTGAGGAGCAGAGAGTTCGGTCAGAGTTGTGCAAATCACTCCGCTCAAGTAGCAGTGCTTCTGAGAATAAAGTTCCCAGTATGTATAGTGTTAAAAGATCGCTGTGTCTCATATCACCTTGTTATTTGTACACATGTGATTATACAAATCACAACACATAAATAGGAAAATATTTGCGTTATTTTGTCACTTATTGGGAGCAGGTTGCTAGCTGGAGCCATTCACTTCCAGTCTTTGTGCTAAGCTAAGCTAGCAGGGCTGCGTCAGACAGAGTTACAGCACGCAAGGAGATGAGAAAGGTATGTGTGGACTTATCTAACTCTGGGGGATACGGTGAATAAGCTAAATTCCCAAAATGTGGGCGTGTTCCTTTAAGTAATGCTTAAAAAAAAACATTGCGTTGTCCGAGTGCTGGAATGGCTCTCCGCCCGTTTGTAAATTCTTTGTCTCCTGTTTGTTACAAATAAAGTATTTTTGGAGTACAAGCCTGTTCTTGCATATTTACAAATTGTTAAGTCAAAAACACACCCATTACTCATTACGAAAATAGGAACAACCCTTTCAGGCCGTGAGCTTGACACATAAACCATTTTTCCCGTTGTTAAATTAGCAAAAGTGGATTCAGACACACCCATTTAGACCGTGAGCCGTGCGCTTTAGACAATGCGCTTAGATCGTTAAAATAGGGCCCAACGTGTTTAGGTGCTACCAATTGAAGTATGTTTTAAGTTTATCCAACTTTCACTTTTTGCAGTGCAGTTCATTTAAGTCTCCTTAAAGGAATAGTCTACTCATTTTCAATATTAAAATGTTATTATTACCTTAACTAAGAAGAGTTGATACATTCCTTTATCATCTCTGTGCTTGCACGTAAGCGCTGGAGTCCGCTGCGACACTTCGATAGCATTTAGCTTAGCCCCATTCATTCAATGGTACCAATCAGAGATAAAGTTAGAAGTGACCAAACACATCAACGTTTTTCCTATTTAAGACGAGTAGTTATACGAGCAAGTTTGGTGGTACAAAATAAAACGTATCGCTTTTCTAAGCGGATTTAAAAGAGGAACTATATTTTATGGCGTAATAGCACTTTTGGGAGTACTTCGAGTGCTCTTCCGCCATACAATATAGTTCTTCTTTTAAATCCGCTTAGAAAAGCGATACGTTTTATTTTGTACCACCAAACTTGCTCGTATAACTACTCGTCTTAAATAGGAAAAACGTTGATGTGTTTGGTCACTTCTAACTTTATCTCTGATTGGTACCATTGAATGAATGGGGCTAAGCTAAATGCTATTGAAGTGTTGCAGCGCACTCCAGCGCTTACGTGCACGCAAACAGATGATAGAGGGATGTATCAACTCTTCTTAGTTAAGGTAATAACATAGTTTAATATTGAAAATGAGTAGACCATTCCTTTAAAGAAGCCGATGTTAAGCCTTATCAAAATACATTTTTGTCTTACAGCACAGATACTATGATAAAATAAATAGGATGCAGTAGACGCTGGTCAGAGTTTGCATCCATATTCAATTCGGAAGCTCTTAGTAAATCATGTGGAGTGTAGAGGATGTCTTACAAACTGTCCCCAATATCAGTTAAAATCTACATTTACATTTACGCAAAGCGTTTTTATTCAAAGTGACTTACATTGTATTCAAAGTTGAACATTTTGGTTATAAGTGTGATGACTGGGTTCAAACCCGTGACCTTTTGGGCTGGTAACGCAATACTCTACCACTGAGCTAATTGAAATGTCAGTAAATAGTTCAGTGTAATCTCCCTCACCATCTGCCAAGGAAAAGATTCATCTGTTTAAATGAGCGCTCCTTTCGTGCTGGTGAGATGGTCATTGATTGCTTTCAGCAGGGAGTCTTAACCTCAGAAGGCACAGCATGGTGGAAACATCATCTCACAGAGATTATGAATAGAAATGAATTAGCAATGTTCTTCAGCAGTATAGTCTACTCTTCCACACAATGTCACAAAGCCTTTCAGATGAGGAAGCAGAATTATGTACAGTTGACAGAATATAATTAGAAAAAGTTGATAATTAAAAAAAGTTACTGTAAAGGCACAAGTCGAGACCAGTGAATTAAACTTTCTTATTTTAGAAAGTATATGAAAAGCATGACTGTCACGTTAATATCGTGTAAACCTATATATGGCTTTTCACAGTTACTAGGTACATTCTATTATACAGTAACACTTTTGCTGTCCAATTATTTTATTGACAATAAAGTGCAAATTCAATGCCTTTGTTATATGAATTATACAGATATAACATAACATGAAATAGATACAGGTAGGAGATAAGAAGTAATTTACTCACATTCAACCTTAAACCCTGTACAGTTATTTTAACATAAAATAGAAATTTTTAGCTTGTGTGTTTATATTTTACCATATTTAGTTAATAAAAAACAACATTTGGTTCCAAACGATAAAATTGCTACTGAGAGACAACCACCAACAATCTCACAGAAATTCCTATGTATTTTAAGTGGTATTTAATTTGTTATAATTTGTACTACTACATTTATACATTTACAATTCACCTTTTTCCCTGTGACATTGGTGTTAGGGGTGGGGTTTCATTATTGTTTTTATAATAATCATACATTTACAATTCTGGCCTTAAGCCCCAACGAAGCACGATCATGCCCTTGAAGTGACAATGCAAACACCACAGGCCACAGCAGGCACTGGGACGCCAGCTTGAAGCCCGGCAGTGCAAACATGGCTATTCACTCACTTGTTGTCTGGTCTCCTAAACTAACCCACGTTTCTGTGCAGACGTTTCCTACCAGACTCACGAGATAATCTCCAGCAACCTCTTTCCTCTTCCTCATCTTTGGCTCCTTCCATCTCCATTCACTCCCGGATTCCCTACATCACAGATGACATTTGCCATAACCCGGACTCCTTTGACTTTCCCTATGTGTGTGTGTGTGTGTGTGTGCATGCGTGTTGCAACATTCCCGATCATCCAGTTATTTATCTGCTTCAATAAATATGCGTTCTGTTTTACTTACCTCTCTGACAATGCTGTGTCTATCATTACAAAAAGTCACTGGAGCGTACCTTTTTAAAATGACACTTTTATACCTAAAAGGTTCATACTGGTACCTCAAAGGTACACGTTGGTTCCTTATAGGTACTGTCCTCAAAGGTACACATATCTATACCAAAATGGTACATATTAGGACCTTTTTAAAAGGAACCATCCCAGTGACTTTTGTTCCTTTTATTTTCTGATGGTGTACATTTAATCCCATCGTATTTGTGTAATGTGGTAGTTGTTTCAGCCTCTGTGATTTGCATCCTAAACACTGACCACTCAGTGTGAGAATAAATTGAACCCCACAGAGTTAGTGGCTTTTCTTTCATTCACATTAAACCTTCAGACAAAACGTGAGAAAAAAGCAGGACCAACAGAAAAGACAAAGCAAGGTTGTCCGTTATATGTGGCTCCACAGAACGAATGAAGACTTTCCAGCGGAGGCAGGGCAAAAGGTCTTTCAGGCCATTAATCAGTCCGAAGGCACGCGCTGTACCTTAGGTCCGTCTCACCACCGCATGGCTCTGACCCAGATAAAGCTTTCATTGATCCTGAAGAGCCCGTGTAATCCCTCAGGATTACAGTCAGCTGAAAGTAACCGATATATTTGCAAACAGAAAGCCACTTACATTAAGGTCATTTTCTCCAGGAAGAAAGTGAATAAATGGATGAAGATGAATGCTGAGCCGCTGTGGAGCTCTACAAGTAGGAAACACTCAGACATAAACCAAGAGACTGACTGTTCACACAAAAAAGCAACACAGAAAGACATGCACATTGTTTTCATGACAAATCAGTTATGCCACTGCTTACAATATATTTTCATGCAGGATAAATGCTGATTTGTGTCGGTTTTATGGTGTTGGACCAGTGTAAACCTTTTTGTCTTAAATGTGTATAAAATGTGTAAAAAATTACTTAAGAGTACTCAAAGTGAAGGACGTTTTCTTCTCCTTGAGCATTGACACTGCATTGTGTTGTTAGTCTTGTATATTTATATAAGTCATATTGGGAATGCTAAGATGAAGCTTTTTCCCAGCATCTTAATGCAATTTTTCACACCTTCCTGCAAAGGCGCTGGTGTCCTTCAAACAGAAGAGGCAGTTTTTTACTCTGAAAATGTGATTAACATAGCCATGCGAAACAACAAAGGCATAATCCGCACAATAAGGGCACGTGCAGAAAAATGAATAATTTTATTTTCCTGTGTATAACTTCCAAAATAAACAACTGAGAAAAATGGGGGAAATAATAAACTGCCAAACTCATGCCAACTGCTTAATATCTTTGAAAGATAGAGCCGCTTCTTTCCAACTTAACTTAATCTAGAAAAGACCCAGGATGTTTCTTTATTACGAATGCAAAATGATTATTTCTGATACTAGGTGGCTCAGGGAGATATTATTATTATTATTATTTTAAATAATGCAGTTATTGCTGTCACACAGCCGACAACTTTGTAATGTAACAAGCGACAGTCACTACCCAGCAAGCAATTAATTTAAAAGACGTCTAATAGCCGTCCAAACACAGCCCGGATGTCTAGGCAAGAACAAGGCACAATTTGAGCTGTCAATGATAATTTATTTGACGTCTAACCATAGCCCAAAAATAAACTAAATAAATAAATGAAACCACACACATTGTAATTACTGTTGACTTTGCTTACATGCTCATCATACATCTTGCAAATTATTTAGGAAAAAAAACAAATCTTAACCAAAGTCAAGTTTATTTTGGTTAGATGTGGGTTACTTATAGACTATATATAGACTATATCAATAACTTAGATGGTGAAATGGTGGCCATTGCTTGCTGGGTAGATATATGAAAGGGACAAAGGTAAGATTTCTGTATTCTGTTGAATGCAAAAGCTGTGTGCTTACCATCATTTATCAAAATAAGAATGAAGAAATGGATTCTGTTAATTCTCATTACATCAACACATTTTCATAAAAACAACAGCAAAAACTTTGTACTTTAGTAAACTTTGGTACTGTTTGCCAATGTCTGTTATATAATGCATTGTTGTTAAAAAGAAAGAAAAGCATGTGCCTGTCTGTTTACAACAGCATATGTTAAGAATATAACTAGGTCATCATTTGTGTGACACATTTTTTAACAAAAGATACTTTGTTAAGATTGAGAGGAAAAGAGTCCCCAAAATGTTACAGAGCCTTGTTTGGCCATTCTGAAAGGATGCCCTCATTATTGTGATATAATGGGCAGTGAAATCTATGTAACACCCTGTAAAATAAACAAATGCACGCTTTGCTGTTATAGTAACATATAAGCTGCAATTATTTCATAGCTAGGCAATGCAAAATAGGCAGGCAGGATAAAGAGAAAATCAATCTAAAAAAATATATTTCAAGCAACTGCTTGGTGCTTTGTGAAAAGGGCCAAAATGAAATCTGTTATGTGCTGAGCAGATTATACACAGTAACCACACAGTTTGATCACTTCAACAAAAATGTATGACTAGCCTAATTGCATTTGTATAGATATATGCACAGTAATAAAAATATTAACTGTAATAGTTTGCCTTTTGCAAGCAGAATTTATTTTCATTAACCATTTTGTTTGATCATTTTATTTATTTTGTTACACTCTAAAGACAGGCTTAAATTTGGTAATAAAATTACATCACAGACATCATGAGAAAATATGAAAGGATGTGCCAATTTGTAGAGGAAATGATGAAATATTTGTTGAAATGCTGCCAGGGGAATTACGTGATGCAAATCTGGGATAATGCATTTACACTTTACAAAATGTGAGAAAAGCTCATTTAATCATTGGTGAGTTTCAACGTTGTTTAGCGATAGTTTTGTTTCATGCTTCTGTGCTCGAAAAATGCCTTAGCATTTATTTGAAATATTCAGAGCAATGCTTGCATATGCTTATAAATGCATATTTACTGTGAGCAGGGGATTCGGAGGTGAGAGAGGGTTCAGAACTCCGGCATACAGACCCCCTCTCTTTGCATTTTCAATTGAGACCAGTGAAAAACCACTTTGTGAATATTAATGTATGTTAATATCATGCTGAATCTGCAAATCTTACTATATTTCGCTTTGAAGGTGTACCGTGCAAGCGTCAGCATTTTCTTGTGATTTCTAAACACAATCCACCCATCATAAAGCATGCCTTTAAAACATGCAAACTTAACCATCATCAATAAATATATTTCTGAAAGTTCATTTGTTGATAATTAACTCTTTCACCGCCAGCGTTTTAAAAAAAAGTTGCCAGCCAGCGCCAGCGTTTTTCATGATTTTCACCAAAGTTTAATGCCTTCCAGAAAATGTTCTTCTTTAAATATATAAACATACAATATACCAAATGAAAGAACAGACCCTCTGCTTTCAAACAAAAAAAAACGTTTCATCCTACCTTTAGTGGTTCTTTTGCAATCAGCTTTTGAATATGGGTAGGTTTTTGCAAAAACACCATATTTTGAGCAAAAAGCAGATATAATTCCATTTTTATGACGGACTTTTCATAGAGATCCCATTCAGAGCGATCTTTAAAACAGACACGGACATGCAGCAGCTTGCCATAGGGCAATACTTCCGGTATTGGCGGGGAAGCGTTTTCTCTTAATTGACGAGATATCTCGTCAATGGCGGGGAAAGAGTTAAAGAAAAATAAAAATACTTCCTACACGTACAGTACAGGTTAAATTTGGTTTAACTACATACTGAGCACATCTTTTGTAGCCAACTGGTTGAAAAAAACCGCATTCATTAACACCTGCCAACCACTTCATGGCCATATCCACAGAAAAGCTCTCATTTCCTCACTTCAGTAAGATTATCTTATCATTTGCATTTGAACACCTTTAACCAGAGAAACTTTAAGACCATAATTACATTTTGCTGCGAAATCAAATTACCGACTCGCTGATATGGCTCGCTGAGAAGCAACTACGTATTTTATACACCAGTTCACCTGTGCAAAGTTACTACCATCTGGCCTTTATGCAGTTTAAGTACCACATAGGTTCAAGACAATACCACACTGGCAAAAAAAATGGCCAAAATACGGTCCCAAGCTATCACTGGGGCAGTACTATTTAAAAAGGTCCTAATATGTACTATGTATACGTTTAGTACTATTATGCTCCTTTGAAGTACTGATTTGTACTCTTTGGACCCTGAGATAATTCTTTAGGTGCAAAGATGTACTTTTTTAAAAGTGTACCACCCCAGTGTCAACTAGAGACCATTTCTGACTCATTTTATTTTTTTCGGACAGTGCATGATTCTATTGACCTTTATTCTGTCTATGCTCATACTATACTAACATGCTATACTAACATGCCATTTTGCTATGGCCATCGTGATCCTAACATGGCAAACACTGAATTTGAATCTATTCTTCAAGGTCTTTTAAACTTGACTTCTGGTAAACCTTTTGACCTGTGTGTCGGGCTTTGCCTGAATGCATTCTGCTGATGCTAGCATTAGTTTGCTTACACTACCTATTCAGGGAAAAGAGAGGCAAATCTATACAACCTTTGCATGCACTGTGCCAGCTTGTCTCCATTTGTCCTCATGGTTGAATGGAAATGTTAGTCAAATCAAGCTAAATACCAAGAAACCATTGTTAAAGGGTGCCTATACACTTTGCAAAACATTCATCCGGAAACAAGAAGTTGCTGCTTTGTAGTTTTAATTGTACCCAGAGGAAGTTATTGTTCAGAAGATTATAGCTCAGGAGACTTATTGGAGTTCCTATTTTCCTTTAGGTAAACTTTGCTCAGATGTTTCTACTTAAAGGGATAGTTTACCCAAAAATTAAAATTCATTACGCCACCCTTATAATGTTCTGAATCTTAATGAATTTCTTTATTCTGTTATAGTTTGTTATTCTGATATTTTGATAAGCACACATTTCATAGTAACCATTGACTTCCATAGTATTTTTTATCCTACTGTAGAAGTCTATGGGTACTATCCACTGTGTTATTATCATAATTTATCAAAATATTTTATTTTGTGTTCATCCGAATAAAAAAACTAATTCGGGTTTAGAACAACATGGGGTGAGGATATTATGACATAATTTTCAAGTTTAGGTGAACTATCGCATTAAATTGCATGGAAGAAATAGGCACAAATGTTGAATAAAAGTAAAAAAAACTTTTGCGAAAACTTTTGATTTTATCTATAAATAACAATTGAAATATTTAGTTTGGCAGTTTTTAAATAAGGCAAATATTCTCAAGTTAATTTGTTGTTACAAGCTTAAGCTTGTTGTTTTCTCATGGGGACCTCAAAATGTCCCCAGAAGGTCACAAAAATACTGGTATTCCTATCTTTTGAGGGACAATTGGTCCCCACAACGTGATAATTTCCAGGTACACACACAAACACACAAGCCTGGATTTTACTCACAACACACTGTGGTACATTGCAGATATGTTGGCTCAAGTCAGATAAACAGACACGTCACATTTTATTTTCATCACCGTGAGTCTGGGCTGTCACTCATATTTAAATCTTTTTCTCTGGTAGGCGATATTCCACAACAGGCTTCACTTCGTTTAATGTCTAATAGAAAGACAGCATTACTATTTGAATTGTCGGGTACTGGAGCCACAAGTCAAGGCTCAGATGGCGCCCTTTCATACAATCTATTTCATGTTTTCTTTGCGGTTTTTATGCCGTTTGTCCCGGTATCAATGGAAGAGACAGAATGTATTATGTATAAGCACCTGTTTTGAGTGAAGTCTGTGAGTCCTACATTATATTATGTGGTGAAGACATCATGAGAAGTATCCTCTCTTTGTTTGGGTTTTCAATATAAAAGTCTAATATAAATTAATTTATATATTACATTCTATATTAGTTTTTTATTTTAAATTTTATTTGATGTTATGGCATACATCATTTACCTTAAGTGTTTATGTTAGTTTTATGTTTACATGTAATATTTATATTCAAATCAAGTCAGAAAGTCTAAATTTTGCATTGCTTAAAGGACAAGTTCGGTATTTTAGACTTAAAGCCCTGTTTTCAGATTGTTTATGGTGAAATAGAACGGTTTTGACTGAAATTTCGACATTTGCGGCTGCCCTGAGAATTTTCGCGTGTTTGTGTTTCATCTCACACATCTACAATGGGTTTAATGGTGCACTGGAACAATCCTTCCTAAAATGCATTAAACTTTCGTTTACAAAGACGTGAAACTCATCGAGTGGTCAGGGGTGTTCACTGATATGCTCACACAAAAATCGCTGCAAAAGATGCTTTCCAACAGCTGTTTTAGCATTCGTTGTTAACTTGTGGAACTATTTTTCCAAACGCCTCACACCCGTACATTCTTCCGCTTAGAGCTTGAATAATAGAAACTCCAGCCCAGGTGGTGGCGCTAATCCGCCATTGCCAATTGCAAGAATAGAAACGAAGTTCCCGGTGCGGAGTAATACCGTACCTCACAGCACATCTAATACAATGTCAATGGAGTCAAGTCAATGGAGTTGGACAAAAACTACGATAAAACCTGTTGAAAAGCATCTTTTGCAGCGATTTTTGTGTGAGCATATCAGTGAACACCCCTGACCACTCGGTGAGTTTCACGTCTTTGTAAACAAAAGTTTAATGCATTTTAGGAAGGATTGTTCCAGTGCACCATTAAACCCATTGTAGAGGTGTGAGATGAAACACAAACACGCGAAGATTCTCAGGGCAGCCGCAAATGTCGAAATTTCAGTCATGCAGGAGTAGGCGCAATGAAATAACGCAGTGCCCGAAAATAGTCCCCTGCTATTGAAAGTAACCAGAGGAAATATTTTTGGGCACCACCATACCCAGAGATCAGCTGAATGGATTCCAAAATGGTAAACTAATGCTAAATGTTTAACTCTAGGGGAGCTGGAAAATGAGCATATTTGAAAAAAAGGTTGAGTGTCCCTTTAAGAACTTAAAAAAAGGCAATTTCATACTAACAATTATATTTGATTTCATTACTTACTTATTCATTTAGCTGACACTTTTATCCAAAGTGACTTACAATTGCTATACTGTATATGTCAGAGGTCGCATGCCTCTGGAGCAACTAGGGGTTAAGTGTTTTGCTCAGGGATGGTGGGTCACGGTGGATTCGAACCCGGGTCTCTCACACCATAGGCGTGTGTCTTATCCACTGTGCCATCACCAACACCTATCATTACCACTGTTTTGTTTTCATTTTTGTTATCACTTTATTAATAAATTTATAAATTATTAGTCACCTTTTGTTCATGGTTAACCACAACATTATCTGTAAACACTGCATGTGTTTTCTGGTTAGCAGATGGAGGTACACGTCTCATTCATCTGCTAAAAGCTGTCTTGAGCCATTCCGGTGTTATGGACATTTTCAGTCAAAAATGAAACTATAATTTATAAGAGAATGTTTTTATTACCAATATATTGGACCATATGTTTATGTTTTCATTAACCTATAATATCAGTCTATGCACGTGTTTTCTGTTTTAGATGAGGGAAATCAGCATTATGGATGTGATATTTTTCTGTTATCAGTGTGACAATTCTGAAATCTTTGCTTACCATTGCATGGGTATGGCCACAAAAATTGATAACAGTATGGTTAAAAATATTTGGTTTAAACGTTATTTTTTTCATGGTGGTGTTGACATTTGCATGAAGTTACTCTCTTGCTTGCATTTACATTACATGAATGCATTTGGCAGATGCTTTTATCTAAAGTGACATTGCATTACGGTATACATTTTTATCGCCATGTATGTTCCCTGGGGTCATACCCATGACCTTTTGTGCTGTTAATGCAATGCTCTCACTGAGCTATACAGGAGCAGATACAGATAAAGATATTTCAAGTTAATTTTGATCCAAACTTGACCAAATGTGATGACACAGCAAGTTTATTTTCAGCAGTTTGATGTGCTTAGAAAATTTTACAGACCTATTATACACATCACAGGTGGGTGATACCTTGCTGACCGTGTATTCGGCCAATCACGACTATCGTTTCCATCCCATAATATGTCTTTTTGCCGCCTGTATTTTGCAGAACTCTTACATATTCACAATCTCTATGAGATTACATTGAGCAGTAGAGACAGTATTTAGTAACATTTTTTTTTTTTTGATTTTGTACTGCAACCCGTCTCTTTCTGCCATCTAATTTGCACAGAAGTACACTTTTGAATCCCTTGTTTCTTTCCCTGTTCCCACTTTTCTTTGTTTTAGATGCATGCTCACTTTGTTCCAGGTAATTTTAAAGGTATAGGTTTCAAAGGTCACTTTGCTGTTCTCAGTCATTAAGTCAGTGAATGGAGTAAGGGAACGGTGAAAGCGTTGAGTTGAAGGCGTGAGAAAGTTCAGCATAAATGAGATTGATTGCCTCTCCATGCCCATGTGAAAACACTTCAGCTAACATTGAGATCAATCTCTCGTAGCTCTGTTCAGGGCTTTTGGTTTTAGGAACTCTGCATTTAGAGCTTATATATTTCCCTTTGACACATTTATAAGGTTGCTGCTAATGGAGGGAAGTTCAAAGTAAAGGGGTGCACACAATATAAGAGCTCGTTTGGTAAACCATTTGGTAAAAAAGCAGACAATGTCGAATTTCACAAAATGTTACTATTTCTTATTACTAGTATTTTGCCAGTCTATCGGAAGTACCATGCAAAAGATGTCAGGAAATAATTCATGGGGCATGACTAGGACATGGTGAAGGTTTAAACCTTCATTTACATTATAGCTCAATATGCCTGGAGCATGCATCCTAACCACTTGGCCAGTCATGAAATGTTTGGCTACCCGGTGATCAGAGGTCAGAAGAAACACATCAACACTGACATTCAACCCACACAACCACCAATGATAAATTCATATCTGTTTATTTACAGTATGGTGTTGGTTTTCAGTGTATGTAGGCATATACATGAATGAATACAATGTCCTCATGTGCACTTTCAGGTTTAGGGCTTGAACAAAAAAATCTACTTGTCATTTTAGTGTTTTATCACATAATATACCAGTGGCACATTTCTGTAGAGAAGAGTTACAGTATCAACCAAAAGTCAGGTGATTAAAAATTCACATGAGATATTGATTTTGTAGCTTAAGTCGGATGAAGCGATCTATTCTTCAAAATCTAGACTAATAAAATGAATGGTTGTCAAAGCTTACAAGATCTCAGTGCTCAAAATTACACTGAAGCAAATAAACTTGTTTTCATACTGTGCTAATGATATCTCTAATCCCTATACCCGTACCCAGCGTTTAACCCTCACATAAACCATTTTGCATTATTTGCAATATTTAATTTGTTTACCAAGACATTTTCCTCGTGAGGACCGTTGGCCGGCCCCCACAATGTAGGTCAATTCAGGTTTAACTATCCTTGTGGAGACGTTTGGTCCCGGCAATGCAGACAAAACCTGATTCAAAAACCCAGGCTTATTGTTTTTATTGAGGCTTCCACGAGAATATTACTTCTAAATAATTTACACCAAAACTAAACCGAATGTTTTGTGCATGTTGTTCTTTGCCTGAGTTTTCAAAAAAATGCAACTTGGACTTTGCGGAAGAGACAGAAGGGAAATGCATCATGCAATATTTAGTGTGTAAAACAGTCTTGTTAGCAAGCCATGCATTAGTGAGATTAACAACTTCTACATTAGGGAGCAATAAATGATGAGGCTGAACTCTTTTACTCATTTGCAAAAGTGGAGCTAATGTGATTTTAGCTTTGAGTTTGGATATCTCTTTGTCTACAGTAGACAGACACTTGTTTATTCCAGCTTTTCTGGCAAAGAGCCACCCACTTAAACAGGAAGAAAGTGTCTGACCAACAGATCAACTGTTTGTTTGGTTTCTACGTTACACTTAAGGGTGGGGTTTAGCTGAAATAACTGGCACCATAGTAATAGGTTGGCATCAGTTTGGGCATGTATTTTTCTTTATAATCATTTACAATTAGTTGACATGTTACATGTTAAATATCCAGTAAAAACTATGCATTATTTTGCAAAGGCAACCAAAGATTAGAGTGTGCCAGATGATGAAAAATAGTTATGAATGCAGTCTTTCTTTCTTTCTTTCTTTCTTTCTTTCTTTCTTTCTTTCTTTGTCTGCCTGTCTTGAATTTTGTCTTTTTCTTTCTGTCTGTCTGTCTGTGTGTTTGTGTGTGTGCATTACATCTACAGAATGTCCCCACAAAACATGGAAACCAGAGTGTGTGTGTGCCTTGCATTCTGTCATTCTCTTTCTGTCTGGCTGTCTGTTTTGCATTTTGTTATTTTCTTTCTTTCTATTTTCTGTTTGTCTGATTGAATTGCTTTTGTACTGTCTGTCTGTCTGTCTGTCTGTCTGTCTGTGTTTTGCATTATGTCTTTCTCTTTCTTTCTGTCTGTCTGTCTGTCCTGCATTTGTCTTTCTGCCTGTCCATATATTTGAATCTCACATTCTGTCTGTCTCTTTCTTTCTTTCTGTCTGTCTGTCTGTGTTTGCATATTGTCTTTCTCTTTCTGTCTGTCTTGCATTTTGTTTTTCTGCCTTTCTTTCTGTCTGCCTGCCCACCTTTTTGAATGTCTCACATTATGTCTTTCTCTTTCTGTCTGTCTGCATGTTTTGCATTATGTTATTCTCTTTCTTTTTTCTGTTGTCTGTTTTACTTGCATTTTGTTATTATCTGCCTGTCTGTCTGTCTGTCTGTCTTGCATTCTATACTTTTCTTTCTGTCTGTTTGCTGTTTTGCATTTTGTTATTCTTTGTCTTTCTTTTTTTCTTTCTTACTTTTTTCCTGTCTGTTTGATTGACTTGCATTTTGCCCTTCTCTGTCTGTCTGTCTGTCTGTCTGTCTGTCTGTGTTCTGCATTCTGTATTTCTCTTTCTGTTTGTCTTACATTTTAATTTCTTTCTGTCTGTCTGCCTCTCCGTCTGTTTGAATGTATCACATTCTGTCTTTCTCTTTCTGTCTGTTTGCTTGTCTGTCTGTCTGTCTGTCTGTCTGTGTTTTGCATTTTGTCGTTCTCTTTCTGTCTGTCGTGCATTTGTCTTTCTGCCTGTCCATCTGTTTGAATGTCTCACATTCCGTCTTTCTCTTTCTTTCTTTCTGTCTGTCTGCTTGTTTTGCATTTTGTTATTCTCTTTCTTTCTTTTTTCTGTTTGTCTGATTGACTTGCTTTTGTACTGTCTGTCTGTGTTTTGCATTATGTCTTTCTCTTTCTTTCTGTCTGTCCTGCATTTGTGTTCTGCATTCTGTCTTTCTCTTTCTGTCTGTCTAGCATTTTGTTTTTCTGCCTTTCTTTCTGTCTGCCTGCCCATCTGTTTGAATGTATCACATTCTGCCTTTCTGTCTGTCTGTCTTGCATTCTGACCCTTCTCATTCTGTCTGTCTGTCTGTCTGTTTTGCATTTTGTTTTTCTTTTTCTTTCTTTTTTCCTGTCTGTCTGTCTGTCTGATTGATTTGCATTTTGCCCTTCTCTGTCTGTCTGTCTGTCTGTGTTCTGCATTCTGTCTTTCTCTTTCTGTCTGTCTTACATTTTGTTTTCTTTATTTCTGTCTGCCTGTCCATCTGTTTGAATGTATCACATTCTGTCTTTCTCTTTCTGTCTGTCTGCCTGTCTGTCTGTTTTGCATTTTGTCGTTCTCTTTATGCCTGTCCCGCATTTGTCTTTCTGCCTGTCCATCTGTTTGAATGTCTCACATTCTGACTTTCTCTTTCTGTCTGTCTGTCTGTCTGTCTGTCTGTCTCTCTTGCATTTTGTCCTTCTCTTTTTGTCAGTCAGTCTGTCTGCATTTTGCATTAGATTGACTTGCATTTTCTCCTTCTCTGTCTGTCTGCCTGTGTTTTGCATTCTGTCCTTCTCTTTCTGTCTTTCTGTTTTTGCCCTTCTTTCTTTCTTTCTTTCTTTCTTTATTTCTTTATGTCTTTCTGTCCTTGGATCTGTTTCTCTGTCTTACAATCTATCTTTCTCTTTCTGCCTGTCTGTCCGACCGACTTGCATTTTGTCCTTCTTTTTCTGTCTGTACAGTATGTCTGCCTATCTTGCATCCTGTCTTTCTCTTTCCGGCTTTCTGTCTGTCTATCTGTTTGTTTGTAAGTATTGCATTCTTTCTTTCTTTCTTTCTCTTTCTTTCTGTCTGTCTTGCATTTTGTCTTCTTATTTATCTGTCTGTCTGTCTGTGTTTTACCTTGTCTTTCTCTTTTTATCTATCTGTCTTGCATTTTCTATTTCTGTCTGTTTTTCTGTCTGTGTATTGTATTCTGTCTTTCTTGTTTTGTTTTGCTTTGCTTTTCTTTCTTTCTTTCTTTCTGTCTGTCTGTCTGTCCATTTGTATGTCGCCATTCTGTTTTCTCATTCTGTCTTTTTTAAGTCTGTCTGTTTGCTAACTTGCCAGATCCAAAAAGAGGTTTGTATGTAGTATGAATTAGATTGTCTGTCTGTCTGTCTGTCTGTCTTTCTTTCTCTTCTTTCTTTTTTTTAGTGTCCATTCCCCATCCATTCCTAAGCTGTGATTCCCATCCTCTTGTTACAACAACGCTGCTTCACTTGAACAGGTGGGTGGGGTTTCAGAGCAGCCCAGCCCCTGCCTTCCTCTGCTCATCCACTAAGCGAAAGAGAGAGACTAGAGGAGGGAGGAGTGGGGAGGAAAGAGAGAGAGAGAGCCAGACTGATTCTCAGAGCCTGAGAATGGAACGGCAGTGTGTGAGAGCGAGCGAGAGCATGCGAGTACTCTGAGTTTCTGAGTCCACCTGCGTATCACAACATCATCACAACAGTATCACTTCAGTTTCCACAGGACGACAGAGCAGATTGCCATCACAGCATACAGAGACTAAAAAAGAGACTTAACAAGGGAACACAAGAAGGAGAAGAAAAGACTCTGAATTAAAGAGACAAATCTATAGAGCCTCTCTTTATAAAAGGGGGGCACGTCGAGGGGACCGACACCAAAGAGTCTTGCGTGTGCATTAAGTTTCCAAGATTTGCTTTCTTTACTTGATGCCTCAAATGTCGCCCACCCTCCAAAGTGTCGTGATGATCCTGGACTTCTGTCTGATCCTGTGGCTGACAGGTCACGGTAAGCTGCCTGGTCTTTCTGTTTTCTTCTGTTGTATTGTGCTGTGTCAGTGGTCTGTGTGTCTCTGGGAGTTTGTAAAGCACTCTTGTGCACCCGCCCTGAGGTTTATGTTTTTGTATCTTTCAGATAGTGCCGTGGCATCTTGTTTGTCCAATATGTGAGTTTTGTTGAATCCCAGAACTTATTTCACCATTGTAAAAATAAAACTTGTAAGGTCATGCTGTATTAAGCTTCTAACTGAAGGCATGTCAAAGGGCATTCAGCTCACAAAGACGCCTATTAGCCGCGGACACAATGCACCCCTCACTCGCGCGGTTATTCTTAGAAAGTCCCGGAGTCTGTAAACACTGGGCTTAGTATTAGCTGATAGATGTTTTATGCGGTTTGCCACCAGAGGGTTGTCTTTAAAAACAATTTAAATGAATCGCAGGCTGCCTGCGGAGACCTCTGAGAGGGGTCGGCGGCTCGCTCCCACCGTGAGCGAGGGGAGCGACAGAGGGGAAGTTCTGGCAGCTCCTTGGTGTTAAATAGATTGACTTGATTGTTCACACAAGTTCAGATATATTTAAAAGCACTGAGCCTCGAGACCTCATTTGACATCTTTGTGTCGGAATCTGCCAGCAATTTGTGTTTACATATGTGGAATTGTTTGAATAATCTGACTTCAGTGTCACATATCCGTGCTCTGTTCGTGTTTGAGGAGATGAACTATTTAACTCCTGCTATCTTTTTGCATTCTATCTTTATCGCTTCACAGTCACAAAGCACACAAAATCAAAGCTGAGCCGAGATGAGAGCGCAAACTTACAGTAAGGACCTGCTTATCGCTCCACTTGTTTTCTCTCTCCAACTCTCATTAAAAACACGGCAAAGACCCCTGACAATCCGAACACGTAACGTCACACATGTACACAGAAACGAACGCTCTCGGGAAAGAGCGCGGCGTTGTTTTGAGTGTGACAGTGGGAATTATGAAGACTTCTGCTGCTTGTTTTGTAGATCATGCCTCGGGAGGCTGTCAGCTTTATGATCTAGTTTATTTTTTATAGCAGTGTTAGCGTGTTAGTATACCCTGCTATGTATTCAGCTTATACGTTTTTTAATGGGTTGATTTTATTATTATTTAATTTAAAAGACAGACGGGGAGGTTCAGATTTATATGATGATCTGTAAACTAAAACACAAATATTGTCTTTGACCCACTCTGAGCATTTCTAATTGCTTTGCTAATTGCAAACGCTGACTGTTTTATTGCCATCCTGGCTAACTTGTTAATGCCTTGAAGGTGTTAATTTAATTTGTTATACTGAAGAAGAAAAAAATCATTGGTAATGAATTTATGAATGAAGTGGAAAGTGTATTGTATTATCTTATGTGCTGGCCGAATATTTGATGTGTTTACTGTTGCTGGCAATGGGAAGGCAGTCAAACAGTTTGTCTTATCTCCGTGTAACTTTTAAAAGCTTTTAGAAGTTGTATCGTTTTGCTTTGCTATGCAGTTGAGCTGAGCTAGTTATTGTAGTAATAAAATAAAAGCTGGCCAGCCAAGACAGGTAAACAAGAGATAAACAACAGACAGTCTTGTCGCACTGCTCCGGCCCCAGGGGATGGCAAGTTCCCCAAAGCTAAATTGTGTTTTACAAATTATTGCCGTTTATGGAGCCAACCAGTGACAGCGAAATAAATATATACGAAAAACAAGAGAAAAACAAGTGTTTTATATTTGTTTAAGAGAGAAAATGTGTGTGTGTGTGTGTGTGTGTGTGAGGATGACAAAAAGTCCAATAGCTGTGCTAGAAGCTTGGAGCACTTTCTTCGCACATCTCTCTCTCTCTGTCTCTCTTTCTTTCTCTCTCTCTCTCTCTCTCTCTCACACACACACACACACACACACACACACACACAAACACACCTGATGACATGCCTTAACCGATGGCACACAGGCGGGCAGAAGCTTACCCCTCAGAAAGCTGTCGCACCACAGCCAAACCTTCTGTCCAAAAGCCCGTCTCTCTCTCTTTTACCCTCTTTTGCAGTTTTCTCTCTCCTCCTCTTTCTTCTCGCTCTCTTAGTCATACAGCAGTTTGCTCATTTTCACAGAAGCAGCAGTTCTCCGATGCTCGACCTCTTTCAATCTGTCCACTTTTCCAATTCTCCTGTTTTTATAGATCCCTCTGTTGAGAATTTTTTTCTCTTTATCCGTTTTCTGTCGCTGCCTATGTCAGAAGGGAAATCTGTGTTTTTTACAGAGTTTCAGTGAACTTTTAATGAAAAACCTTTTTTAAACCTGTGTACAGTTTTTGTGGATTTTTAGGTAATATAACACTTGATAAATTATGACATTAGTGTTTTCTTTCTGTCAAAATGAAAGGAAACATACCGGGTTTAAAGGTAAAACACAGATAACCAGTTTGTTCTAATGTGTTTTCAAATGTAACTTTTGATTTAAAATGTGATGTCTATATGTCTATATATATAGAAAAAAATCTATATGTCATAAACGTCCATTTAAACTATTGAGGTTAATAAAAAACTAGATGAGTCTACGAAAAATGGCCCCCAAGAGCTTTTAAGACATAAAATATCCATTGGCCATTAAAGGGTTAATATAGACTCGCCTTTCATCCCCCATCCAACACTCCCCTCCAATACTCAATAACATTATAGAGTGTCTCATTAAATTCTCTACAGCCTTCCTCTTCCTCTCTCATGCTGAAGTCCACTGGGGGCAGTGTGGCATAGATCTGAAGACTCATGCTGTATCCGTCTGTCCATATTCCTTTCGTCCTCCATCACTCCTCATCCCTTCTTTCCGCTGTGTTGTTCTGATAAATGAGGCAGATGCTCCTCATGCCTCTTTTGGTGTTAAGTCTCAACACAGCCAAGGGCATAAGCTGCGTCTTAACCCTGGAAAGCAGGATTTAGTGCAGTCTCTCTCTATCTTTCTCTCTCTATCTTTCTCTCTCTATCTCTCTCTCTCTCTCTCTCTCTCTCTCTCTCTCTCTCTCTCTCTCTCTCTCTCTCTCTCTAAGCTGCACCTCAGCAGGCTGGTAATTAAAATAGCCAAATCTCGACTGCCTCATACACGTATCAGAGGAATCAAACATCTCAAATGTGTTTTCATCTTAAACGCGAAACAATTTTTCCCTGGTCGGCCTTAGCGAGTCATTATTTGCAACATCGTAAATCCTTTTCAACATGCGCACGGGCCAAATCCGATCAAATGTAATGGATTTACTACATCTCAGTCATATTTCAGGGTTAATTAATTTCACATTTCCGCATGGCATTCGTATTTCCTGGGCTGAGACATTTTTTATCCTTGGATTAAGCAGTTATGTTCTAATAATGGTTCCTCGGTTGCAAATTGCAACTCGAAAGCGAATGCATATCGGTGTACTTGCGTCGTTCTTGTCATTCTTCATCGACAGCTGAAGAAAAAGAGCTGACACTAGATCTGTGTACTGATACATACAGTACTCTGTGTGATGGTGTTAATGAGTTCGTGCCTGGTGTGAGATCCAACCCTCGAAATGTGATTTCATAAGCCTTGAACTGTCTAATATAACCCTGAACATGTTATTATCACCCTTAAGTAAACATTGACTTCTGTAATTCCTTAAAAGGCATATTTATATTGTATACAGTATATACTTAACCTCCGTTGTTTTCGAGAATTTGTTGCTATTAAAAGTTTTTATGATATCCACAGTCATGGATAATTTTGGGACTTGAGGACTTGAATAGTCATAGTATCTAATAAAATGTTTTAAAGGCATATACAAATTACATTTTTACAGTATGAATATTATACAAATATTTTCAGATTAATAAGTATAGGATAAAAATTGCAATTTGTTTCCGCAGTTGACACATAAGGTGTTCTCATCCCATCATGAGAAATCCTGCAAACTTTACCACAACTTTCCAATCGAAGGTGTTTGTAGATGCAATTAAATGTTTTGTTTTGTTTCTTTACTCGAAAATTTAAAGAGTTTTTTTCTCTCTTTTCTGTGCTGTTTGCACCTCCTCAGATTCAGGTCAAGAGAACATAGCCATTAATTTTGCCTTGATTCCTCAAATCCAGTGAGAGCAGCTTTGCAAAGCTACCCTGTGCATAAACAAAATGTGTTTACTGTACTTTATTAAGCTGCACGAATAAACCACAAAGCAGACTTTAACCATTAGAAGCATCCAATCCCTGACCCACCACCCTTCATCTCTCTCCTCCAATCCCACAACCCTGATCTGTGCCCATCCTCTCTGTCCTCTATGCTTATGAAGCTATCTCTGAGGAAATCTCACAGCCCTCAAGCTGAATTGCTGGATTTATCCAAATTGGTGCACTTTTTGAGAAATGGGAATTATGGAGGATTACGTGTCTGCTAAGCGCGATGTTAAGTAATTCAACCAGATGCTGCTGTGCTGATGAGGTCACCTGCCGAGCATCCCCTCGGATCTTTCTGTTTATTCTGTAAGGATGGGCGGGGAGTCAAAGGTTTGGGGGTGGTGACGGTAGGGATATGGCCCTCTCAGTGAATCAGTGTCGGGTAAAGAGAGGTTGGGGAAGGTCAGTCTCCCAGGGACACTACAAGGATTTTGCTAAAGATTATGGTAGAGATTAAGGCCACCTAAATTGCAACCTAACCAGAGATGTTGTTCCTGTTTTAACTAGTATATTTTGCTATGCGCCTACTAACCTAGATTAAAATACTAACTCAAATGTCATTATTTAGACTGTCAAACTAAACTATTTGAACCAAGAAGTGAAGCTGGAGCTGGTTAGCAATGTCTAGTTAGCCCTGCTGGTAGATGCTGTAACGAAACCTTTATGAGGGAACTCGCAGCATTGAACTTACCTCTCTATCTTCCGGGTTTGGCATCATCAGCCAATCAGCATTCACATTACATCAGTTTTTTGTGATGTCACAGGGCATTTGTGGCAAAGGGAACTAGCACAAAAACATGCATCCGAACCATACCGAGTTGTATCAGCATGCAGGTCGCATACTTCGGATTACATACCTCTTCGTTCTGAGCCGGTCAGCTCTTCTAGGGGCAGACTAAAAATCGACCCACATACAGTATTGTAAGAGGTTGTTCGAATTTTCCAGGCTGCTGTAAATCCCTTGTTCTTCTGTGCTGTTTCTTAGATGTAGTGTATCCAGTGAGGCGGCCTGCTGGTAAATAAAAGTGAGAGAGTAAACGTTTGACTGCTCTGTTGTGTTGCTGGAGGAGCTCACAGATGTATGCAATGTGGCAGCACACAAAACACTGGAGGAATTGGGTTGCCAGTCTGACAATGGCGGGAGATTTTGGGCAAGTTTCTGGGACGGTGGCAATATTACACCTGAATGAACTGGATGGTCCCTTCTCTTTCACAGCTTACTGGTCTGGTGTCACACTTGAATGTGTTACATGACTTCAAGAGAGTGACCCGACTGTGTTGTGAGTACATTTGTGTGGTAATAGTGGGGAGTTGCATTGTCGCAGCAATGAGCCATTGTGTGGCAATATAAATGCTAATCAGTCTTTAAACTTTTACTATGGGAATCATGGATAGAAAAAAATACTTAAGGTGAGTACCTGCTATTATGAATGAAATGAGCAAAATCTGTATAAGAGTGCTGGGGCCAAATCTCCAAATCACTACAGACCGCCAGAGCACTTGAACTATTAAAGGTAACAGAAAGCTTTGTGTACAGCATGTAGCGTATGTGTGTGCTTTGGTATGACTGATGTGGCCTGTTATGTATAGCTTGAGAAAACTTTTGTTTTATTATTTGTGGATTTTGTTTCTTAAACATTTGCATTCTTAAAAACACCGTACTAAAACACTTTGAAAAGAATTTTGCAGTCAGATTCATTCAATTTCCTTGGGTCTAACCATGTTGCCTGTTGTGCCCAGTTTTGGCAATTCTTGCTCTCCTTCAGATAGATTTTCGATTTATTTTTAAGTAAGTTACAGAAGTTTTCCGAATTCCACTGTTCTTTCAACACTTTTTACATCTGTTTGCAGGAATACTAATGGCTACTGTCTTGACATCCAAGTTCTCCAAGCAGAACTCAAATACATTTGCAGCTCTCATCCATACTAATTCTGCTAATTAGTGTGTTGAGATGAGAATTACTAGACAGACAGAGACTTTCTTTCTTTCTTTCTTTCTTTCTTTCTTTCTTTCTTTCTTTCATTTATTCAATGATTAATAAAAACATTGACTGTGCATAGTTGACCATGTACAGTCAACGCTTCAAGTCCCCCCCATGTGTAATACTACACCCTTGAAAGACACAAAATACAAAATGCGGAACATTTTATTGCATAAATTAATAAATTCTCTAATATTCCACAAATGTTATACATACTCAGTTTCTATAGCTTAATGCCAAGGTAATGTCTTAGACTTCCCAGAAACATGTATATTGATCAAATGTAGCGTATTATATACTGCCTCGTTTCATCTTGTTTGTCTATAATAGTCAGAACCGTATTGAAACTTTTGCAAAAGCAGGTACACGTCACAAACATGCCATACATTCCTCCCATTTTATTTAAATTCAAAGAGAACATCAATGAAAAGATAAATGATGAATAATGTGGCTTTATCGATTACTGCCATGGAACAAAAGAGGTTTTGCATGCTCTCAAAGCGGTTTTGAATTTGGTTAGCGAAGGACTTTGCTCTTTGCACATCTCAACGTCCTTTATTCTGTTATTTTTCAGTTTCCAGCCTCCGTGTTCACAGCATTGTTGCGCCTAAAAATTTATTTTTTTCTCAGTTTGGGCTTTGTCTTTCCAGTTTCAGAGTGCTTCTCTGTAAGGGGGAAAACACAGGCACACTATAATTAATGTAGCGTAGGCTTTTATGCATTATGATTTGGTTCCTGTTGAGATCCTATTCACAGAGAACTTCTATTTATTTATTTTTTATGGTTATTTATTTAGACATATTTAACAGCGGTGTCCTGCAAGCTTCGACTTTAAATGGAGTTTAATAGCGTGGAGTTATTCAATGCCAGTGCGGTGACTGAAAAAATGCTAATGTGCCATCAGGGTGGCTAAACGATTTGCTATCCTTTCAATCGTGCTGGCAGGGGATTCTCTCTGGCTAGCCTCCCGGGCCGGTTAACAGTGGTCTCCGCTCGGTCCCTTGAGAACATTAGTGGGAATCAGCGAGCCGGGCAGGAGGCGCTGGCGTGGCGCTCTGCCGTTTGGCCACAACCCAGCTCCCCGCGGCCCTGCCCTCGCCCCCGCAAAAAACCCCACCCATCCACATAGGAATCGCTACTTAAATTGGATTTAATCAACTCCTCAATGGCTCTTTGGAGCTCAGCTAAACAGAGAGGAGTTAACATTGAGGCAGAGAATGGTCTGTCTGTTATTGGAAATGGGGGTTGGAGGCGATGCAAGGGTCTCCGGGAAGGCCAGTGATAAAGGTGCTAACATTCAGAGATTGGATTAAGAGCAGAGTGCCCTAAAAGAGAGTGCAGTTTATTGAAGCCTTATCTTAAGTGATGATGTTAGCATGAAGAGCGGTATAATAGCAGCAAAGTGGACTGCAGTCATATAAAAAGATCCGGGCCTGAGGGTGAAAGAAGATGATAGACTGTAAGTGTATGCAAGGTCAACATATTACACAGACCACAAGACTGCTGGGTTTGTGTATTTTATTAGCAGTTAGAGATTATGATAGACTTCGTTATTTTTTAGATTTCTTTGAGCTGAAGATGTTTGACTGAAGTAGTTTTGAACAGTGTTGTTCTGCCTTTTATTTGGTTGACCATGAATATTGTGGATAATGTGCTGGAATGAGAAGGAAAATGGGGTGAGGAGAGATTTGAGAATTGTAGAGAGACATTTCTGTACTTTTGGAAAGAGAAAAAAGTAATTTTGGAGGTATGTAGGAAAGTCAACAGCTTCAGTTGTCCAGCAAGGCAGGAAGGGATTCTTGGAAGAGATTTGCAGGTTGTTATTTGGTATCGTGATTGTGAAGTCTCCCCATGCACAAAACTGGTAAAGCTCAACGGAAAAGACATTGATTTACATTTGAAAGTAAATGAAAACTGTTGGTATTTTTTTACCATTGGCATGGCTGTCTGTACATGTCCTATTTTTCCCTTAACATAAAATGTATACTTCATTTTTAATATCACAAAATACTAAACTCAGTGCTTCTTACCTGCAGCAGAAAACCGCAAAAAATAGAATTTTTTGTCAGGATGAACAAATGTGCTGAAACACATTCACTCTTGCGGTTTGTAAGTCTGATTCTGCAAAAGAGATGATGTGTAAGTGTGGCCCCTTGACACCAGAAAGTTGTAAGTGTTACCAGAAAGTTCTGGGGTGTCTCATTGTCTTTCTTGATGTTTCATGTGCTTTCATTGTTGCCATTTCTACAGCCTTTTTTAAGGAAAAGGCACTTTCATACCCCAATGGTCATCCACGTTTGCTCTTGAGATTGATAGACTTGTTAAAGAAGATGGAAAGACTTTAATTGGATTATTTCTGTTTTGTGTTATATGTTTGAATTCTTATCCAATGCCTCTCCACAAAATCATTGAAAATATGCTGATATAGAGTAAGGGTTTACGTTTAGATTTGCTTTTGGATGATTTAAGTTGAAATGCACTTCAATCCTTATGCCAAACTAACAAATGCATAGATGACAAATGTTATCACCTATACATGTACAACAGCTTTATTCATCTCCATTGTGTTGTGTTAAAAGAATTATAGCATTCTGACTCTCAGACAAAAGTATGCCATACATACACGGATAAAGACACACACACTCTTTGAGTGCGAGAGCACATTGAAGTGTCAGAGACAAAAGCGTCTTTCAGGCCTTCTGCCTCCTGCGATTGAAGGTTGCCAAACAAGTAACTTTCATCTCGTAAACCAGCAGACAAGGCCAACAAAGGCAGAGGACACTTCCAGCATGCCGGGTGTGAGATGAGAGGGGTAGAGAAAAGAAAATGAATTATGGGACTCTTTTCATGTCTGGGCCTTTATGGCATCCTCAGTGAAAATACGTCTATACTTCACAGTACTTTCCATCTCCTCTATCGCACTCATCATTTTGGCTCCGCCGAGGTGAAAATGGAAACCGGACCCCATCAAAAGGCTCGGGTGCAATTAAGGGGGCAAGCGTGCCGGCCACATTCAGGAGAGGTGCGGCCCCCCGATGTTTCCTCACTCTAATGAGAAAGGATGATGAAGAGGAATGTAAGCCACCCAAGCCCCAATTTTCCTCATAGGGAAAGTAAAACGCTCAAAGTTTGATGAATGTAAAGCCATCAGCAGAGGTTTTCCTTTCATTCTATGTGTTGCACAGAATGAGCCGCGTTGCTCAGGTGGGCAATATGAATTAAAGGCCCCTTGCATTATAGCTTGATGGCATTGCCTTCAGGTTCTCTGTATCTGTCAATAAGACGCGAGGAAGCAATGTTACATGATTTTGTTCCTCACTTGTTACTGTCAACTGCACTCTAAAACTCCTGTTTTTAACTTATGGTTGGTTGAAATATGGACAGAGCTAACCATTGGGTTAAATTTATTATATAGGTTAATTTAAATTCAATAGTTGGGTTTGTCCATATTTGACCGAGCCAACACAAACTTCTGCCAAAGCCACAATCAATTGAAATCACACATGAGATCTCTTTCATATCTCTAGACTGGAATGAAATAGATATTTACTGTGTATCATACAAGGCGCAAACAAGTCTGAGGTATCAAATGATCATTTCCCATCAGATCCTCCAGGACCAAAATTATCTGAGCTTCCCAATCCACATTCATGCTATTGTCGCTCTTATTGTATGTTAACAATTTGTCTATTTTCATCTCTCCTAGGGAATTTTACGAGAAACATCTGAAACTGATACTTGAAACCTAACTGATGAATCAATAATTTCTCCTGAGATTTGAAACATCAACAACTGAGCAATAAAATATTCCTCATGGGCACCTAGAGTAGAATACCATTGACAGAAAATGTAATAGCCATCTATTTTTCTTCTTTGCACTACATGTAGTTTTCTTAAACATTGTCATATGTAGAAACCAGAGTCTGTGTCTGGTGGAGCTGCACCTGTCACCTGTCAAACGTGAAGAGACATTTTCATGTCGTTCCTAATATATTTGTTTAGGTGTCTTGATGTGAGAAACAATCCACAGATGCGTCACCATGTGGACTTTTTTAAACCCAGTTTTAAGCATCCTATTGTGGATTTTGCACTCAAGTCAAAATCATTGAAAGATGTAGGTTTGTGTGTCTTTGAATGTGTCACAATAGAAACGTCATATATACTGTAATAGTCCAGCTTTTATTCCCCTGACTCAACAAAGAGATCAAAATAAGAAAGAGATATAACGATGGAGATAGCAGAGGGATAAGGCAGCAAAGGCAGTAGTAAGCATGAGAAAAATAGAAAGTTGAAGTACAGAGAGTCTGGTAACTCTGACTGGTGAAATTCTCTTAGCTGAATTAATGATGTCGCAACAGAAGAGATCTGCCCAGTGGAGACCTGATCCAGATTTCAACCTGAGGTCCCTGGAGGTGGAAGCCACTCAGCACGATGGTGGAATGGGCCACAGCGTCATAAACCAACCCTGAGCAGAGCCGCCGGGACCCTTTTTATCACTACACTTGCTCCAGTGTTCCCCTGCTCCCAAATTATGTAGGACATGGATGGAAACAGAGCGATATGTCTATGTGTGTGTGTGTGTTTTGGTGGCGCGTATTTATCTCATCTAAAAGAGGCTATGCAAACCTCATAAACTGCCTTGATGTTTTTAAGCAACATAACAAAAGATGGAACTTCCTAAATGTTGTTAATGTTGCATCATGTTAAGGTCATGTGTTTAAGTCCCAGGGAACACAGATACTATTGAAAAAGTACAGTATAATTTGAATGCAATGTAAGCACATGACTTGGGGTAGCACAAGAAGGTCTTTGGTTTGAGCGCCAGCTAGGTCAGGTGGCCTTTCTGTGTGGAGTTTGCATGTTCTACGTGTCAGCATGGGTTTATTCGGGGTACTCCGGTTTCCGCCCACATTCCAAAAACATTAGGTGAAAAGGAGAAACTAAACTACCACTCCCCTAACCTGTGTGTAGATCAATCTGTGTATGGATTAACCAGTTCGCCATTAATATAGCCATAGATGCTTGGAATGGAATGAAGAATAAAGAAAGAACATGACTCAAATTTTGCATTAGCATGTTGCTTAATCTAATAATGTGGTATTGTATAAACCTACAAATACATAGCACACATAAACATAAGAAAACTAAATTTTGACTATTGAATATAATTTTAAGTATGTTTATAAAGCCATTTCATTTGCTTTATTTGCTATATTTACAGTGTCACTGAAGTTGGCACAATGCATTCTGGGATTGCCCTTATCACAAAGCATATATGCTATGATGTTTTGAATTAATCAAATAAAGTTTAAAAGGCAGATTAATTGTAGGGTGTGTTCAGAAAAAAAGATCCTAAATGCCTTAAAACTACAGGCTAGGTATATGACTTGGTAAGTTGGAGCCCATCCGTTCGACCAAAATACAATTATACAGTAGACCACTGTGAGACAAACTCTGTGATGATAAAGTTAAAAGATACAGTTTGCAAATAAATAAATAAATAAACAGAATGAATAGTGAAGAGAAAAAGAGATCAAAAGAAAAGATCAAGAAAAACAGCATGAGGAAGAGATGAAAGATGGTCGGATGATGGGGACCCGGCTCTCACAAAGGCAAATTACCAGCTTTGAGGATCGAAAATGTGTTTTCATTTCCCATCATTGCATGTAATGAAAATGGAGCAAAAATCAGTCGGCATTACTCCGTCCCTCTCCACTGCCATCCGCGACACCCCCTGCTCAGAGTAAGACGCGCTCTGCGACTGGAGAAAGCCTGCGAGCATATGTCATTAAAATGCTTAGACGAGTGGAAAAGAACGGTGGGAGATGGCAGTGAAAGGGAGGGCAGAAGACATTACGTCGAGGAGGGACTGTCAAACAGCATCAGCCTCTCTCGCTCCAGATACCTCCTGCCGTATTTACAGGTCAGAAGAGGAGAGGGACCCCACACGGGCAAACGAGGCTTGTCCTGTGAGAGTTTATTTGAGAGAGAGAGAAAAAGATAGATTCAGACGTGGGCAGACAGATGCCAGTGTGCTCTCTGGCCATCTATCCAGTGACAGGTGTGAGTATTGTTGTCTCTAATTGTACGAGAGAGGGGCTGCAGGCCAATCGAGACAGGGATACAGCAGCCAGACCTGGCACTTGCTGCCGTAGTGCAGAAGGGTCAAGCGCTTTATCTGCGAATTCTGGACAATTAGGCACAAATAATTGTTTGGCTAAATTGAATGTGTGAAGGAGTTTCCAGGGGTCTGTTTCAATATTTAATGACCTTATATTTACTACAGAACAGCTGCATGTAATTGAACACATATTGTTTTGTAACGGTGACTTGGTGTACGCATTCGGATCCACGGGAGAAGAGCAGCAGCTTTAAAACAATAGATGTTCAACTAGAGCAGTGTTTCCCAATCCTGGTCCTCAAGTACCCCCTTCCAGAAAGTTTTAGATGTCTCCTTATTTAAAACACCTGATTCAACCCATCAGCCTCCTTCCAGAATGGTTAACATGTCTCCCTAACAAGCTGATGACTTAAATTAGGTGTGTTAAAAAGGAGACATCTAAAACTTTCTGGGAGGGGTTACTTGAGGACCAGGATTGGGAAACACTGAACTAGAGGAAGATGCTGTGGCCCAGACGTTTTTCCATTGTGGTAGAAAAAAATGTAGTACTAGAACTTTTAGAGTGAAAGAAAAGGACACTATAGTTCTTCGGGGAACCCAAGAGGTCTCACTTTAAACAAAATATATGTGTATAAGAGAACACTATGGTGATTCTGAATGTAAGATGCCTAAGTAAAGGGCTATTTTTGTAATGTTCAATTCAAAAGGAAGAGGAGATGAGGAGGACAAGTCAAGGATCTTGTGTAGGCACATCGGCGTGTGTATGACAAGGATCTGTGCAACAACACAACACAAGGAAGGGTGCCACTGCGCGTTTGTCACGGCCAGCACAAACTTGCATAGTGAGGAAAAGAGAGATGGAGCGAGATTTTCCCCGGGCTCTGAGACTCTGTCATTCTGATTAAGTCATGCAGAGCAGTAAAGAAGAGCTGGGAAATCAAATCAGTGCAATGCCGCGCAACGCATGTGGAGAATCATGGGGGGAAAACAAGCACGGAGAGAGAGCTAAAAGGATGAAAGCAATACCAAAGTGTCAGAAATGGATACTTTTTTTGGACTAAAAGGTCTTGCTGGGGCCACTGCTGTCTTTGCCCTCCCAGACTATCCCCTTCAGATGTCTGGCACTTTCAGAAGTTCAGGAGACAACATGACAGAAAGAATCTTCTGCATGCGAGAAATGAGAGGATGGTCAAAGGGTAAAACTGAGGAGGGGTTTCTGGTTTCTGGGATGGGCATTTTCATAATCTTATGGCACATTTTCATTGCATAGTCTGACTCGATACAGCTCATTTTGGGGATGGGGGGTTCCACTGTGTATGTACAGTACCTGATACTTACTTTAGTATCACATCGGTTGAGGTTCTAAGCAAACCATAGTGATACTAAAATGTGACAGGTAAACAATTTAAATCACTGATTGGTCAGAGAGAATCATCACTACCAGCATCATTGCTAAATGCATCATTACACTCTAAAAAAAAAAGTTCTAAATAGCATATAAAATATAAAATTGGTTCCCCTGTGATTACTAAGCAGTGAACCACTTTTAGGGGTTAACCACACCGATGTAGAACATGTGTAGCACCTGTGTAGAACCATATTGTGCTATGTAGAACCATAAGTGGTGCTATAGTCATGCTTTAGCACCACTTATGGTCCTACAGAGGTACTATATAGTTTTAAAAATGGTTCCCCTATGATTACAAGCTTTTAGTACAATTAGTATCTGTAGGTTCCTTGTGCACTGTTGAGCAAACCAAGTTACGTCGTCATTTGTGGTTTGTTGTACAAGTTCCCAAACTCCCTTTTGTGTAATAACCTCCATGCCAAAAATCAAGAACACCATTCCATCGATATGCACCTTTGCTCCGGTGTTGTGCATTTGTTTTGATATAGTTTACAATGATGTCATGACAGTAGAGGCACTGCAACTGTAACAATAAGCCCCGCCCACTTTGAAGTGGCACTAAACTGCAGTGGAAAAGAACCATTTAGGTGCGAAGCTGTGCTTTTTGAAAGAGTACTACCCCAGTGACAGCAGGGGTACATACAGTATCTTGACTGTGTAGCACCATCCTATTTAAGAGTGTTGAATTAGTTTTGAGAAAAATTCTAGCATCTATTCATCCGCTAGCCATTTTTAAAATCATGCATTTACACCCCGACACTCACACAAAGAACCAAGTGTAATATTATGTTTAAAATGGCTCGTGACAGAAGCTTGATGTCCTCAAGCAAAAATATCTAGGACTTACAAATTCAAGTGGTAACTATTTGTGATGGCTTCAGGTAATCTTGCAGATTACGCAGAGATGTTTGTGTTAGAACATTGAGTTCTTCTGAAGAACAATAGCACTTTGATAGATTCTTTGAGGCAAACGCACACAGCAAGCATTCAAATTGAGTTGTTTCATGTCGAACTCGTGCGACTTTGATGGTGAACGTTTCCTTCGGTTTTAGACGTTAACATTTAGATCAGAACAGACATGTCTTTTGTCTATACACACGATGCTTTGTCAGAGACAAGATGCAGTAATGGATGAATATTTAATAAAAGGACTCCAGACAAACGCACGTACACACAAATATAAACAATAATCATAACTCATTTATCATGTCTGTAGGGATAGGGACTTTTGTATGTCTACATTTGTTTGTCATTTTTTCTCCCAAGGACATTAAGGAGACATTGCAGAGAAACGGAAAGCTCCATTAATCTAATCAAAAGTAAATTTGATCTCGTTTTTCCTCTTGATCTTTTCACAGTGGGTATAACCATAATGACCGAATCCATCTCTTTAGCTTTGGACTAGTAGGATGTTCACAGCCTGAGATGCGAAAATAGATTTGTTCAACATTCCCTTTTTTGATACTTTGAAGTTTTGTGGTGCAGGTGCTTTTCAGGGTCAGACGTTGTCAGCTATCATCTTCTGAAATGGAAGAGAAGGCAGAGAGGGCATCACTTCATGTCTTATACTTTACCTTGTAAAGATGCTTTCTGACAACTTACACTTCCTCCGGACTGTATAACAAAATATTTCTGATGGTTTGGATTTAGGATTGTAAGACACTGAGCGTTTTAATGTAGTGGTCAGCAATATCGTGTGGCAGGGTATCTGTGTGGGTATGACCAGAAATAATGCTGGAACGTTGAAACAAGGTCAGTAATGTCTTAAGGTCTTTGTGGATGTTTGAAAGGGGGCCAGACGACAACAGCAGGGTTACTTAAGGATAAGAGACACTGGAGGAATGGCCACATCTGTGACTTTATAACAATGTTGCATTGTAAATAAAACTACTGAATTAACAATTACCTACATTAACAAAAAATAGCTTTATATTGCTGTAAACAAAGAAATATGACCCTTGACCACAAATCCTTAAGTCACACGGGTATGATAATAACACTTTGTAATAATGTTCAGTTGTAAAACATTAATAAGTTATTAGTTAATAATGAACTAATTATTTACAAAACATTATATATTCAAAAATGATTATTATATATTATAAATAATAATTAAAGGCTAACAATTCATGGGTTTACCTTTAGAGGATATGTAAAGCTTTATTAATGATTTGTATGCATATACACATGATTAGTAACAGGTAATAGACATCTTCAAACCATGTGTAACATTTATAAATGATGATTGGTTTACACTTAAGATTAGGGTATGCAGAAAGCTTTGTTAATGATTTATTCATGCGTTTTTCCATTATATATACACATCTATAAGAGGTGTTGAATACTTCATAGCTTGTAAGTATAAGGGCTGACTGGAGGGTATAGACAGCTGTCTTCTTTGATATACATGGAGTTTCTGACCGATGTGAGCTTAAGTGCAAAGTAAAACCGGTTCACATTATTGCTAGGCCTCACACATTCCATGCATCCAAGTCTGTGTTGGTGAGTCAAAGGACATAACATACTGTAACCCACTGGAATTATATATTTTTTGACTCAAAATGGATGTTTCACTAACGCATAAGTGCCATATTGTACCATATCGGCTAACAAGAACTTGTACACATGGATTGTTAGCATATTAGTTATTATTCATGACTGTTTAGTAATTTTGCAAATTATTAGTTCATCATTAACAAATAATTTATGAATGACTTAGAACTGCCTTAACAAAGCATTAATAAAATGTTAGCGTATAATTTTTTTTTACAATTGAACTTTTTATGAATTTCTTATAATTTATCTTAATAATGTTCTTATTTTTTGTCTTAAAAATGTTTTTTTTTTTTAAGAATCCGGCCCCTGGTTGATAATAAAACCCCACCCAATTAATATTTACATCATGTTTGGGTGGGCTCTATTTTCACCATGCTTAAACCCATCAGCTGTATAAATAAATATATCTTGTCAACCACCTACAAGACCATAGGGTCATTGCCATGGCCATGGTGGGGCCGGGAGTTTCAGGCCCAAGACCGGCCCACTTTTCCCATGATGGAATTCCGAATTAGCACTTTTGCCAAATTGTTTAAATGAAGCAACAGTTCAGCACTTACTTTTGTGTAGTTTATATAAATACCATGGTTCAACAAATAATGTAAAGGTTGAATTGAATATTAATTAAATAATAATATAATTATTCACTATAATAAAAAATCACTAAAATAAAATAATAATAAAAAGTAGTTTTACTGCATACACAGATCAAGCTTGAGTTTTGTTATCAATATTAAACTGCATAATATAGTCTATGAATCGCCATGTATTGGGTGATACATAAAAGGGGGAACTCACTCACATGGTACAACCCATGCAGAGGCTGCACGTTGCGATGTCGGAATGTGTATAGTGTTATTTAAGAGAAGATAGACTCACTAATGTGACAAATACAAAAAACAAAAACCTTGACCAGCCCAAAAGTGAAGCGGCCCATCGGGAATTCTCACGGTTCTCCCGATTACCCCGGGCCTGGTCATTGCTGAGAGTATTGCTAATAAGAACACATTTCAGTACTTTATTCTTTAAAAAATATATATTTTTGGCATTATTTTATTGCATGAAAAACAGGCATTTAATTAAATGTTAGAGGAAAAATGTTTAGGCTGTCATGGTTTTATTAACGCTGGCCTTCAAATGTAATCAGGCAAATTACTCCGATGCCTAACTAAAGACTTGAAGTTGTTTAAACAGACTATAGCACGCCATTCTCTTGAGATGAGTACTTTAAACACTTTCACTTCATAAAAAGCCCTGATTTGTCTCACTTGATATGAGGTAAAAAGATGTAAGAAGTGAAAAAAGAAACTTAAATGCAAGTCTTGAGAAAGATGGATAGCTTTGCCACTTCAGTGAACACAATGGCATTTAGTAAAACATAAATAATTAAAGCATTAAAGAGATTCTTAAAGAGATGACTTGAAGAGATGCATTGATTCAGTAAAAAAAAAAAACTTTTGTGCATTTTTCATGAATAAGTTTAAATACAGCTAAAATACCTTTATCCTACCAACATTGATTACACAGAGAGGAATATAAGTGCTTCGTAGACTGATTCCCTAACATGTAAACACTGTTTCTGTGCCCATAAGCATTAGTTTTTTTTTGAAAACGCCAACTTCCCAGATGCAGCAATGGCGGCTTATCCAATAGCTTAAATCGGAGACGGTACCATATGTTTGTCCAACCATAAGCAGACAAGTGTACCAGAAACCTGTGTAAAATTTCATTTTCATCACTAGCACCACAAAAGAGACATTTCAGTTATATAGATGGAGCTAACTGCTATAACAAAACTGATGTGAAGAGACAGTAATGGTATTAGTGTGTCACTCCATCCACCAATCATAAAGTGAGATCATTTGTCTGCCCCGCTGTTACGGATACGACAAATCGTTCAGCGTTACGCTGTAGATATATCACATGACCTCACGTCAGAGACGGGCCCATTTAATCGCACACAAACACTTACTGAAGGGATCTACAGTAAATGTCGCAGGCAATCCACGGAGATGCCTGTCAAAGTAATGGTCCACACATCACTCAAACAAGTGTCACTTCAGCGCTCAATCTTCAGATCAGAAGAGCAAAGTGTAGCTTGCCATAGATGGATCCAAGTTAGTGCTTGTTTGTGCTCTGTCATTATGTGTCAGACAGCGGAAAAATCTATTCACTTTCCACCTGTCATGGTTCTCAAACTGAGGGACTGTATAGCGTGTCGGTAAACAATGTGTCTAACGTGTCACTTGTTGTTTATTTGGTATTCGTCACACACTACACAAAATCAATGTTTCGTGTCGGTGAAGATGAACTACCTGCTTATATCTGCGGATATTGACCTCACTGGTAATGAACCGATTTAAATAAGGATAAATTAACAAACGCTGTCTAATAAACTGGGATTGTTGAATGTGATGTGTTCATTTAGTCCAAACGCTTATGAAGATAAAGCGCACATAAAAAAGTATGAAATTAAATTTGCCCTTAAAAAGTACTATATTAGTTGAATGAATTGCAGTTGACTCCAGGCAATAAGCTTTTGTTAGATATAATAGAATCAAAACAAATGTATGTAGGCTAACGTTTTTGCCTGCAACAACATTGTAGCAATCTTCCATTGAGGCAAAAAGTAGCTATGCTATTGTGTTTAAGTAGTTTATAATATAATTAATTTAATTACTAATTGTATTCAGTTGACAGCTATCTTTCTAGTGATCATTAAAAAGCATTTCGAGTCGCCATTAAACAAACAGTTGCTATTTACTGACAATTTCAAGAGCTGTTGATGGTATCAGCTGACCTGCATTTGTCCATTAACCATCTGTTATATCTCTTCAACTGACATGAGATATTCTCACAAAATAAGAAAACCGTACTTTTGTGTTCCAGTTTTAACACATTTTCGAAGGCGGCTACCCTGTGGCTTTCGAGTTAACCTCACACAGCTTTTAACAGTAGAGATTAGCAGAAGCCATATATAGAAGAGACAGCAAGCAGATTAACCCTGCTTTAACAGCCTCCTGTGGGAAAGACTGCACGACCCGGTGACTGCACGGCCCCGCTCAAGCTGTGTTCCTTTGAAAACACCTGCCCGTAACTGCTAGTTGGTTTTGGAAATCAGTTTCTCCATAAAATCCAGAGCTTTACTTTTAGTGGGATGTGAAAAACTGATCAGTGGATCAGTGGCTGTGGGCAACATTATAGTGCAATTTGTGGAGTAAAATTTATTGAATAATGCTACACTCTAGCTAATACTAATGTAGTGTTTGGTAAATTTTGGGGTTGCAGGTTGGGTTACAAATAAACATATGCTGGATTGTTTCAACTAGTGATGGGGACGAGGCCCCCTATGTCGAGTCCGAGTCAAGACCGAGTCTATGAAGGGTCGAGACCGAGTCCGTTGGTTTTCAAATAGAGTCGAGTCCGAATCAAGACCGAGTCTTTGGGAAAGCAAGTCCGAGTCGAGACTGAGTCCTTTAGGAGTCGAGACCGAGTCCAGACCAAGACCATAAAACATATCCGTTGTCATATTCATGATTTAATTTAACCCCAGTTAAAAATCAACAGTTAGGTCTACAGACTAAGCTAGATTGGGAATTGTTTAGAAGAGCAGTCTTAACGTCTTAATATGGACTATGCTTATCCCTACCACGTGCATCATCTTCTGCCTATTTTTCTAGAGATAAATAAACGGCTCTGATGGCAGTATCTTTGCATTGCACTATGGGTTGTCATTTTCAAATAATGCCCGTCAACAATGCTTTTTATTAGTATTGTTATGTGTTGTGTTTTTTAAATGAACATAAAAAATGCGCTGGTCTTGCGGACTCGGTCTGAAATTACGAGTCATTCTCCTCTTACTGTGGTCCGAGAAGGAACGAGTCCGAGACGAATCCGAGAAAGCAGACCGGACTCGAGCACTACACTAGTTTCAACCAAGTGCTGGGCAAACTAGTGCTGGGCGATATGCCCCATTTTGAGATCGTCCTATCTTCAGCCTGTGAGATCGCCGATACACGATAGTATCGGGGGCAGTCATTTATTTATTTGTTCATTTTTTTACTCATTTATGACTTATTTAAGTCACTTAAAGTTGCAGCGGAGGGTTTTCTCGAATTTAAGAAAAGAACCGCCTTCTCCACTTTTTAAAAAAATGCAATTGCACAACACTCCTGATTAAAAACTAGGAGGACCAGTAGTCTTGATGATCCACTCGGAAAAAGAAAATCCTCCGCAATACCTTTAATTGGTGGACAAAAAAGAAGCAAGGGCAACACTGTCATGACCGCAACCTTCTTAAAACTGATGCACGAATCCGAGCGCATCATTAGGCACTCTAAAATTTCCTGCATACCAGGGAATCGTGCATTACAAGTTCAGGTGCTAGGAGTACATGCCATGCGCATTCAGGTCCGATCAAGAGTCCAAGACGTTACAAGCTCTTTCACACAAAGTGTGATGATAATAATAATCATCTCCAACTATCGTCATGAAACCCTGCTGTTGGTAATATGTCTGACGATCGTTGATACATGATACTATCGTCTATCAGCACAACCCTAGTAACAACACCCCAGTATAGGTTTATTTACTGTATAACCCAACAGTTGGTTCTCTCCAATATTTACCCAACCATGGGTTAAACTATTGCAATATTTTAAAGCATTACATTTACATTTACCTAACATGCATCTAGTTGTTCTGCATTACCGTGTAGCATTAATATCTGATGAATATATAGCTCAAATGGTTGACCATTTGCAACATAAATGTAATGGGTTCAATCCCCCCAAAAATACACAATGATAAAAAATCTACAATATGTGCACCCTGAATGCACTTTGGATAAAGGGCTGCCAAATGCGTAAATGTATATAATTTTTTTTTTTTAAGTAAATCCATACCTTATCCTCTTCAACAAATAAGAATGATCCATTTTGTCCTGAAAATTGTTTACTGCATAAACACATTTATGTCATATTAAGTACTCAACTGTATGTAACCCCTTAGCATGGATCAGGATTATGTGGGTGCACCTAGAACAACTCCAGCATGACCTGGTTTAGGGTGCAATATTGTTGAACCCATTCATAAGCATATTACAAACTAAAAAAGCATCTAGTTGTTCTGCACTTCAATTATTTGAGTGGGGTGAGCTTAAGAGGTACAGTACAAAAGGACATGACCTTTAGATAACAGAGGAAATACTAAATGCAAGGTTAATGAGGAATACAAAACAGGCACAAATTATTACAGGTGAGGAATTTGTGGAAGCCCAAGAGGTGATAAAAGAGGGAAAGGGATGGGCAATCTAAATTGTTCCTTTTAGCTCGCTAGGTAGCAGGGGATTGGGGTCTGATTTGGTGCCTGAGATGAACAAGGCATTCTGGGAAAATGAAACGGGATGACGAAGATCAGTGACAATGCAGAGGGATAATCACATGCAAATCACATCCATCTGCTCTCAATCTCTCATGCAATCTACATGCAAGACGACGGTCAATCCCATAATCCGTACAATCTGCAGCATGCCGTCATAATCCATACAGCAACCTTACCACCAAATATTACTGAAGACCCCCTGCCCCCCCCAAAAAACACCTCAACCACACATTCAAGCACTTAACCCAAATCCTGCTCATCCAGCCCACCAGCACTCCAGAACCTCAAAGACATTATCACATTATCTTTGACACTCCTCTACATCATAGTTCTGAGTGGCATCTGAGGACATGCAGGTCTCCATCTGTGATTAGATTAGATGTGGGATCAAAACCCCTTCAGGCCTATTGTTGGTTGATAATGTGTAATCTGTTGTGAGTAGAATATTGAACTGAAGAAAAAAAAATGAATTATGATGTCCGTTATTAGCAGTGAAAGAGATATGTTTTCACTTGAAGGTTTTGCAGCCATCTAAAAGCGGATTTCTTATGACTTCGAATAAATAAAAATATATTACTTTAGGGCGCAGTTTCCTGGACAGGGTTTAGATTAATCCAGGAGTAGGTCTTAGAAATATTAGGACATTTAAGTAGTTTTCCACAAACATACCTTACAAAAAACATTACTTGTGTGCATCTTGAGACAAAACAGAGGCACTGATATATGTTATGTCAATGCAAGTTGTATTTAAAGGTGCAGTGTGTAAATATTAGCAGCATCCACTGCTTACCCCTCGCTTTTGAAACACATAGAGAAGCTACGGTAGCCGCCACCGAAAAAACATGTTATCGTCGGAGACAACTTAGTAAAAAAAGTTTGTCCGTTAAGGGCTTCATGGCGGCACAAAATGGCGACTTCCACGTAAGGGGACCCTTGGTGTATGTATATAAAAACGTTTCAATCAGGTAATAAAAACATAACGGTTAAATATAAAAAGGTCTTTATAAACCCCTGATAATATAGTTTTGTATATTATTTTGCATTTCTGTCAAGAGATCCTTCAAAAAATTACACACTGCACCTTTAAAATAAGGCAGTTCAAGCATGTTAGATTGAGTCTAAGATAAGCCATGTCTGGGGAACCGCCCCTAGGTGTCTCAGTATATTAGTTTAACCATTATATTTATGCATGTTTATGCTTTTTTGTTAAACAGAAAGTCTTAGCAAGCCATTTCATTCAGTAAATAACATTGTGCATTTGGATTGTATTAACCCATAGTTGGGTCAAATATGGACAAACCCAACCATTAGGTTATAAATAAACTTATGGTGGGTTGTTTTAAGAAACCCAGTATTTGAGTTGAAACAACCCAGTAAATGAATATTTTGAACCGTTACCGGTTACACTTGTTGGGTTTGTCCACATTTGACCCAACCATGCGTTGAATCAACCCAGCATATTTTAGAGTGAACATTTAACTTAATCTAACTTTAAATGAGATCAGCTCAGGTTTAGAATTTATTTCTAGTCATAAATGACCAAACATAATGTTATTTGATTTAGTGAGTGATGCATTCAATATGCATTCAATTTTAAATTCACCTTGTCAACTAAGCAGATGCAATTTTGTTTGGTTCTACTTTAGAAATTAATTCAAGTTTGATTTCTGTCTCTCTGAATGAGCATGGAAGATTTTGCTTTTAAATAAAACACAGAAGATCTAACTTGACCGTTGTGGGGTTCTCTGAGGAAATCCAGGTAGTGCTATTGTGTTGAACTGAATGTGAGATTTAAATAAGAGAGTTGCTCAGGGAGAACAGGCTGATGAAGCCTGTCAGTGAACAAGACCCTATCCTATTATTATTAACCAGAGTCTACAGTGGGGTGTTGGTGACGGAGTTAAGGTCAATGACCAACCCCTCCACTCCATCCACCCTCAGAAACAAACCTCTAAGACCCGAGAAAATGGAAGAGAAAAAGCAATTTCCTTTGGCGCTGTACCAGCAAAGAGGTTTGAGGTAGAAACCCGGAAACTGTTTTCAAGGACAACAAAACAATTTTGCCTTTACCTTCGCCAAGTCCTTTGGTATCTCAGCATCTGAATTCAGTGTTGTTTTTCTCTTGTTTGCTCGTCTTTTTGATGCCGCAGGCAAACCGTACAAGATTTTTGCCGTCCTCCCAGTCAGCTGAACATCGTCAGACGCTTCCCATCTAAAATGGCATTTTTACTGAGACTTTCTTCTTGCTAAAAACACTCACATGCCAAATCGCTTCACAGTTGGATCTCTTTGTTGTCTCTCTAGGGACCTGGAGGCAGTTTGATGGCCTGCCGGGCAGCTCCAGGCCAGGGCTCTGGAGTTTGCGTGTGCTCCAAGGGAATGCTTTTATGGCCCTATCCTTAATTTTGCTCTACTGGAGGCTCTTTTCATTGACCACTGTGGTTTGCATAGTTCATTTGTTCACTGAAGCAGTCTGATGGATTTTGGCAGATTTTCCTAAATATCACTATCATTTTTCATCTCTACAAGCTGTTCCAAAGAATATTTCACTATAATGGTTATTTTTTAAACTCCTAAAGGTTTGCATGCATAAAGCCATTGCACTTGATGGCATTTCCGAGCTAACACAGATTAATAATAATGCATTTCTGAAGCTTCCCTTTAATGAATATGTAATGAAGAGGCGTGCTTTCATACATATGCAAAATAAAGGCCGGCTTCAATGCAAATAGATTCAATTGCACCTAAAAATGATTTATTAGGGCTAAAAGTAATTTTAGATATGGCACCTATATCTCTCTTTGTATGCTTCATCAATGTTGTACAGTGGCATTCTGATCAAGTGATATAAATATTATATAAATGCATATACATATAATGTAAATATTGTAATATATTTTTTACATATAGGCATGCATCTGTTAAAGAAATCATAAAACTTTAATTAAAAGTATTATCAAGTGGACAAAAAGATCAAGATTTAATTACCAAATCCGCCAGACTATGCCAATAAAGCACGAAACACAATTTCTTAAACTGATCAAGCTAAATAAAACCTTTTTTTTTTGGGAAAATTGATTAAATCTGAGTCTTGTAGCCTGTTCATTTCATCCGGTCACCATGCTGGGTTTAAGAGAGCCAACTATTTGTCCAAGCTTTTAACACCTGACTGATGTAAAAGCATTGATTTTTCTCTTCCACATTCTAGGCCCTTAAAAACTTAGATATTTAGTTTCCAAAAGTCTCATGGGTTTCTTGCCTCACGAGTGTCCCAGATTACTCTGAACATATTTGTTTAATTTCATCTCCAATTTTTAGCATCTATTTTTCATGACCTCATTTGACTGCTGACACATAATATTTTAATGTATACCCACCAGATTGCTCATGAACAACCTCAAAGCTCATTAATTGAGTATAAGGAAAGTTGATTCGAGTACAAACATTGATGCATTAGCTCGTGCGGTAATCTTGATCCTGTTCTTGACTTACAGTGCACTGTTGGAAGGCGTCATTTCTTTCTCCGTACAGGCTGTCGGGCAGGATAAATCTATGCATAGAGAGTAATTGTTCTCTTAGGGCTTTTCAAAGCTTTGAAATAACTGGTATTACATTGCCTCCTCCCCATTCGCCAATAACAAAGTTGAGAATGACATCTTATGAAGCTTGTTCTCATCCTAGCTTTATACAAAAGTGGAGAGAAAACAGTTGAGCTTACAATCTGTTTACCTTTTATAGAAAGTGAAAACGACGAGAGACCGAAACTAGGGTTTTCAGGGAGGTTTTAAGCAGAAGTAGCCCAAGAGGTTTGGACTTAAGTGGGATTAACTGAATGAGGGAGAACATAGCCGTATGTGTTTACAGATGTCTCTTCTTTTCATCCTCAAAGTGTTTGTGCTGGAGAGAGAGAACTAGGAGTCATTAACGCTTCTGGCCAAAGCTCGACTAAAGACGTTCATTATTTTTTGATACACCACTTAATTCCTCACTTAGCATACCTCCATACTGAGGTTTCAGTACCTAGCACAGTAAGAGCAAGATTTACGCTCCAGGGCATGTGAAAATGCAACCATTTGGACATATCTGGATCATGGCATGCTTCGTTTTAATACTCACATGGATTACGTGGATTTGCTGGCTCACTTACTCATCCATTATACTTCCCATTTGCAAAAAACCCTACAGATATCTACATTTATCTTTGGTCAAATTTGGAACAACTTAAGAAATGAGTGTTGTTGAATTTAGTCTATGTTAGTAAGCCTAGAAGCCTTTCATATACAGTATGAGTTTATATTAGGCTCACCCAAGCCAAAACAAATCACTCAACAATGACATTTAATAATAACACAAGATTAGTACATTTGGAAACTGTGATAATCAACCAAACACCCAACGCAAACCAGCAACAGAGGTTTGTTATTTGTTATCCCCCGGCCAGGGTTTGATGTGGCCAGATGCTGCACCCCTACCTAAACCAATCTGAGCTGGATGAAAGGATCAGACCCATTTAACTGCTATATGTAAAAGATGGCAAAGCCCCAGCCTGCATTTCCGGCCCGGATTTACAGGTTTAGTTATAGCCAGCTTTATGATTATTGGTGGCTTTTTATGATAAGCAGCTTGAGCTCCTCAGATGGCAAGAGAGGATGTTTATAAGTGCTAACATCCCTCTGATAAACGTATTATTTTATTTTCAACCGCCTCGTGGCAATGCTGACTCTCTTATGCTTTTCAAGGGGCTTGCTGTGATTGAAAAAAGGCTCCGAGTATGAATAGGAAGCGGAGATGGCCGGCTTGGACGAGATTCACTGCCATTGTTTATCAAGATGGTGGACATCTATCTTCTGAGCAGACAACCGTTGCTAGAGAAGAGATTTGAAGTCACGGTAAAGATGGATAAATCTGCATGAAGGAGTGAGATTTTAGATTGCAGAAATTCCTTCTAATGTGCATCAAAGGAAATATGACTGAAGCAGCACTTTGGAAGCAAGCTGACGGTGGCAAACTCGAGTTCTGCCAATAAAAATACACAAGTGAGAGAGGGAAGGGTTTACGGCGCTTCCAGGCCGCTTAATGGATACTAAAAGTGATGGCTTACGCTGGTAAACGCGGTCTTAGGACCTCATCTTCTGCAATTAGGCAAAACATGCGTTCCATCTTTTATCTATTTCTGTTGGACACTTTCCATACTTTTATCCAAAGATCTTAAAATATTTAATAGCAGTGCTGGTCATAAAACATCTTAGGAAAGACCGAACTGTCTTACAGTCAGTTAGTGAAAATAATCTTCAATCGTTTTGTCTAGACATGCCTTTTATCATACATCAGAAATTGTAAGAAAAGTACTACTAGGATCAGGCCGTGGTTTGTTGTGTAAAAGAGACTATCTAATCAAAGGAATATTGAGTGAAAGACAACATTACACAAAATCTAGGGTAATGTCCTGAAAATGACAGGGCAGGCATCACTCATCGGATATATCCATGCAATGTGGAAGGGACAAAATGGCTTCTGTTTAAGTGCCTGTCATCCATGAGTGAGGAATAGAAATGAATCCACAGTAAGAAATGGGATTGCAGTCATGATAATAACACTTGACAGATACTGGAGAGAGATAGCATACTTATCGCAGTATTATGTGAAATGATTTCCGAAGATTTTTAAGTGCTTATTTAAAACGTGCATGTGTTGCTTGTTGGCTGTATGCAGTTTTAAATTGCTGATCTAGCACTGCTTGCAATGCTAAAACACCCACTGTCCCTTTTAATAAAATGCCCACTAATAATGTTTGTAATTCTGTTAATTCAGTAATTTATAGCAATAAAACTATTTAGTTATTTGAATTCTCTCTTGGACACAAAACTGAACACTGTTTCTCAATTGTTACTACTAATTCTTATTGTTCTGTGACACATCAATTCATGTTCATTGCAGGCTCCATTAACTACTACTCTTCATTCTCCTGTCTCTTTCTGGCGGGCAGCGAACACCATCAGAGGTAGCAGCTGCCTCTTCAGCGAGGTGAATGTGTAATCTAGTCGTCCTCGCGTGTGCCTCATTAGCGAGGGGGTGGACCCTTTGATTACTCATTAACGGTTAATTATCATTCAATTAAACAAGGTCAACGGGCTTGATAACCTGTTCATCAGCCAGCCAGGGAATTGCATTTTTAAGATGCTCATCAGGACAAAAACAGGATGTTAGTGCACTCAGTAGATTTTTTGAAATTCAAAACATAATTGGTCACTGGAAGGTACATTCGTAAACCGACTTATACATTGACTGTCTTTCTTGAAGGTATACAGCCACTGTTGGAGATGTTTTACATTTTTTCAACCAGTGCAAGTTCAAAACAATAACCAATATTGAGTGATTTTAGGAGATACTTCATACCCCTACTGAAAAATCCAGCTAAGACCAGCATAAGCTGGTGAGCTGGTTTTAGCTGGTCTCCCAGCTTGGTTTTAGCTGGTATTGCTGGTGTAGTAAGCTGGTCTAGCTGTGTTTTGGTCACTTTTTAAGCTGGTCTATCTGGACTTAGCTGGTCATGCTGGAAGACCAGCTAACCTACCAGCTTTGCCAAGCAGCTACTGCCACCTTAAACCAGCTAAAACCAACTACCAGCTTATGCTGGACTTCTCTCTTTTGAAGTTGTTGCTTGCAGTTAAGATAGCAATTTTAACTGGATTAAGGTGCATAATTGGTCAGCCTTTTGGCATATACCCGCAAGGGTGTATGTACAGGGGCACGTTCAAGCACAAACCGGTACACAACTTTTTGCAACGGTTTCCAGGTTGAACGACATGTTAAGTGGAAACGGTGTGCAAAGGGGTTTGAGATGCGTTTCCTTTTGTTTGGTGGGTGTGTCAGAACTGCAATCCAATCAGAGCAACATGTAAATAAATCATGCGGTACTAAAGAGACAGCTCGCACAATGCATCCAAGTTGGAATGTTGTCTTTCATTCTGGACGGCAAGGGCAATGACTGTAACACTGAGAGTATTTAACAGTATTAAACAGATATTTATAACTATTTCATCAGGCTCAGGAAATAAAGAATGGCCTTTTCAGCTACCGTAGTTGCAACTCTTGCGTCATCGAAAAAGGGAAAAACATTGTGCAATGTTTTGCCGTGGCTGACGCAGCCCAGGTTTAGGAGTAAAATGTGCAGGTTAAGTTAATGTAACTCTATAAGTAATATGTACAAACATCATTTTTTCTTTTATGAATTTTGCAATATCTTTCAAGGTGCCCTAAAATATGCATAACAGAAATGCAATTCAAGTCTCACATCCACACTGGCAAACATCTGGACTGCGCATATTTTAGACACATGCCGCAGACTTGATTAAATGTTTCAGGAAGGTTCTGCTGCGTCTTGCAATGCCGTGTGCAGGTAATAAAGTTGGTCTGCTATATAACATGCTGTGATCGGCCTCTTTGAATCTCACAGATTTTAGAGAGAGAAATAATCGGTCCTTAAAAGTAAATTCAGTTCCTGCGCTTGCAGTGTTCCAGCACATGCAATCACCCACAGTCCAGTTCACTTAATGTAAATTAAGTACAGTAATTGTGTTTAGCACCAATTTGTGTTTGTTCTGCTCCCCACAATTCTGTAGTGAACCAGTCGCATAAACAGCGCATAAAAAGCGCATACACGTAAACACCGCTGTCAGTCGGTGCTATTTTATTCGTAGTGATTTCCTCCCAGAGTGTATATATCAAAGATACTCGTATTTATTTCACATGAGAGTGACTGAAGTCTTCCCTCTCAGCCAGACGGGAAATCTTGTCGAACCTGCAAGCTACAAAACGTGAACAAGCTCGCTGAGTTTGGTATTCTGATGGCTTGGCAGGTGAGCAGTAATTGGACTGTAATGAAGAGTCTCTTGTGCTGTCTAATGGGATATCGTTCTGCTTCACCTGCTAAACATTCAATATCATGCATTATTGCTATACTTATACCACACTCAATATTCAGAAAGAGGAGACAGATTTATAGTTCTACTCTTCATTTTATGCAGTTGCTTCTCAACCTCCCCAATCTCTCTCTCTCTCTCTTTGGTAAAGATTAAACTGAGGCGCTCAGCATGAAATTAGGAATCGATTATTGCAAGTCCTCTTTGCTTGGTTAACCTCCTTGAACGCTGTGTGTATGTGTGTAAGTGTCTAAGGGCACAAACACACCGCCCCAGGTTAGCCATTAATTCGTTTAAATCTGTGCAGGTGACACCTCTGTTTAAAGATTTACCATGATGGTACCGGAGACCCCAAAGACGCTGTGAGCTCAAGAAGCGACAGAGGTGAAATTGGTCTCTTTTTAAATCAGCATTAGGGGGATCTGTTAGCTGTCCTCACCTAAGCGGCTGTGAGCTTGGATAGATGAATGACAAAGGAAACGGTGACGAAAGTAAAGTGAATCTCCAATGGCCTTGACTGGATTGTCAGAGAAAAGAAAGGGCTTGTAGACGACATTGAGATTAACTCTTTCCCTGCCATTGACAAGTTAACTCATCAATTAAGAGAAAACGCTTCCCTGCCAATGACGAGTTTTTTCGGCAATCTGTATTTCCATTATTATCCACCAGACGGTGCTCTTACCCAACTTATAAGTAACCGGAAGTAATCCCTTAGGGCAAACAGTTCAAACTCTGTGTATGTTTTGAGGAGCGCTTTGAATCTGATCTCTCTCAAAAGTCCTTCACAAAAATGAAATTATCTCAGTTTTTTGCTCAAAATTTGGTATTTTTGAAGAAACAAATAAAGGTAGGATGAAACGTTTATTTTTATTTTTTTTGAAAGCAGAGCGTCTGTTCTTTCACTTGATATTTTGTTTGTTTGTTATTTGTATTTTCTGGAAGTCAGTAAACTTTTGTGAAAATCATAAAAAATGCTGGAGTGGCTGGCAACTTAAAAAAAAAACGCTGGCAGGGAAAGAGTTAAAAGAAGCTCAAATGGAGATTTTGGTCATGTTTCATGCTTTAATAATGTATTTCTTCTGTTTAAAATGTCCTTGTAATCTCATGTTTGCTCTTGTGTTTTAGAAATGTGTATTGGATGAAATGATCTGAGATTAGTTATATATACATTTGTCACATATATTTACATTTATATGTTCCTCGGCTCACCTGATGCTGATATTTACATTTTATTTGACATATGTCAGAACTGTGTTTCAAATCCATGATGCCAAACTGAATTGAAACATAACTTTGCTTTGAAAGTGCAATATCTGAGCATTAAAATGTTCCTATTTACTGGCAACAGAGCAGTCGCGCGGCAAGCAGGTTACTTAATCCGTATGCTATTACCATAATCATTCTTAACAAAGTATGAAAAGCTCAACGTACAGCGTTGCTTTAATCTGCCAAAGGCGGTAGCAGCATGTGAGCTCTTAGTCTCAGTTTGTCTGTCACAATCAAATAAGTGTTAAATGCTCATGTTGGTTCAGCATATAAGTGGTATATGCGATACCTCAACCAATGCCTGCCAGTTTTTCATTTGTAATGCAGCAGGGCAGCGCACGCTCTTAACACGTCAAGCCATTTCCAACTTCAAAGCGATTGCTCGGGCTTCAGACACAACATTTTGTGGCATGAAGCCAATTATACTTAGCAATAAGTGGAGTCTTTGAAATGACCCTGAGGGAAGAGAAAAACCCATGTAATGAAAAAGTGAGGATGGAGAAAAGAAGAGGTTTTAGTCAGGTGGAAAATCTGGACAAGCCTCATGAAAAGGGAATTTCACCATTTTCGGACAAGAAATCCTTTAATAAACAGCAATGCGAAGGAGAGCAACTTGTGTGTGTGTCTCACTTCTTTTATAAATCTGGAGCAGCCACACACATGGCATTTTGGGAGATAAAGGAAAACAGCCAAAACTGCTCAGCAAAGCCAGCATTTGGCCTGGTAATCAGCTTATAGCCTTTATTAAAGAAAAGCAGATAAAGGATGATGGGTCTGATCATCAGCATCTGATTACAGATGAGAGGCTTCCGTTGTTGGACGTGTGCGATCTTAAAAATAACATCTACTGAATCTGTTGGACAAAAGGTTCTACAGATTATTAAAACGATAAGAAATGTTTTTTTGTAGAGCCAAAAATGGTTCTTCTTTGAGGAACATTTTGAGAACCTTTACCTTTAATAGCATGTGGTAGCCTACCGGGTGTGAAGTTTAATTAAAAGTTGACCAAGTCATCTCCTTCAGAAACAAAATTCAATTAGAACATGTTTTAGGTACAATTATGTAGAATGGGCCAATGAGATTTTACACAAGGTGTGGCTGCGATTGATGCCATAGGAACAATACAGGGGCAGTCCTGGCCTAATGTTAGAGAGTTGGGCTTGTAACCTGAAAATCACTAGTTAGAGTGACCCAATTGCTCCCTTGGCACTGCAGTGATAGCCGGCCACTGCTTCGGGTGTCTGTTCAATACTCAAGAGGATGGGTTAAAGGAAAACACCACCGTCTTTCAATATTTTACTATGTTCTTACCTCAATTTAGACAAATTAATACATCCCTATCTTTTTTTAATGCGTACACTTAATCCTTGTACAGCACGTTGTGAATGTATTAGAATTTAGCCTAGCCACATTCATTCCTTAGGATCCAAACAGGGAAGAAATTAGGAGCCACCTAACACTAGTTACACGAGTAAGTATGGTGGCACAAAATAAAACGTGCCAATTGTTTAAGCAGAAAAAATGAGAACTATATTGTATGGTGGAAGAGCACTCAGTTTGCAGCACTTCGACCTCAATAATATAATATTGACGAAAGTTTGAGCGAGAGGAGTAGTCAGGAGTGATGATGTTACTGTGCGCCGAGGTCGAAGTGCTGCAAACTAAGTGCTTTTTCGCCATACAATATTGTTCTAATTTTTTGTCAGCTTAAAAATTGCCATGTTTTATTTTGTGCAACCATACTTAATCGTGTAACTACTCATGTAACAGTCTTTAAATAGGGAAAACATGGAAGTGTTTGGTGGCTTCTAAATTCATCCCTGTTTGGATTCTAATAGGGCATACACACCAAACGCGAGTTCAATGATTTGCGCGAGTAGATTATATACAAAGTCAATGCAAAGACGCAATCAGACGCGTCCTCGAGTGGGACGATGCGAATGACGCGATATATGTGCGGCGCGTTTGCAAAAACATGCGCTATTCGCCTCAAACACTTCTTCCCACAACTTGAAAAATTCGCATGACACAAAGTTCAATCCCGCAAGTAATCTAGAGCAAATAACGCAATGCCATGCATTTGGTGTGTACGTAGCATAAGGAATGAATGGGGATAGGCTAAATGCTAACACGTGCAGGACGCGTGATAGGTTTGTATTCATTATTTCTAAGTTGAGGTAAGAACATAGTAAAATATAAAAAAACGGTGGTGTCTTCCTTTAAATGCAGAGGTCACATTTGGACATTTTGACTTCACAAATCATGTCACTTTCACTAAATAGAAACCAGAAGCACAGTTTTATTTGGTGCATGGTGCTGTTAATTATTTGAAAGCAGAAGGCACTTAGTAGGATGCTCGTTTTCAGGAAGTGATTTACCTCATGTTACATGCAAATAGACCAGAAGAAAAGCTCCTGGCAAGTCCCACATAGAGACGCTCTCTTCCCCCACACACACACACAGAGTGCCCAACAGAGCTCACACTATAGCCAACAATCTGCCTAACTATTCTCCCAACTTCAGTGAGACAAAGAAAGTTCCGATGACATTTTTAAAATAAAGTGAGAGTTCCTCCAATCAGCACTGCCCAAAACAGAAATGTCACAGTATTTCTAGTTGTGCAAAACTTTGTATTCCATGTATTATTATTTTGCCATGTACGTATAACCTCCTTCCCTCTCCTTCTTTCACCATCTAGTCAAACTTGTGAGCGCTATTACAAGACCCTGCCGACTCTTTATCTCTCTCTGAAAAGGATTGGCCACCCTCTTCCCGGTTTTTCATTGATAGAATAATTCCTCTCATACGCGTCCCTGATATTTGTCAGCTTAAAGGCTGCCGCGGATTCTGTCTGTCAGTTGGCGTGATGGCAGCGCATGCTTATTTGCCCTGCTATTTCGAGCGGTGATTGACAGCCGGACAGGCTTGACATTCTCTGGCGCGCGGCGGAGCCTGTTATTATGCGAACATTAACATTCCGATAAACACATGGTCCACCATTGAAAAAATAATTACACGCCATCATTCTGCTGTCTCAAAGAGGTAAGAATATGCGTGTATGTATGCAAGTCTGAAATATTTCAGTTCTTTCTTTAAGACGGCACAGAGATTAAATTGAAACCTTTGTTTAATCCTCCAGCTTTCCCAGAAAAAAAAATAACACGTGTGTCTTCAGTAGAGATCTCAACAATGTCTCAGACCGTGCTCAGATAAATTTTATTCTAAGAAACATCAAAGACAAAGTTAAAGCATGAATAAAACATGCGATCGCCAAATAAATCTTTAGAGCTGTCAGAGCAACATCTGAGCCGTAAAATGTACGTGGGAGCTTTTCTCTTGTTGTTTTATTTCGTTTATTTTGCGGTCTCTCAGCCAAACGGCTCCATATGGATTTATGCAGTTAAGCATATCTGGTGCCAGAAGCTGATAATACTTCTACGAGTTCAATTTGTTCATTATTTAAAGGACCGCAACCTTGCCTTAGTTTGACTGATAACTTTAATATCGTGAGCACCCTTTCACTGAATAAGGATTGGGCTTTCGGTTCCGCTTACTGCGGTTCTATCTCAGTGGAGACCGTAAACCCATCCCACTGTTTTGCTTTTCAAAGAGAAAGAGCCGTTTTGAAAGTGCACAGAGCCGTTGATATAAAACGTAGCGATGCGCGGAGACGAAGGAAATAAAAGGTATTCAAAAGCAGGAAATACCACCGAGATAGTGAGAAGGAACCAATGTGCTGGGGCCTTGGGTAAATGGATTCTCAAAGGCTTCATAAAGGTAATCTCAATATGCACAGAATGGAGTTTTAAAGAAGCCGTGGAGCCCATACAGCTAAAATTCAATTTCTATTCCTAGAGCTGATATCATTTACAATTGGGGATAATGGACTGAATAAGTTAATGAAGTTTGGAGACTATACGAATCATCGGGCATATTTTACGAATAAAAGCGTTTTTGCTGTCGTGTTGATAATGAATGAGGTTTTAACAAAAAAAAGCTCACTTAGTTTTGTTGTATTAAGCGCTTCACAACACAATTCCACCTAAATTATAAAATAAAAGTACTGTCATCATTTTAATAAGTTTTTATATCAAAGTGAGTTTAGCACGCATGAAAAAGTTGACTGTCTGAAATAAAGACGCATAATGTCGATGCTATACATATCATTCTCCATTAGCATCAATAAATACCCTGCCGTCAGCATAGCTACCTGTAAGGTTCGGCCCTGAAGAGAGAATGAAGCAAACAAAAAGACCAAAGAAATGCAAGCGAAGCAGGAAGAGTCAGCTTACAGTTAAAATAAATAAATAATAAAACAATGCAGTGAAATATTACAACTTAAACCTCGGAGGAGATGTGACACTTTGTGTGTGTGTGTGTGTGTGTATTTCGGTGGTTTCTGCTGATAGTCAGCTCTCTTTCTTCCCGCTTATGTCCCAACGGTCCTCTGAAATTTCTTTCTTCATCTCTCCACCTTACCAGGGGTATTCCATCTTACCTACAACTCTTTCACATCACAGTAGCATGAAGTACATCGGGCTGACAGGCGGTGTGCTGTCCGGAGGGATCGCTCATGGTGAACTGCTCTCCACAAAGGCGGCACGTCGCTGACTATTCTGTCTTTCAAGGGGTCCTTTTTGTGTAAATCAAAGGCGGTCAGCGCTGTCTGCTCTCTGAAGGTGTGCTGTGTTTTCTCTCAAAAATCAGGGCTGTTGCAGCTTAATGCTTAATGGATGAAGATCACGGTTTATGCACCTTACAGAACAACCATTCATTTCCACATCTGGTGATCGTCGCTTTTTCGTCCTGCCCTCTTTTGTTTTATCTAAATTTACGCTGTCTCTTTAAATTCCTCAAACACTTTTTATTTTGTAGATTCAGGGTGGATTTAAAGAGTTTATGAGAGTGTGTCAGCTAAAACATCTTTTACAACCCTTGCTCTTTATTGTAGTAGAGGGGTAGAAACTAAGACAAGAGAATGTCCGCTGTTTGTTGATGGGTGCTGTGGGACATGATGATGGTGTTTGGAGGAACTGGTAATTGATAAAATGAAGCTCAAGCTGATTTAATTAGAGAGAAAGAGTGAGAGAGAAAGAGATCGAACTGAAGAGAGCAAGAGAAAGAAATCAAGACAGCTTGAAATCAGAAAAAGGATACGTGCTGGCACAAGCTAAATATCAAGCCAGATGTAATTACTTTGCAGGAAAATGTCCCAAAAAGAAGCTAAATCAGTTAGAAATCCATTTTTTACTGTGTTTAATAGCTAGTAATTGATTCATAGCCTTCGAATCATGCAGGTCCCATGAGTACAGGCACCCCAAGGAAGAACAGCAGTGTCTGTAGATTTTTCCGATTTTGAATCGGATTCAAACAGTGTGGGTTTGTGTGCGAAAAATAAACCCTTGAGGGCAATTAAAAGACTAATAATACTTATATCAGCAATGTTGTATTAGTTTACAGTCCCTGTTTCACATACTTGCTTTTTGTCAAAGAAACATACCCAATAAAAAAAAAAAACTAAAGATCCTGGAAAAATACATTCAGCATATTTGGCAAAGGGGGCAGTGGGTCCTCCTGAGCTGTGTTCTTAAACACCTCTCCTGCTGTACTGTGACCTGGATTACTGAACTGGCTGAAAGATAGAATGACTCTGTCTGGCAAATGTTGCGGCTGTGTGCTTATATATAGTCTGCTGCTTTGTCTGTCTGCCCCCAAATTACCCACACCGGGCCTCCCATGGGCCCGCGCTTTACGCTCTCTTCATCTGCCATTTTCTCACAGGTAGGCCATTGACCTTTCAGAAGCGTCCACCCCGCGTGTCCTTTCTGAGGTACCGAATTCTGACCTTTTGGGGCCTTTTAGCCACAGCAGGTAATCAATTAGTGCCCAGCTAGATTATCAGAGCGAAAGGTGAAATGTAGCGAGTCAGAGGTCCCGTAAATGTTTCCACTTTAATGATTAGCTCACCGCATGGCAATCTTTACCAGTGCTGATATGATTACCATGTAGGAAAATGTCCTTGAAAATGTGAAGCATGTAAATGGATGATGTCTAGTTTTAAAAATGACCATAAAGGTATTAAGGTTGCATAACGATTAATCGCGATTAATCTATTGCAGAATAAAGGTTTTTGTTTACATCATATATAATATAAATACTTAAAATATAAAAATATATTATTTCTTCAAATTATACATGCATGTTTGCACATTTATATATACATAATTATTATTTACAGTTCACACAAATATATGATGTAAACAAAAACCTTTATTCTGCAATAGATTAATCGTGATTAATCTTTATGCAACCCTAAAAGGTACCATAAAATTAGTGCATAGGACTTATGTCAATTTTTATTCTTCTATAGCCATCCTAATACTTATGTGTGAAAAACATACTAATTTTTCCATTTTTATTAGTGGTGGTGAATGGATGTGGAAATATAAATGAATGATGCTGATATTGGGTCTGATATGAGGCTGATACAACACAAATTTAAATGGAAGACAAAAACTAAATAAACGTTGGCAGAACATAATATTTAAGCCTATGAAAAGATATGAAAAGAAAAACTATGATTTTTTGGCTGGTGCCAGATCGGCCTCATCGATCTAACAGCCTAACGCTGCTATGCATTACAACTTATTTAGAGTTAATCCTATTTAAACTTTGTTGGTTTGCCTAGTTAGCATTGGTCAGTTAGACACCACCAGCAGATGTTCTGACCATACTTTTCCGCTACCAAAAAACATCCATAAAATAATCAGCCATCTAATCTGATAAAACAAAGTTGGCAGCAGAGCAGCTGCAGTTGAGATGAATGAGAACGGTAGCAAATAGCTGTCTCCAGGTATCAAAGACATCTGGTAGAGCTTTCATTCACATCCTCAGTTACTGCAAGTGCGTTACTCTTTCTCTCGATTTAGCCGGTAAGCTCTTGTCTCCCATTTCTTCACACTGCAAGTAACCGCACAATAAATCGAATAAATCCTGCTAATAATAAAAGGCTATTTCGTTTTAACTAAAAGACGGGGGAGAAAAAGAGATTCAAAAATCACAAAAATGGGATTTTTAAGGTTAAGTACCTCTTGATGAGATTAAGCGGCAGAAGGTTGTGTACGAGCGATAAGGAAAAATCTGAGCTTTTGTCTTTCCACAATGTTTTTTACAGAAATATAAAAAAATGACCTCATGAAAGACAAAACCCAATGCTTTTTAAGCCAGGCACTGACTTTCAACCCTGAGCCATTCTATTGCACTGAGGGACAGATTTCACCCTAATTGCTACAAATTGCTTTTCATGAGGGAGGTGTATGTGAATGACTCATTCAGATGCATGTTTGGCAGAGGTCTCTGTAAAAGCCAAGCTGTATGGAGTTTCTACTCTTATATTTCTGGATAACAGGGTAGCCGCCTAAATTATGATTTCTTGGAATGACACAGATGTACATGCACAGTACAACTACATGCATTCCTCAGCTATTTCACATTTTGCAACATCTTCTTTGCTGTGGCGGGTATAGACAATAAGTACAATCTAGCAATCTCACATGAAACTAAAAGTTTCAGTCCTGGAGGCCAGTATTGTTTCGTCATTGGCTTAAGACCCACTAAAGTGCCTTGAAATGCATAGCTTTGTTTGATGTGTTGACATCATTCCCACCAAACAGGAAGCTAGGGTGGGACATAAGAAGTGGCTCCTCACCCTTTCATTAAAACAATAGCGTTTAGTTTACTTTGTGATCTGGAATCTAATGGGAAGCTGAAGTGCAGAATGATCTCATAACAGTTGTCGACCTGTATTGGAGGGGTGACTGTACGTTTTGAATGCTTATATCTTCAAAATTCTTAAAAATGTTATTTTGTCCATTTTTATTTATGAGCATACTAGTTTCCAGATATCCTTAATGCTGAAAAAACTGAAAGCAAAAAAAAAAAAAAAAATCATTGCGACTTTCAGTCATGCATCTTATGTCTTCTATTTATTTAAAAAGAAGTGCATTTTTTCTAAAGTAAACATTTTATAAAAGCAACAACACATGCTAAATTGTACGAATTGTTTGGCGTATTTAGTTATAATTTGTCTAGCTTCACCCCTCAGCCATAACTCAATAACAATATTGCACAGCTCCGTGCAACTTATTATGTAAAATTGCAATATGCATATGACAAAGTGTAATCAATGTTCAAATTACATTATATTAGTCTCAGAGGGTTGATGAACTAGTCGTCCCTGCGTTATTGGCCTCTGCACATCTCTCCTTAGCAATATTTTCAGTAATTTATGCCAGTTAACCGATGTGTACATGATAAGGCATTTGTTGGGTATTGATTTGGCTGATGGCACACTACACTTCTGGAATGATGAAGCTGAAGAGCTCATCGATACATTGATAGCAGCCATGCTGAGCAGAGCGCAGTGATTCAGTTTAGATCGCCTGCATACACATTTCTTCACCACGGGATCGATTGGTCTCTCCTCAAACATCGACCTCAGAGATTCAAGGTTTCGCACACACACACATGAAGATGTTTCAAGGCCGTATTGCATGAAAGACAGTGTTAAGTGTGACAAATCAAATGTAACACTTCTATTAATTTAGCTTTAATATGAATCCAGCTTTACACTAACAACCTACAGTATATATCAAATGCAGGAAGATGATTTTTTAATTTTGGCAGTGTTTTGAATATCTTAAAATTGCTTAGATTTGGACGGCATTTTATTAGTTAAATAAAAAGTGGTGCAGCTTACACTTCGAAAAGAGCAGGTTGACTGTAGATGAACTATTAATTATGAGTAGCTTTGATAAAGCTTCCCCAAACACTAAGGAAAGGTTACTGGGTCTCCTATTTCCTCACCGTGTCTATAGTTAGCATCCCCCTTTTTCTTTTACTTGAGCTCTTGCTCACTCCATCAGAGTGATGAATCTCCTTGGTTTCTCAAGGAGACCATGTCCACCTTCACAGTCACATGCAGATGGTTTAACTGCAGTGGGCTGTTTGTGTTTTTTAGGGTGATGTGGTCTGACAGGTTGATTAAAGCAGACTGAAAGATCTACTGCTTCTGTCACTCAAAGCTTTGACCTTTCGGTGATGGAGAGGTCAGAAAAAAAATGATGGTGATGGTAGGGGTATTTCACCAAAATGCGTTCTGTGAGGAATATGGCATAAATAAATCGTAAGCGATTTGCTGGTAGCAAGTGTACAGTATTATTTAGGATTTGCAATTTGGAAATGGGAGACTCTCTTATGGGTTCTCTATTCGGGAAAAAAATTCAAACTGGTCTGGTTTTAGAGGGGTCAGACTGGCTGGCCAGGTTTGGAGACCAAATAAATAAGCAATTATTTTTCTAAAAGGATAATTCCGGTATTTAACACTTTGAGTCTCATTTCTGGTCTGTTTTGGATGAACTACAGTGATGGACACAGAAATTTTGACAGTGGGTCGTGTCTTGACTTTTTGACTCGTTTAGAAGCGTCTCTTGACTGCTTCAGAATGGAAGTCAATGACCATGCACAAACATGTCATTAAAACAACACTTAACGTTCATTTTCAAAACTGTGCTACTCACCGAGTGGTTCGTGGTGTTTGTTGATGATTAAAAACAAGTTGTGTAGCAAAATACAGTTTCTTGTCGTGTTTTATTTGGCATTTTGTAAAATTCCATTGACTTCTCTTGGAAGACTCATTGCTCGCTGATATATCACTCCGCCGCCGGGAAACAGAAAAGCGTCTGTTTACATGTGGTTGTAGTTTTTTCGCTCGGTTTCTCTCAGAATAAATTTTCCCATATTTGATGGCTCAGTGACCAGCTTTAGGTTTGAAGTTGAGCTCGATTGTGACTATCTGTACATAGTGTGCTAACGCTTCAGACTCAAATATACAACACGGTTGTGAGGTATCTGAAAAAATAGTTCCACTATAGCAAATAACACGGATTGAAATCATACATTGCACCGATATTTGTTTTAAATCATCAACAAACACCACAAACCACTCGGTGAGTAGCACAGTTTTGAAAATGAATGTTAAGTGTTGACATTCTAAACGAGTCAAAAAGTCAAGACACGACCCATTGTCAAAATTTCAGTGTCCATCACTGTAGTTCATCCAAAACAAACCAGAAATGAGACTCAAAGAGTTAAATACTGGAATTATCCTTTAAAAATGAAGAAATAAAATGGTTTCAATGTCATTTTTTTGCAATTGTATAAAGACCAGATGGCATTGTGCAAGAAGTACTTTTATTTTGAAATTCTTGAATATCTTAATTCTTGAAACACTAATAGGTTGATCATTATCTCGCTGTTCTTAAATGATCAAAATAATGCCTGCGATTCTGTTCGGTTCTCTCACGGTTAGGAAGCAAAGTGAAAATAACTTTATAACAACTTTTATAATGCGGAGAGTTCAGCTAAAGGGCGGCTTTGCTCCTGTATCCAATTAGTGAACAAACTAAAGTTGTCAGCACAATGAAAACTGTATTTCTGTGTTTGGGCTGCTACTGTGTTGCGGCTGTAAGGCTAATTTGTTGTCGATTACGGCAGGGTGATGTGTTGCTCTTGTGGTGGTTGACCTTGTCTATAATGATTGTCTCTCTTTGACCACTTCCAACCGCAGATATGCTGTGTAGATCTATACTTGCTCTTTTATACTTTCAGAACGTGTACAGTATGTGTGTGCTTTCAGTCTTTCAAAAGGTGTAGTGAGGTCCGTTGTTTATTGCAAGAATGCATTGTAGATTGCTTTTCTAACATATCTTACTTTCTGTCAGTCCATCCATCATTTGTGTGGCTGTGTCATATATTGAATGCGTACATTGTCACATAATGTGGAGTGAATCATTTCGAATAAAGATTCATTATTAGAGAGCCAGTGTCTGTGTGGTCTGATAATGAAGCTTTGTTTCTTTTCACACCCACAACCCTCTCCTCCCACTTGACCAAATGAATTGTTTTCTTATAACTGTGGTCCAGGCTACAAGACATGGCTTTTAATTCCTCAATATAACTTTTAAAGAATGAGCCCAATTAAAAGTGACAAAGCGTCCTACTTTATAGCCTGTAATGGCCTGTTTATGAGCTCAGTTAATTCAGGCACAAAACTGCGAGAACAATAGATCCACATAAACCAACAATCGCTTAACTAAGGCTGCCACAAGCTACAAGATTTTAAGAGAGCGTATTTGGAAGAGTGAATCCTGAAAATTATCGCTTCATGCGTGTACAGAATACACGAGCTTCAATTACCGGCACTAACCTCACTTGAATGTTTTAGCATCTCACAGCTATAAGCAAGAAAACCTCCAAGAACTCATATGTGGGTTAAAAAATACCTTAACCCTGGGGCTAAAAGAAAATGGTGCCTGAAAGATATTGCATGCACCAATCTCTCTAGCGGATACTGGCTTTATGAATGACTGAATTTGCAACATGGTCCATTGTACATGGATGCCCCTTTCTAATTACCACTAGTTTTACTAGTTTGGCAATTCTAATAAAGACAAATCTTAATTCTTTCCCCACCAGCCAGTGCCAGCATATGATTTTCACAAAAGTTTAATGACTTCCAGAATATTTTCTTTAAATAAACATACAATATATCAAATGAAAGAAAAGACCTTCTGCTAAAAACCTTTCATCCTACCTTCATTTGTTCTCTTTTTATCACCTCTCAAATATGGGTAGGTTTCTTCAAAAATACAATACTTCTGGGTTTTATAAGTTGGTAAGTAGAAACTCCACCTGGTGGAAAATAGTGGAAATACGGATTGCCAGAAAATCTTGTCATTGGTTGGGAAGTGTTTTCTCTTAATTGACTAGGCATTAACTCAAGGCATAAACAACTTGGATGACATGGGGGTGAATAAATATCTGGATTTTTTATGAAAGTGGAATATTCCTTTAAAGGGACACTTAACCCATTTGCATTAAGCTTTGTAAAGTTAAAACCCCAGTCATGTTTTTGAAGGGTCGTGCATCATTTCCTCAGTTGTCGCTGAGACAGGAGAAATACAGATTTCAGTGATGCACTTCCTTCTTTCAATGATGTAAAAATCTTCATTTTGCATCATTGAAAGAAGGAAGCAAAATCTTTGTTGAGGGGGTGAGACTACAAACAGCCCTTTTCTTGGTCAAATAGGCACCAAATTCTAAACGTATGTTATATTTCAACTACAAATATGACGCACTTTCAATAAAGATTAATGTTTCTATGGGTGAAATGCTCCTTTAAAGATTTGCGCAAAACTTTAGCATTATTTTCTAAATGTCGACAAAAGGTATTGCGAAATTATGGGATTTCCATTAACCAATGGCACGCTTAAAAATAGCTCAACTATGTTGTCTCATGAAAAGTCATTCCAAAAACCTTATAAAGTTGCGATGATTGTGTTCAACTTTATAAGGTGCCGCACAGGCCGACATCAAAATAACACGAGAGTGACTCGAAAGCATACAGAGCAGATGACTCCTGAATCAATATTTGCTGTATTTTAATGCCATGCGCTTGTGGTTCTTGGAACGGCACATGAAGGCGAACACACCTCTTCTGTCTTGTCCTCCAACCAAACATACCACTCCATATTTGTGACCCTGGACCACAAAACCAATTGTAAGTCTCATGTGTGTAGAAAAAGCCAAAATATACATTGCATGGGATAAAATGGTCAAGGTTTAACTACTGTAAAATGGTTATGCCAAAAATCATTAGTGTGTTGTGTAAAGATCTTGTTCCATCAAGATATTTCCTACTGCAAATATATCCAAATTTTATTTATTTATTTATTTTTGAGTGGATGCGGCAAAATCGAAAAAAAATGGCCAGAAACTCAACTTCAAACTTTGCTTGCTAACCTGTTCCTTGGGGATTTCCCATTCCCTTTTTGTTTACGTAAAACTTTAAACTTCCCCTTCTCAGTCTACCGGGTCATTTCAGCAGTCAGCCAGTAAAGAGCGCTAAAACAAAAGATTTGTATTGTGTGTTGTTAGGACTTCATTTGGATTATGATCTTTACATGCATTTTTCGAAATATTTTGAATATTTTTGCTCAATAAAATCCAGATTTTCAAATCTCGGCCAATTATTGCCATGTTTCTATTGGGCGCATTTTCAATTCGCTATTTTGCTTTGCACAATTTGAAGGATAATGGAAACGCAGCTAGCTGTGATGGCGGCACAAGAAGGGGAATAATGCCAATAGTTTAGAAATACAAGTGGGTGTCCATAAACTTTTGGCCACGTAGTTTACGGAGAAGTGAGTGAAACTTCCAGATGGCAAAATCTGTGTCCATATGGCACACTGGGTTTCTCATATAGGATGAAGTTCCCTAGGACTCACATTTCTGCATACATGCACAAAAGCTCTCATAGGACTGTGAACTGCTTTAAATATGTGACTTGAATGCTATCTCAGTGTACGACTCTAAGATGCAAAGACTTGCTTAAATAAATCAAATCTGCCCATACGGAAATGTAATATATGTGAATATATGAAATATCCCTATATGAAATATATGGTAATATAAAGTAGAAACATATATGTACATATATGTACAACCATATATGACACCTATTCGAAAATGGAACAATTTCATATATGGACATATATGTCTATCCCATACAAATATATGTCTATGTGTGCAAAAAACATACATAGACATATATGTCATCTATATAATTATTTATATATGTGACATACATGACTTCACATATATGGCTAATATATGTTGCATACATATACTTATCATATATCATAAAATAATTAAATTTGAACCGTGGATTTTATCTACTTTTTGCATGTTTCAGACCACAGGCAGGACATACAACCCATTCACACAACTTAACACACAAACACAATTTATTATTTGTAATGTACCTGATGAGTCCAGTCGGGCCTCGAACCCGGGTCCTCACGTTGAAAGTCACCTCCACTATCCACTGATCCACCCAGCCGTTGGATGGGAGGGGCTAACAACTTAAGCTATTTGTCTGTTACTGAAGTAGGCGCTGTTTAGCTTGTATTTTACAGTGTTCGTTTTATTATTCCTCCTGTTTTTATTTTATGCAGGGGTACACAGTGCAAATTTAACCCTTTGTGCATTCACATTTGTGTGTTCAAATTTAATACATCCACTAAATTAAACATCTGTAAAAATGTATCAGATTATTTTTTGCATAAATTTGTTAGTCAGTACTGATCAAAACTACCAAATTTTTACAAAAATTCCATGATTTTAACTCTTTAATTGCCAAGTTCATAAGTGGATTTAGGGAAAACCTAAATGACAAAATTTCAATACAAAAAGTGATTGTAGACTGGATTTTTTTTCAAACTTTTTCGCAGTCTTAGGCATGTCAAATATAAAGTAAAAACATTGGCTTTTGATTATTGTTTTCTTCCTCATTTATTGTTAGTGGCTGTTTTTGCCCCATTGACTTCCATTATAACCACATTTTTTGATTGCAGAGCAATGACACCTTGTTATCATGCATATTTGAATGTTGGTGGTTTTTACTTTTGCAAAGAGGTCAAATTTGTCATTTTTACTGTTGATCACCATGTGGCACCATTAACCCTTTAGTAGACCTGTGCTGTGCAGATCTTAATTTCTAGCTTGTACATTGAGTAATATGGGGCGGTTTCCCGGACAGGGATTATCTTAATCCAGGACTAGGCCTTAGATTAATTAGGAAATATAACTAGTTTTAACAAACATGCCTTACTAAAAACATTACCTGTATGCATTTTGAGGCAAAACAAAGGGCCCTGATGTATTTTAAGATATGTCAGTGCAAGTTGTTTTCAGTTTGGACAGGTCTTAAAAATGTTTTAGTCTAGGACTAGTCTATAGTATTGTGTGTGTATTTGTGTGTGCGTGCGAGTGTGTTTTAAAATCATCCTGATCCAGTAATAGGCTACTTTATGATCTGGTAAATTGACACAATCACATGAATTTTTGCAGTGTTTATCGCATATTAAGACAGAAAAGAGACTGCTTTCATCTCTAATGAATATAACCATATAATAACCATGTTTTCTGCAGGTTGATTTAGCCTAAATATTATAACTAAAACTATAGTGCACAATAGTAGGTCAATGTAGTATAGTATGGTAAACAATAAGTTTGAAAAGTTTAGCATACTATAGTATAAAGCATATAGTGGGGATTGTCAGTGGAATGTACACACTCAGAAAAAAACTACAAATGCCACTGAGGTGGTTTTTAAAAAAGTAACTTACACCCTATTTGTGCGTGGTATTAGTATAATTAAATGTACATATTAGTACAATACCACATGAACCAACATGTATTCATATCTGTACCTAGTGACAGCTTTTCTTCTGAGACTGCAGTTTACTATTTTTTCACATGGTTTATTATATTTTGATTATAGTGAGACAATGATACATTTGTGGTTAAAATGGTTTAACTACAAAACCCTGGGTATTCATAATCTGACATTTCACACTGTGCATTCCTAAACCCTACCCCTACGATCACTAACCATGGTTTTACTACAGTTAAAACCAAAAAAACATGGTTCCTGTATTAAAACCATGGTTCTCTCTAAACCCCACTTTTAACCCTAGGTTAAGGAGCATTTCACACTTGTAATTTAGAAGCAGGGTTATCCCTGAAATTAACCCAGGGTTATGAAACACTCCTCGGAAGCACGGTTAGCCCTGTTTTTGTGGGATTAACCCCGCATTGCGGTGCCAAATGCATGCAGTTTGAAACTAGGCAGGGTTATAATGTTATGATCCGAATAATTTTTAAACAATATATTTACAGACCTATATAGGCTATGTTGTTTTAGAAATCTAGACATAAAACATATTGATATCATATGGTTGGAGCATACAGTATCATGTAAAAATCCATCTTATATGGTTGTAAAATACAAACCCATATAAGAATTCATACATATACATATTTTAAATATATGTATTTAAATACATTTTAATATGAGTATTCCATATAGGTTTAAAACATATATCTTCATATATCAAGAGTATCTATATATGTTATATTATTATATGTATTTATATACATTTTAATATGAGTATTTCATATAGGTTTAAAACATATATCTCATATATCAAGAGTATTTATATATGTGATATTCATATATGTATTTATATACATTTTAATATGAGTATTTCATATAGGTTTAAAACATATATCTTCATATATCAAGAGTATCTATATATGTGATATTAATATATGTATTTATATACATTTTAATATGAGTATTTCATATATGTTTTAAACCTATATATTCATATATCCAGAGGATCTATATATGTGATATTAATATATTGCATATATATGTAACATATATGCCAAGATCGGTTTTGATATAGGGACATATATGTCATATATTACATTTCCGTATGGGTGCAAATAAAAAGTAAGGAATGCTGGCAAAATGAGGCATAGTGAGGTGTATATTGCATACATAAATCAAAGAGATAGGTCCCATGTCACTTCATCATTCATTTAACATATGGTACACAGAAAACACAGAGACATGAAAGATGTATGCATACAGACTTAACGCCTTGTAACTTTTCCTTGCTTTCTAAGGGGATTTAAACTTGTATTCACATCAGTTTATATTTTCACTTTTTTTCCGAATTTCTATTTTCACGGTCTCCGCCTGAGCTGGGCAAATGTATACTCCCATACAGAGGAAGGAAATCTCTAAAACTCTGTGAAGAGGAAAGAGAAAGCAGGATTAAGGTTTCTATGTGAAATTCTTTCTCCCAGTCTTAACCAGGCATCTCCTGGTTGGTGCAGTGCGGTTAGGGATTGGGCAGAACTGCTGCTAGATTTCCATGTATTAATCCCGAAGATGTTTTTCTTTCATTACTCAATGACTCAAAGGGGGACTGTGGTACAGGGGAATGTCTCCCTACCGAGTCAAAGCCTCAGGTCGGCTTATCAGGGCAAACAGCTGCGTGGTGCTCACGGGACCTCATCAAGCCGGCTCTGGGAGAGGCCTACCTGCTGGCACCACACCATTACCACGTTACATCCACCTTTCCGAAACCCTCCCAGCTCTCAGGCCCAGGGACACGCAACCCAATTACCGCCAAGCAAAGGTCGGAATTATGTGAAGCCTTAGAGAAACCGGAATGGGGATCGACATTTATTTATTAAAATCTGTTTATTTATTTGCCTGCGTTTTAAAAGATGGCACGGCAAAAATGTATCAGTTGTACAGTGGGAGGTAGTGCACAGTGGCATGAGATATGGAAGGAGTTTGCGCTGTCACATACTTCTTGAAATAGCTTTGGCAGATGAAATATAAGATGGCTTGGAGTGTGAATGCCGTAGGGGATACATTATGATTAGAGGCAGAAGATCTCATGCGAATTCGGAGCAGTCAGGCTGAAAAACAGGATTTTGTGCATTGCGGTGTGTGTGTGGGGTACATGTGCCTGCGTTATTTTTTTGTGTGTGTCTGCGTGCGTGTCCTTTCGAAGTCGCCCTCTATCATTCTTTAGAAATAGGGTGCAGGGAATCAAATCAGTTTCACAGGGTTCCCTACGTTGTGAGCTGAGATGAGAAAATTGGCCGTTTCATGACCTTAAGAAGTTCAAAGATCCCTCTGCTTTTTCTGGCCATCGCCCTGATATCCAGTTTTAATAAGGACATCAAACGAGTGAGCTGATAAGGTTTCTGATCACATTTGAAGGCAGATTTGTTTAGCAGCATCACATTTATTATATAGCTGGGCCAAAGTGGTCCAAAGGGCAAACCAGGCTCACTCGCCGTATGTATCTCATCCTACATTTCTGCATAACCTGAAATGCGTTTCTCCTGGAACATGATGTCACCCCATAGGTTTGTGAAGAGCATTTTTTGAAGCCAATAATTGGCTGAGCCTGCCATCACAATCTTGTCACTGCGCATCACTCACGGATAACCAAGGGTTGCTGAGTCGCATAGCTTGACAGTATTGACAGCAGTGGCAGTTTACCTGTCACTCAAGTGGCCACGCCCTTAATTATGCAGAACAAAAAAGGCGGGGTCCATGATTTCTGAAAAACACTTGGAAAAAAGAGTCAGGCTCAGTACCAAAACACACTTGTAGCCAATCAGCAGTCAAGGGCGTGTATACTAACCGACACTGTCGCCTGGGTTACATATGTGTGGGGCGGGTCTATCAAAAGAAGGTCCAGATTCTATTGGGGTAGGGGCGTGTTTGTTTGGGTGATTTCAAATATCAACATTGGCTTTCAAAGATCATGCACCCCGCCTTTAAGGCTTCATATAATTGAAATGGATAAGTTAAAAAATCTGACCCTTCTTCAAGCATAAACAACTAATTTGATATTTAATGTAAAACAAACGTAACGTGCAAAACAAAATGTGTGGTTTATTTAATGTTTAACCAAACACAGCCTACCTGCAAATAAGGCAAGAAAAGGAAATAAAAATAATTGAAAAAGAAATGGCGAGACACAGATTTACAACATGTTTTATTTATTCTGCTAAGTGTGTGAACAAGCACTTTAAATTCTCTGCAATTACCTTTGTATGTTGCTTCTGTGTATTCATGTCTCTCTAATAGGTGCTAATTGTCCACATGGAAGATTTGTTTTTCATTGTACTTGATGAAAAACAGCACGTCGGCAGATTTTTTTTTTATTAAAATTGAGGTATCAAGGAAATATCTTCCCATTAAGCCAATAATTGGCCCACAGATTGTGTCATACTGAATAATAAAGTAAATACTCTTTCTGAACATCATCATCATCATGTATGTTACATTCACAGGAGGTGCTCTCAAAACATTTGTGTTTACAGTGAACGCCTAAGGTGTGAAGACTCTCTACTTCCACATCCTGATGTATTTTAGATGTAGGCAGACATAAAGATGAGGAGGAATGAGGAGCTGTAGTTTAGAGGGTGGGAGGAGGTGTCAGGTTTGATTTATTAAGTGTAGCTATGTCTCTGACTCCTGCTAACTTGTCAGTCGCCACATAATGGATGAGGCTCACACCTCACTGCGCAGTGATTGGCTTTTTTTCCCTGGACATGGAGTGCAAGGTGCACCTCTCCAATCCCTATCTATTCTCTATTTTGTATGAATTCATTTTTCTTGCATGCCCCCTTGCAAGGGGTGGCGCTTGATAAAAGATCTTTGGTGCTGCTTTTTTTGTCTGTCGTGTATCTCATCACCTTTTCTAACAACTCCACTGATCTCACAAAATAAGTTAGATAACTCGATAGCCTGATGGGTGGCACAGTGGGATAGCATTGTTGCATCACACCAAAAAGGCCTTGTGTTCAAGCCTCAGCGGTTCTCCCTTCGCCAACATATGTGTGTGTGGATTAGCTTGTGTGTAGGATAACCTGACAATAACACACTTCGAAAAGTGCCCTTGAAGTACAAGTGACCCAATTTATGTTTTATTCTGGTATGTTGCTATCAATACCAGCCTAACTGGCTTCACAGGTAACCATTTTTGCTGATCTACCACCTTGACCAGCACCAAAGCAGTACTAGCCAGTATAAATCAGTTTGGATCAGGATTCAACTTTTAGTCATCCCAATTGTCTTCTTTTGTTGTTTCTTTTAACCCCTTAGGCGTCACCCCACCCTATTGATTTTCTGTAAATCTACACTCTTGGAGCTTTCAAACGATATACAGTTTTTCATGTTTAAATAAAAATTCAAATGCAAAACACTGAGGTAAACGTAGGTGTCCTGCTGGTGGGACAGGGACATTTAGCAGGATATAAATGTTTTGAGGCACAATCTCTTCATAAATGAATCAATTACTCTCCCTACATAATTTTTTTTATAAAACACTGTTGAAATGTTCTTTCTAGAGGCTTAGACCTTTCCAACTATATAAATATATATATATATATATAGTTTGAAATGATAGATTTAAATTTACATCAACAATATATTTGTAAACGTAGGTGTCCTGTATTTGGGACGGCGTTGCTTAACAATTTAAACATGTCTTTTGTCGTCTTTCAGAAGTTCCTTGTAATTTTATTATACTGCTTAGAGGAACTGGATCTGTACTGATGCAGGAGATCAAGTGCTGGGGCAGGAAAAGTAAAAGACAATAAAATGATAGTTTTAAAAATGGTTCATGTCAGATAAAAAGACTTCACATCCAGTTAGAGAGAGAAAGAGAGAGAGAGAGAGAGAGAGAGAGAGAGCCCATTTACTACTCAGCACATCCCTCCGGAACAACACGGCCTTACAGACATCCCAAGAGATCTATCAAACATCACTCGTCTGTCAGATTATACTCTTCAGATAGGCAAACTATATGCAAAGGACTAGTATCTATTCATTCAAGAGCCAACACTTGCTGTGTTTTAACAGAATAAAATAGCAGGTGACTTATGGCTCTGTTAGCATGGCTGGACAGAGACGGGAAAGCGACTATATGGGCCAGATTTTGGTTTAATCTGCATTAAACAAAATAACTAATAGTCATAACTAAATATAACTAATAACTTTTTTTATTTTACAAAATACTGTCCAAAGGAATCAATTTACTGTAATGAATCTGACTTCCTGTATGAGAGAAATAGAGGATGTTCTTTGTATCTAAAGTCTTTGAAAGTTTGTCTGTCAATCCCCAACACTTTATTTAAATCATTTGAATTGATAAAGTACTCATTTTTTTGCTATAGTTCTACATGATCATGTGAATAATAATATGGAGCTAATACTAGTGAGTCTGAGAGAGAAAGAAGTTTAACCGGACGGTTTGAGATGTGTTGAAGATGCATTGTTGAGACGGTCGACATCTCCGCTGTGGCCTTGAAAATGATGATGCTTGACACAATGGCAGATTTCGGCAATGTTTTACCCTACTGAGGCAGCAGCAGTGTGGCTCGCCCGAGGGTCAGACCTTTCCCGCTACCCCAGTCGTCTTGCCCTGTCACGTGAAATTAAGACCACCATGCTCTGAATGAAATCGGACAGGATACAGAGATGTTAGCACAGCATGCTAACTTATTGTTTAGATATGACCTGACTCGTGGACAGGCAGCTTTTCTTTTGTGGTGGTGCTCTTTATATTGACTTTTATCCTGCTTAAAATGGTAACTGTGTTTGGAAACAAGAATAAACAAAGTAGCAGGTGACCATAACAGCTTAAGCTATTTTTGGAGCATGTTTTAAAATACAGCAAGCTTAGATTGGATTCTTCAGCATAGGTGAGAGCGATATTCAAATAGAGCTTCCTGTGTTTTCACACACGCATTACTCATTAGTTTCACAGAATGAGGGCAAATGTGCCATTAATTGTTCATTAGGCCGGATTTGAATTTTTTTTGAAGTTTTCAAAGCACAGTTTAATGGGTTTTCAGGGTTTTGCATGCTTTTGTGGAGATCATTTTAAAATAAATGTTGAGAGAGATCTTCGATTCCTCATTTATTGTACTGTTGCGGTGTAACTGCACAACTTAATGTACATACAAAAACTTTTGCATTGTAACACACGAATCATACGTTTTATTAGACATGATGTGTTTGCGTTAATTTGCAGGTGTTTTTATTAAACACGACTTTGCCTTCAAAATAAACATTTTATTATTTCCAGGAATCAAGCTGTCTCTGGCAAAGCGAAAGCCATCCATTTGATTTACCATCACTGCAACCTTCCTCTACATTGAGCCCCTAAATAGTGTATAAAATCATTCTGTATGTGAAACTTTTGTTTTACAACTTACAGAGACTGCCTGTGATTTATCGGCTCAGTAAATCCCATCACTTCCCAGTTGTTTTAGCTGCTCGTGCAGGTCTGATTGGCATTTGAAAACATCAAACTGTTAAAACGTGGCAGGAATTGTTTACGTGCATGTCCGCACTCGGGCCGGAAAGATTGAGAGTGTTTTGGAGAGATGGAGAAGAAGAGAAACGTAAATGAAGAGAATGGTTTTTGCTTATCGATTTGAATAAGCCAACCCTTGAGCTAATGGGGTGCATCGTTTTGTTTTCCTCCGCTGTGTCGACAATCCATCACCTGTCCGTCAGCTGGGTAGCACGGTCGTGAGCCATTGTTTGTGTGATTTATAAAGAGCTTCACAGAGGGTGCACTTTGTCATTCACAGGCGTCCGAAAGATCACAATCTTACACTGCCACAGCATCCTCATGGTCAGAATACCCTTACGAAAATTAACCATGGTTTTACTACAGTTAAAACCAAAAAACCATGGTTACTGTAGTAAAACCATAGTAACTACAAAATAACCATGGTTTTGACAATCATGGTTTTCAAAAACCATAGTTAAACCATAGTTAGTGTAGTAAAACCATGGTTTTGCTGATAGTAATCAATACACCAAAAAACCATGGTTACTACGCTTTTACCACAATATAACCATGGTTAATTTTCGTAAGGGTAGGTTGGATGGAAAGCCTGAGCGACAAATAAAGAAAATAAAGACGGTCGTATAATAATGAAAATCTTGATGTTGTTGTATACTCATATTCCAGCTCCCCTAGAGTTAAACATTTGATTTTTACCGTTTTGGAATCCATTCAGCTGATCTCCGGGTCTGGCGCTAACACTTTTAGCATAGCTTAGCATAATCTACTGAATCTGATTAGACCATTATCATCGCACTAAAAATAACCTATGGCCTTTCCTATGGCTAGGAACTATACTCTCATTCTGGCGTGATAATCGTGGACTTTGCTGCTGTAACATGGCTGCAAGAGGCGTGGTGATTTTACGCACTGCCTGAAAATAGTCCCCTGCCATTGAAAGTTACTAAGGGGACTATTTTCGGCTGCTGCGAAATATCATTGCGCCTCCTGCAGCCATGTTACAGCACCAAAGTCCACGATTATCACGCTAGAATGAGAGTATAGTAGCCATATCTGTCTAGAAAATTGCAGCTTTTAATTTTCTGTCAGTCTTAGTACACAATGTAACTACAGAAGAGGCAAGTTTTAAATAGGAAAAATATCCAAACTCTTTGGTTATTTTTTAGCACAATGCTAATGGTCTAATCAGATTCAATGGATTACGCTAAACTATGCTAAAAGTGGTACCGCCAGACTCGTAGATCGGCTAAATGGATTCCAAAACGGTAGAATTTTTTTTTTAACTCTAGGGGAGCTGGAAAATGAGTATATTTTTTAAAAAAAGGGGAGTGTCCCTTTAAATTTTTCTGCACAAAGCCATCATATAGTTATATAGTTTGATGAATTTATGATGTTTTGAGTGGTTTCTGAAGCTTAAAAGCAACTTCAAATGTATTTTCTTTTTTCAATTTCATTGAACAAATAAGCTCATGTGGGTTTGGAACAACATAATGGCAAAACAAAAATATTTTTTGAGTTTTGGGTTAGCGGTCCCTTTAAAAATTTGATAGTAATTCATGTTGCACACATGGGAGCTTGCAATGCTTTCCCATAATGGTCCTGTTCTGCAGTGCAACCCTCAAAAACATCCTCACTTCCAACACAGCTCAGTTGCTTGCAGCATCTTCCCACTCCAAAAGCAGGTAGCAGAAAGAGAAATCCGGTCAGCTGTCACCTACCATCCATCTACGAACTTTACAAACTTAGAGCCCGGAGCAGAGCTGGTGAGATTGCCTCTGACTCGACCCTACGTGGACGTCACCACTCAGCACCAGAACATCGTGTCACTGTGACAGCTTCTGTCCCGAGGCCATCCTCCCCTTCGGTAGCAGTCCTGATGGAGCACTCACAAATTCTATACATCACGTGCAATTAAGTAACTTATAAATAAATAATGATGATACAGTAACATTTGTTTTATAAGACAACACTTGTTTTGTTCCTGTGGTAATATATTGGTACAGTATATTGTGTATGTATGCCATAAACAAGTAGAGCAAATTGTAAAACCAAATACATTCAATGGTTTTCCAAAAAATGGACACAAAAAAACTTTCTCTTTTATTACCGAGCCATAAGGTGGTTAAACTTTACCGTGCATTTACAGTATATATATATATATATACGCTTTAACAACTACAAATGTATACTTTAATAAAAAAATGATGTGATTTCAATTCGATAAGATCGACGTTTCAACAGAGGTGACATTAATCCGTGCCCCTTCTGTTTCTGCACGCCAACACTTTTTCAGGCAAGAATATTTAAATCTCCAAACTCGAATGCGAACTCGACGCGAATGCAAATTTTCTCGGGAAGAACAGTGAGTGATGCGTCCAATTTTTATGCATTTCTCCTCCTGTCAAGCCCCAGGTGAACCACACACATACACGTACACTCAAACTGGCTGCCAGTGCAGAAGGGTGTACGCGTGGGTGTCTGGAAGAGATGCCAACAGATGCTACAGCCTCACACATTCAAATCATCCATCTTGTTTTTTTTATTATTGCCATCTCTCGCACTTGTCAGAGACCCTCTGAAACCCTGAGCAGGCATCCTTCTACGAGCCCTTCACAGCACAGTTACGCACCTGTTAGCTCACTGAAGTTTGTCCTGTCAAATGTACTGCCGTTTTTACTGTAGGTTGTATCCGGTCTAAGTGAAGGGTTGCGACTCGTCACTGACCGGGGCAGTATTTATGCAGAATACAATACAGCTTCGACATACTGCAGTCATGGATCACTTGAATTGATTTGCTCAATGTAAATAGAGAAGATTGGGGCTAGTTGTCACATAGGGAAGTTGTCATGAGAGTAACTGTAAAGTTTTGAGTAACTGTAAAGTTTCAAGATGTGGTTTTGTTTATGCGTTTGGTAGACTTGTTTACCCAAAGCAATTTACAGTGCATTCAAGTTATACAATTAGTTATTATTATTTCTTAAATTATGATGGCAGATTGAACCCACAACCTTTGTACTGCCAATATAATGCTCTACTAGGAACATTAATGAATATGATGTTTAAGAATAATATTAGACTTGTTTTTTTAAATATATTCACTAGAGTAAAAGTGTGACAACTAACCCCAGTCTTCAATATGTATGTCATGATACATTTTAAGGTGTGAACGAGAAGCGTGCCAAACGCCACAGCATTTCAAATAAATATAAAGATTACAGTTGCAGTACTGTATTTTAAGGTCAAGGTTTTGAGCTTAAGCTTGCAGTATGATATACATAATATTTTATTTATTATATAAGTTGTGTCCTGCTGAGAAAGTCTATTAGTTTAAAACATGTTTCTTTTCTGTGTATTATTTCATTCATATAGATTGTTTCATCGGGCACAAGTGCGGTAACGCTATACGCTTCTGGGCCGAACTTTACTTCCGATATCAGTTTTTTAATGGTTTGACTAGTTGCTAAACTGAACTTTTGAACAAATACCTCTTCAAAAATAACAAATGTTTTGGTTTTCTAGGTAACCTACATGTTGTTTATTTTGCTTGTTATATAAATAAACTAAGTTTAAAGTACTTTGCTGTTATTTTTTCTAAGCGGAGTTAACCAGAAGTTACGTGTTGACTACGAAAGCCGATTGTTTGTGTTGTTACTGCTAATATCGTCTATATGAAATATACGAAATGATGGCGTTTACTAAGCATGTTAGGCATTTCTGGTTGTAGTACCACAGATGTCCACTAGACGTCCACTACGCCAACGGTGTACAAATCAATCTGAAACCTATTGAACTGAGTACTGAGGAAAAAGTGATCACTAAAACAGCATTTGTAATTTACTTTAACATTTCTAATTTGCTCTTTGGCAAACAGTATTGGGGCATTGGGAAATACTGCAGTAATTTATGTCTCCAGGTGCTGTTAGAAAAAAAATGCAGACCGCATGAATCTTAGCTAATAGGCATTGCAGTTTATTCATTTGTGGCATAGATTACCATTACGCAGAAGTGAAAAATACATTGAAGAAATATGAAGGTATTTAATTTGAAAGACAAATTTGTTATGATACAGCTCGCTTTTAGTCCTCACAGACTTGGTATTTACTCATAGGCAGCAATTTAATTATCAGGAGCCAGCCGGGTGCTTCCCAAGCAAATGAGATGTTCCATTGAGGTCGGCTTCCAAACCTGTCTCCATCCATTTGTCCAGAAACGTGTTTTGTGTCACCCCATTGCACGGCCTGTTAAACCATTACAGGAGAAGCTTCACAACCAACGCCAACACCTCTCGCACTGGGAAGCTAACTGACAATAGTGTGCGATAATGGCATTTCCTCTCTGTACCTAAACCCCCATAATGTTTTATGTTGAAAGTGACGTGGAGTTGATTGCTCTGGGAGGTGAGTGTGTCCACAGGTGTGTAGGTGTTGGGGAACAGACTTAGAGATGTGAAGCACCAGAGACAGGTGAGAATGGCTCCGTGGGTTAGAAGGGTCAGATTGTTTACATGCTTTTCTCGCTTCTCCCATGAGGCTTTGCGGCGAGACCCGGCTGAGTGTTCCATTAGCACAGAGCCGCTCTGTGACACAGGCGCGCTGATCAAAATAACACTTATTAATCAGGAAAGATCACACACGTCGCCCTTGAAAAGGACGTGCTTTCTCTTCTCTTTTTTTCTCTTTTTTTATTCCTCATATGCTTTCTCTCTCCTTGTTTCTAATCTAGTGCAATTTTTCATCCAGGTAATTCACCACCTGCCCTCCTTCTAATACTTACTGCGTTTGTCTCTCTCACCCCCACCATCACACACACGCTTATTCGGGTCCATGTTCGACGTTCCCTGTTGCATTGCTCCCTTGCCTTTAACCTCTCTATGCCGTTAGAGGAACCATAACTTCATCTTTTCCACTGTGGGTTTATGGACTGCCCTGATTTTGCACTTCTGAAGTACTGTATGTCTTTGGCCATTCAGGAGCGGAATGCTATGAAATGACATCTGCAACTTCAAGTCCAGTGCTTCCCAATCCTGGTCCTCAAGGACCCCCTGCCAAAAAGTTTTAGATGTTTAAAACACCTGATCCAACTAAGCAGCCTCATTTCAAAATGGTACACATGTCTCTAACAAGCTGATGAGTTAAATCAGGTGTGCTAAATAAGGAGACAACTAAAACTTTTTGGAAGGGGGTACTCGAGGACCAGGATTGGGAAGCACTGGTTTAGTCAACTTGTATTTAAAGTTGAACCTACTCACAATAGTAAGGCATGTTCCTGGTCTAACTTTGCATACATCATAAGTATGTTTCATTTAATATTTACATGATTTTCTAACACAGTCTTGTTAGTGGTTTGTAACAATTTTATGAGGTATTGAGGTATTTGTATGGCTCATTGGAATGCTTAATTCTGATTGGCCAGTCGGAGGACGTGTTATTCCCAGATAACAATGAATCAAACTAATAAAATACTACCGTATACTACCCAGATGCTGCAAAATCATTTTGACAGGTACAGTTTAATATTACATAAAAATAAATATAAATTCTGTAATAAAATGTATGACATTATATTTACAAATGATTAAACTAAATAAACCAATTAAACAGGTTTCCCTCACGGTCGTTTAAAATCAGCTCATAAAATATTTCAAATCAATATTTAATGTTCCTTACCTTACTAGGTAAATAGCCGTGTAAAAAGCAGGATAATGTACAGGCAGCCGTGAAATAAGCCCCTTCACCCTCCACTTCGCACTGATCCCGCTGTCAGGGCTTATTCCTGTACTGGGTGCCTATACATTATCCATTTGTATTTAATTAATATGTTTGTGTACATTCTGCTTTCACCCCAGTGGTGTTGGGTTTAGGGATTCATTATTGCTTCTTCTAATAATCATACATTTTTGTACAGTTCACATTGTACAAATGCATATGATTTAGCCACCTCGTAAAATAGTTCCAACTTCAAGTGAGATCAGGATGGAGTTTATTTTCCTATTGGCTTTTTCCCAAAATCACCCAACTCAATTTACACTAGGAATGCACCGAATATTCGGCCACCGAAAGACTTTAATCACCGAAACAATACGGCCGAAATGTTGTGATGACGCAAACAGAAACCGGGTCCTGTACGTGCTTGTCTGAAGCAACATGTATGCGGCATATGGATGTATTTAACCACAAAAAGGCGCTAAAGTGAGCAGTTCTCTGTATGCACAGAGGCACATGCGGTTGTGTGTGGTCCAGACGTGATCATCACAGTGAGTACGCCCTTCAAAGAGCAGAACTCTTGATGTGTAAACTTTAGAGAGAGTCGCGCAAATGTGTCTCATAGTCCATTAACATACATGTGCCGAATAAAGCAATGAAAAACAAAACAACGTAACGTTTTTATGCTGCGCTGTTTGGGATTCGCCTTCGTTCTCTGTGTGCGCGTGCGTTTAAGTGCCCTCAATAGCACACACGAGTGAGACGCAAACAAGCAAATGTAAAATCTTTCTGTTATTGACAGGGCACATATAAACAAAATTATCTCCAAAGTATTCTTTTTCTAATAAAAACATTTGTTTATGTCTTAAGTGTATGTATAGATTACAGTCATAAACCAGTCTCTGCTTATTTAAAGAGACAGTAACCTCAATTAACCTACTTAAGTCTAACAAAGAGACAAATAGCTCTAAAAATAATAATATATTTAATTTATACAATAAAGACAGTGTTATGACTCATTTAATTCGATTTCTGTACCTAATGCTAATGTTAGCCCTTATTAATGTGCAGCTTTGTTCTTTTTTATAAATTTATTTGTAATTTCTTTATTTGTTATTAGATTTTCCCCACCCCCTTTTTGCTGATCTGAAAAATAATCCGACCCGTGCCTCAAAAACTGTAATGTGATCTGAACCGTGAGTTTTGTGATCTGTCACACACCCCTAGTAAAGTTAGTACACAGTGATAGCCATAAATGCATTTGTACTAATAATTGGCATAATAATTTATTTCGGTGTTTCGGTTTTTCGGCCTTGGTTTCCTCATTTTCGGTTTTCGGTTTCGGCCAAGAATTTTAATTTCGGTGCATCCCTAATTTACACCCATTTTTTACAAGTCCGTCCTTTCTTGATGGTTTAGGCCAGGAGCAGGGAACCCTGGGTCCTGGAGGGCCACTGTCCTGCAGAGTTTAGTTCCAACCCTAACCAAACATACCTGCATTTCATTTCCAAGTAATCATGAAGACTTGAATTAGATTTTTCAGGTGTGTTTAATTAGGATTGGAACTAAACACTGTAGGACAGTGGCCCTCCAGGACCAGGGTTCCCCACCCCTGGTTTAGGCCAATGATCTCCCAAGCAACCATATGAATGACATGTAAAGCCACCAAACATTGGGCTTGTTCGACTTCATGCGGCGCCGCAAGAATCGACAGCCAGATGATTTCAAAGTATCGCGAGAGCGAGGCGAAATATGATTTCTTGACTCATTCTCGCGGTACTTCATGGCTGTTGGTTCTTGCGGCGCCGCATGAAGTCGAACAAGCCTAGTGTGTTTTGTTTAGCATTACATTTAGGGTGTGTGTAAATGTCACTGCATCACCTGACAATCCTGTAGATTTCAACCTATAAGATTATGACCCTAAAAACTCCAATTTTGTGTGCCTTATTCATCAAACGTTGTGCCAATGGTCTGAGGTTGAGGTTAGATCTCATCCTACATTTTTCTGTTTTGCACTTTTTTCTGAAAACACATCATATTAAAGTTTTACATTGATCGGTACGTCGTCAATCCTTTGTCAACTGTACGCCTCTGCTTTGTGTTTTTTCCGACAACCCAGTGATTTATACTTAGGATGAAGGGGGCCAAAGGGATCAGTGGGGAGTGTGCCAGAAGAGCTAGCGATAGCAGCTAATTAGCAGCAGCTGCTGATGGGAAGCTGGTGTGGACGCTGCCAGAGGAGGCTTGACTAAATTGTTATCAAATGCAATTAGAAGAAGACAGGCAGGTTTTTGCAAGATAAAAAACCCCGGGCTAGCTCTGAGAATAGCGGATGTGTTAATGTGTCCATGCACACCTGTGGAGAGCTTAGGGTGCGTTTTGACTCAGGTGTGTATTCTTTTAGCATGTCTGGGTATTTATGAGGTACAGAAGTGTACCCATGTGGTCAGTGAACTGGTAAGTTTTTGATTTGGGCCAGGGTTATAATGTTGATTCAACTGATTGACACAGCACTATGCTAGTTGATGTACAGTAGAACACATGAGTTAGTTGGCACCATATAGCATATTTTTTCGTCTGCGTTTGCGTACTTGCATGAATGTTTTTGGCCACACACACCCACACGTATGGATGTATTCACATATACACTCGCATACGGGAGCCATCTCTCCATTAGCAGATGGTTGAGTAGGAAGGAAGGCCTGGTGCTCAGCCAGCCAAAAACTCTCTAGAACTTTCCATTTTCTACTTTAGTCTCTACTCTTGTCCTGCTGTGAAGTTGTAAAGAGTGGTCTCGGCATAATCGTGGAAGAAACTTTTAAGGCGAAAGGAGCTGCTAAGCTCAGCAAGGATTCGGCCAACTGCTGCCCATCCTACTCCGGTAAGCCCCTTAAAACAGTTCAGAATAAAGCCTGCTGATCCCTGTTATCTTGACGAACACTGAAACTGGGGTGAAAGACTGGGTTCAACTCCCCGAAGGGATGCAAGTGAAAGCTGCCAGATATCACACCTGTTCCATCCACCATCGATTTCCAGGTGTGAGGTTTGTTTATTTTTGATTGCATGCTCCATGTCTGTGCACCTCACAGGTCTAGATTAGTGCATGCCTATGCAAGAAACTGCGTGCATGTGCAAGGGTTTATAAGTGTCCCAGGTGAGGTATGGACTGCTGCCGCTGCCCTCTGAGACTAGCTGGGTATCTCTGGGTCTGGCATAGGCTGAGAGCGGCAGCAGATGTGAATTGTCAAACCTTGTGTTTGGTTCATTAGCTGCTCTTACACTTGCAGCAAACACAGCTGTCACTTGGCCCAGAGAGCTGGAGTGTGTGCCATCGAGCGCATGTATATCAACCTAAAATAAATAATTTGCATCACTAAACACACAACATTATCATTGAATCCTTTAGATTCACATTGTTAGTGATGGTCGGTAAACTCTGTCTACTCCTTCGGCATGTGAAGTGTTCCATGCAATGGACCATAGATCTTTCCAGCGGTCCTGACCTCGGATAAGTGTGCACAAGTGTACTGCTGTAGCTCTTTATGCTTTAATATGCAAATATAAATTCTTAAATATATTAATTATATAACTAGGAAATTAATTAACTACACTCTTAAACATGCTGGGTTGTTTTCAACCCAGCGTTGGGTCAAAAAGGGATGAGCCCAGCCCATTGGGAAGTAATTTATCCTATAACGGGCTGTTTCAACCCAAAAGCTGTGTTTTTTCAACCCATTGTTGGGTCAAATATAAACATTTTCTGGGTTAATTTAACCAAACAGCTGGGCTCCTCCCTTTTTGACCCAGTGCTCAGTTGAAAATAACCCAGCATTTTTTAGGAGGTATGTTAAAGTATTAGTCCATTTTCTTTAAAAAAAAAATCCAGATAATTTACTCAGCATCATGTCATCCAAAATGTCTTTCTTTGTTCAGTCGAGAAGAATTTTTTAAAAAATTTTGTTGAGGAAAACATTCCAGGATTTTTCTCATTGTAGGTCGCCCTGGCGCATCACAGGACCGGAGATAGACGAGAAGTTGTGGTTTAAAAGTGCATATTTTTAATTTTTCTTGTCAAAAATGACAATCGTTTTGCTAGTTGAGACCCTTATGCCTCGTTTGGGATCATTTATAGTCCTTTGAAACTCAGTTGAAAAAATCTGTTAAGTGTTGAGTTAAGTGTTAAGTGTTGGGGTCCATTAAAGTCCATTAAAATGAGAAAAATCCTGGAAAGATTTTCTCAAAAAAACGCAATTGACCACATTCAGTTTAAAAAACATGGCATGGTCCATAAATGATATCCCCAAAAGAAACAAAAAGACCTTATATCAGTGTATTGTATACATATACATGTACAAAAAACACCACTTCTTTCTTTTTTTTCTACTCCAAAAGGTATTGTCTCTTAAACGGTTACATTTGTTTTGCACTTCTCATATTATTGCCTCCATAAGATGAATAGCTTTATTGCTTTCCTTACTGCTGTACTACTGTTGAATAAAAGCATCTGCTAAATGTAAATGCATACACGCATACAGACACAAATATATGACTCTTGTTGTAAGCCTTAAGCTCCCCGTTGTCTGAGTGTTTAAAGTGTTTGAGAGCAGGATAGAAAAAAGCTAAAGCTCTTGTGGGACAGCAAACGCTCACTGATAGAGAAATGGAAGGCTGCACTCTAGTGTTGTTAATGAAATCCCTCCTGCCTAATTATGTGAAAAAGCACAATATGTTTGGGATGCGCTCAGCACAGCTCCTGACAGCCACTAAAGAGCCATCGACAGCCAAAGAGCGAAAGAGTAGACGCGCAGAGAAAAAGACAAGCAGTGTATTATAGTAGGGAGAGATAAGAAGTTATTAATAACTTAGTATGATATTTTACTAGTACACATTTAATGGGACCATAGCTTTACTTCTGCAGGGGTAAGTCAGACAGAACGCAAATACTACAAATATAATCAATCCATTTATGTCTCATTACATTCTCTAAACTAAGAAGATGTAGAAAACGTATAGTCTTTATTTCTTAAATATAATTAAAACATTTCAAGTCTCAATTGGGAAAAAATATACAGTATCTCTGATAACCTCTCCTAATTGGCACTATCCAAACCAACACTTTGTCTGTGTCCGAAATAGCCCCATATACCCTCATTAACTATTAGTCCACTAAAATAGTTCACTTGAATGAGTGAATGAAAACAAGTGGGTGAATTCGGACACTTGAGCTCACCAAAAAGCACTGCAGTGCGGGCACCATCCTGTGCCGAGGCGCGACAGCGTGAGCCACAATGGATGAGTAGCGGCTAGCTTTGATTGTACATTGTTTGTACACTTATTATTGTGGTGCATTGTGGGATTAAATGAGTGCACTCAATAATGTCCACTATAATTTAGGACACCACTAAAAATGGATGTTTCCTCAAATAGTGCACTATTTAAGGGTATGGGGGCTATTTCACACAGCCATTGTGATTCATCACTTTATAGTACATGTCAGTCACACACCTTTTTCTGTCTAAAGCCCGGAATATAGTTTGTTTTACACATAGTCTTGCAAAGCATAGTTGGTTTGAGTCATACGTTTACACAGACGTTCAGTGCATGCGTATTGTGACAAAATACAATGCATATCCTGGGCTACATCCTACATTCACCTGTATGCGCATGCATGTCCTATGCGTAAAAAGTATGCACGGTTACAACAATCCGAAATGTGATGCATAATTATGATTATGTCGGTCTTTACTACATCACCAATCCCAGGAAAAAAACTGTTGCCTACAATCCGTGTGTTTTTATTTGTTGTAGTCCAATAAAAGAGATTTATGTTGGAATTTTATTTTTAGTACCTCAGAGGTAGATACTGGGACCAAAGAGAGCTTATTAATACCTCAAAAATACATATTAGTATCTCAAAGGTACATATTGGTACTAAATGTTTACATATCTGTTCCTAATGGTCCATGCAGTTACCTTTTTAAAGGGTGCTGCCCCACTGACAGCTAGGGTACATATTTTGACTTTTATCTAACAATGTAGGTCCGTAAGGTACGGTAATCTACCCAAAATTGTATTCTGTTTTGTATTGTTGTAATTATACAAAACTGAACTTAGGGTACAGCCACAGTGACAGAAAAGGTACAGTTTTGTAACTTTATTTCTGACAGTGTACTTTGGTATTTGTACCTTTTGTATATCGTTAACATGTGAATCAGATAATTGGTGCTCTTTAAAGGAATAGTTCACCCAAAAATGAAAACTCTCTCACAGCTACGGTAACTTACACTCATGCCATCCTATGAGAAAACTACTTTCTTTCTTTAGTTAAACAGAAACAAAGCTTTTATTTTATTAAAAAACGATCGCATTGTATATTAGTTCATAATTTCTATGTTGAAGCGTACTACTCTAAGTGCATAAATCTGTTCAAAGAAGCAATCCAAACTATTTCAGTGGGTTATTAAATGTCTTAAAAAGTGAAACAATTATTGCATTAAACTACTGAACTGCACTGGACCTGCCAGCGATTTAAAACCAAACTAAATACATCAGGCTAAAACCATACAGGATATTGTGGCATGCCCATAACTTCAAATCTCATTGGTTCTTGCAAATCTCTGAAAAAATATTTTTCAAAACATGCCAGGAATTTTTGGGATTTGAATTTACCTCAGAGATGTCATAAGAATAAGAAGGAGTAAATTATGAGAGAAATTTCAGTTTTGGGTGAACTATTCCTTTAAAACGCTGCTTCAGTCCTAAGTCCGACTAGATAAAAACTAGACTCAACAATGTACACAAAGGATGACTCTACCTTTAAATCAAAAGTGCTGGTCTAAAAAATGCCCAAAGAGATATAAAGGGAAACATAAGTAGATAATATGAAAACTGCAGTGGTGCTTACAGGTAAAGGACTCTGTAATTGGAAGAAAACCTGCTCCACATTGCTCTGCCACTAATGGCATTCACATGAAGTAATTTAGAGTTCATTAAAAAGTGATTAGCTCTGAGTTTATCGCGAAGCATCGTCCACGGATGTGGGTTTGGGACAACAAAACATTTGTGTTTTCCTGTGATGACACAGCATCCGACTCATCCGAAGAGAGAACCACTTGAATGATGCAGCATTCCAGAACAAGGTGGAGAAAGAAAGAGACTGGCAATGCCAATTGTTGAAACTGGGGCTTTTGCCAGTGCATTCGATCCAGCCAAGCATCCCTCACTAGGCCTGTGAGAAAACCCATTGTGCTTCTTTCTGATTATATTTGTTTAAAAGACTTTTGTTGCAGATGCTGTCATTGCCACAGAGTGGTGTATGGAAAATATTTTCATTAACATCATTGTAGGTCACATCATGCTACAGTACAGTACTCAGACATAGAGAATAAAAAAATGAAGAGTAAGAGAGAAGGAGGTAGAGAAGCAGGAAGGAGTGGAGAGCAGACATGAGATACATTTAAAGGGATAGTTCACAAAAAAAATTTAATTCTGGAATTAAATCCTGGATGTAGCAGATCCCCACTTTCAATGTATGGAAAATAAAGTAATACATGTTTGAAGCAACATGAAATGATGAACTGTGTAAGCTGTGGACTGGATAAAGAGGCAATTGTATCATTTCTTTCAAATTACACACCTTGCTGAGCTGACGTGGGAGTTCTCTGCACTGCGGGCAGGTGCTTGGCCGGCGACTAAAAGAAGGTGCCATGCCCCACATTGGCTGCCAGTGAATCTGTTAATTATGCATGCTAATGGTCGTAATTGCAGCCATTCGTGAACCCAGAAGCCGAGGTAAATGCTAGGTTCATTGTTGGTGGCACAGTTCAAGCCGACTCGGAGATGAGAATCCCCGCGAGAGGGGAATGACGCGAGTCACAGGGGGAGCACGTTGAAAAGAAACTGGGACGAGAGAAAACGGGGGAGCATGCAGACTAAAATGCCATTTGCTTTAGGCACTCGGCAGCTGCTCTCAGGCAGATACCCAGCTGTGTAAGAGTGGCCTGGCCCTGCCAGAGCAGTTAGGACTGAGTAGTGTGCTAATTCAAGAGCTTGTGTTGTGAAGGTTAAACTATATTAACTGCCCTCAAATGCTCCACCCAGACCAGGAGTTGCAGTGTCCTTCTGGAGAGCACACGTGGATTGCAGAGATGCAGCAACTTCTATTATCTGGGTTACAATGGTGAATCTCATGAAAACAAGTTGAATAATTTGAGTAACTTAAAGACAGAGTGCACGATTTTTGAAAAACGCTTTGGAGAAGGAAGTCAGGCCGAGTACCAAAACACCCTTGTAGCCAATCAGCAGTAAGGGGCATGTCTACTAATGACACGAAGGATAGAGTGCTCCGTTCTATCAAACCTTTAATGCTGCGTTCACACCAGTCAGTGTAGAGGTGTCAAGCGCAAGTGATTTCAATGTTAAGTCAATGTGAAGTCATGTTGATGCCCGTCTGGAGCTCTCGCGGCACGAATGATGCGTTTAGTGCAGTGCAGTAGACGTGATTCCGAGTAAAAATTGAATTTTGCCGGAAAAACGTGCCGCGTTAACCAATCAGGAGCTTGCTCTAGCAGTTACGTGATTACAGGAAGCGAGCTGAGTCACAGAAGCCCCTCCCATTATGCAAATTTCTGCGTAAATAACTAGAATTTCGCAAGTAAACTCAAAATGTTGAAGCAGCAAACTATAAGCGGTAGATGCGAATTTGACCCCTCAAACGCTGCTGGTGTAAACCCACAGTATTTTAAGCAAATACTGTTGAAAATATTGAGTCAAGCCAGGATACTTGCAAGTCTTTGAGCCTACAGCATGTGTATGCGATCTATGTCATCTTATTCTATTGGGGTAGGGGCGTGTTTGTTTAGGTGATTTCAAATGTCAACATTGGCTTTCAGAGATCATGCACCCCGCCTTTAAGACAATGAAGATTGTTACATTAATTTCCTCCTGAATTTCTATTAGCGTAATGCATTGTTTTTACTGTAGAATAGTGAAAAGGTAGTTGTATTAATTATTTAAAATGTATTTATCTTCAGTATAAAGGTTACTATGTAAGGAATAATTGACAACGGGTCATTGAATTATAAGAAAATAATGCACACCCAAGGTGCAATGCGGCCCGATTTCAAATAATTCAAAGGACCGGAGTCAATTATTCCTCTTACACCACAGTTACCACAGACATAGCTCTGGTGCCTATTTTTAAGACATTTGACAAGTTAGGTGTGCGGTTATCAGAAAATAATGCATACCCACGAAACATTTCTCAGCCAATCAGAATACAGCATTCAACAGACCCGTGGTAGAAATTAATATAAACATGTAATGTACGTTACATTCAATATTCATTATTTTATTAATATTGAAAATTATTGTCACAATGCTGAAGCCCGAAGTATAGTCTGTTTTTTATGTATATGTAAACGTACATGCACAGTCGAATGCACAGCCTTGCAAAGTTTAAATTATTTTACATGTACGCAGACATTCAACACATGCGTATTGTGAAAAAATGCAATGCATTTCCTGTGCTACATACTACATTCTCCAGTAGGCGCATGCACGACTTATGCGTACAATGTACGCAGGGTTTCAAAAAGTACAGTATACGCACACTCTTCTTATGATGAAACCCTAGCGTATGGGTAAAAAATTAACCATAACTTTCCACAGTCATAAAAACAATTAATTTAACAATACAAGTTCTAATCGTGTTATTTCTTTATTTTGTTTCAGTTGGTTTTGTGAGGTTCACCAACATGAACAAGTTAATAATCATTTTATACATGTGCTGCAAATTCAAAAACACTTTGTATCTTCAAAATATAAACTCTTTAACCAGAAACACTTTGCAAAAAAATAAAACTTTACTGAAACTAAATTGTATCTAAAAACGTATGGGCTTCGCTGGAATGTTAGCACCTGTTTTCAGTCACATACAATATGAAACGTTTCAAATGGTTTTCATCCTTTTTACTATTGTTACATTTTATTATTTGTCTGTCCAAGGATTTACTGTAAGTGCTGAATAGTGAAAAGTCCTTGTTGCTTGTGAAGGGTGCTTAGAAAGCTTATTCATTAAAAGCAGATTTCTTTTAGATGGTCCTACAAAACCCAATGTGAGCACTAACTTTCTCTATTTATTTACGTTTCGCAGCATGCCTCAAGTTAGATCTGATTTTAACTGCAGCGCAACAATCGATTTGATTCATCGCTCAGAAGCAATGTTTGGATTTGTATGATGCCTACCTGTAATTTGTCCTGCTGTTTACCTCCTCCATATTTTCTGTCCATCTTCACAAGCTAAGCGTATAGTTTTCTGTTCAGATCTTTATCCTCATTTGTCTTTGCAGAGGACTTGAGAGCAAATCTATAGCAGGCTATGCCCTGCATTGGATTAATGAGGTATGCGCTATGCTAATGTTGCTATGGCAGGAGCAAAGGTGTGGTCTCCTCCTAGAAGAGATATCTCGGGCTTTTTGTGTGAATCACATGTCACCAGGGCTAAATGTCGCATCGGGATTTTGACTAGCTAATGCACGGTAAAGAGATTGTTTAACATTTTCAGATAAAAGCTGGACAAGTGATCATTAGCAGGTCTCTGTGGTGCACAGCTTTGCTAATGATAACCTTTTTGGTTGAATGAAAAGTCTTTTATCGTTTACTCCTGCTCCTGGGGTTCAAACCCATGTGACGTCCTTTCTTCCGTGAAACACAAAATGTGCATTTTATTTTATTTATTTTCATATATTCAGACACTTGTGAGTACTGGGACCTGAATATGACCTGAAAGAGGCAGTGCCAGTTACATGCATCACAACGCCCCCTGATGTGGATCATATTCTTAATTTTTACAAATTTGACTTTCATTTTTTGCATTGCGATGTTTATAGTTGCATCTAATGCACACAAACAACCTCCGTATAAAGTCCGTATAACATATGATGTGTTTTATTCTGTTGTCCCTCCTCCTGCAGTGCATAAACACCTCGGCCCTGTGAAGTAGCCAAGAGGGAATTAGCCATCGACCTCGTAAATAACTTTCTCACCTCTAGTCAATAAGTAATTTCACGTTACCCCACTATCGAACACAGTAATCACTGTGAAAAGTGTCTGGAGAGGAAAATCGGTCTGTGTTTTGTGGTGTGGGCCACTTTTTAAAGGCATATTTGCTTTGAACGACAATGCGCACACAGTAGTTGTGTTGCATTGGGAAGAAAGAAACCTTAATCTTGTTGATCTGTCCTGCTGGTTGAGAATCTGACAGGTGTGTGCGTGTTCATGCGGTTGAACGTGGCGGTGCTTTTGATAAAGATGTCAGATAAAGCCGATTAGCTAACCTTTACTAAGCTTTTCCTTAGACTGCGAGATGGAAAAATCGGAAAGATAGGTCAAACTGGAAGCTGGCGTCGCTTCCGCCGCAACAAACAGGAAAGGTGGAGCTCCTGTGACCAGCGTCTCGCCGACCGCGACAGGAGATAAGCGCAGATTAATTACTCGCACATCGCTGTGAAACAACCCGCGGTGGTCTTGCAGCGTGCGTGCCAGGTATAATGTACGATTTTTATGTTTCATATGTATGAGTTTCATTTATCATATCCGTGCAGGTTTGAAAATGAATGGGTGTGTGTGTATAGTGGTTTGGATGCTATCTAGCAAGTGGGTTGTAAATTAAGGGAGCTCAGTGGCTTCTGTCCTCATGTAGTGCTTTGTACTTGAGACAACCGTACAAATAGTGATGACTTTTCTTATAGTTTTGTCTTTAAGATAAGCATCTGATATAGAGCTTAAGATTGGCTTCACAAAGCCCTTCGGAGACCAAGAGACAGGGAGCAGTCAAGAACATATTTTTTTTACCGTAGGTGGACTCAGTGGGATTGTAATGCATTAATCTGATGCGTAGGATACGTTCATTGCCAGCATATGAACCGCACAAAAAAAGGCAATCAAATGTGTATGTGAAAAAGCAAAAACCTTGATTTTAAATATTAACTAATTTACATCTCTAATGATGATAATATGCTCAACTTTGGATCAATGTGTTAATAAATTTGCGCATATTTTGGCAGTGCATTTTCTGTACAACAAGAATAAACAGACAGTCTCCAATTTTCTCATTTTAGGAATATGTGTGACAGTTTCGTCCTGGGAATAATTTGTCCCCTCCGTGCTGATAAAAATGTGCTTCTCCTAAAGCCACCATCATGCCACATTCCCTTTCTATCTAAGCTCCTAATGCCCCCTGAGACCTGACTGATATCATCTACAGCTCTGACTCACAATATAGACCTAAGACAAGACTAAAATAAGAGGTGTGATCGAGTCTGTCTTTCAATCAACCTCTCGAGACTTCAGTCTCACTTGATGACTGATTCAAGTGTATCACTGGACACTATGTTACTGTCCAGCGGTACCACAATGGTGAGAGAACAGGGCTTGTGAATTCCCAGTCGGTTTTACATTTTTACTTTTGAGGGCTTATTCTCTTTGCCATTTTGTGCTGCTGTCCAGGTGAAGACAAAAGTTGACCATTTTGTAGCTTAATCAGTCAAATTCATCAGAAATGAAAGGGGCGATCACACTTCACTTAAATTGATGTGACGTTTAATTGTGGGCAATAAACTGTACATCAAAACTGATCGTTTGGGAAACATGTCTTCGGCTATCTCTCACAAACAAATTTCTGGAATATCTTCCCAACAGATGCCATCACAGATAATCTAATGGATTTAATACAACACCATTGGGAACCATTAGCTGTTTACCATTAAAACCATTACAAAATGTTCCATTTTCAAGTGGGATTTAATAATGCTTTTGGTTTCCAATCACCAGGCAACATCCCACCAAAAGAACCCACAGAGCCCATTACACTTTCATTTAAAACCAATTAGGGAAGCATAGCGATTAATTGCGATTAATCTATTGCAGAATAAAGGTTTTTGTTTACATCATATATGTGTGTGTACTGTGTATAGACCAGTTCAAAAGATGTAAACAACACTGGTCCAGAAGCACTTCCTGTTTCCGTTTTTTAACACTAGATAAACGTTGGGATAATGTCATATTAACCTGAATTAACTGAAGTTAAACAAACATCTTAAAGATAATAATATATGTAAAATAAAAAATAACTGTCACAAACTGTAACAGGAAGTGTTTCTGAACCAGTGTTGTTTACATCATTTGAACTGGTCTTGTATAAATAAATACACACATGCATCTATATATTTAAGAAATGTTTACATGTGTATATTTACATATAATTTATATTAATAATATAATATTCTTATAATAATATTCTATATAAATACTCAATGTATATACTCAAAAAAAAACTCAAATACTCCTACTTGAGCGATATTGCTTTTATACAACAATTCGACGGCACACGTTTGAAAAAGAAAACTAGAAAACAACAACAGAGTTATTTTAAAAGCCTCTTTGTTTGGGAACTACATTCTTCCGCCAAGGATTTGAGGGCAGCCAGAATGAACACTTTCGGCTGTTTTGAATCTAACTCAATGGACGGAATAGCCGTTTCTTTATATTACCGTTTCTTGGTCACAAAGTGTAGTTTTAAGATTAGTTCAGTCGAGAATATATTTGTATTATAATGTACAGCACTCTGGTCAACCTTGTGGTTGTTTTTATATGTGCTTTATAAATAAATGTACTATTACTACTACTACTACATTGTACTCTAGGTAAAAAGAAGTAAACTTATGTAGGTAATGAAGGTGTTCACTTAAATTTGGGACGCCCCACAAAATGGCAGACACCAAATATAGTGCACTATAGGAGAAAAGGAGCAGTTTCAGACACAGTAAAAGTGTTGTCCAGCTATGCTATGCTAACATTTACTGTATTTTTCTCATTATCTTGTTTATCCTCACGTCCCTTTCCATCTTTCAGTAAAGATTGAGCGGCAGTATTGATAAAAAGAGATAACAATCCACTCTGGGACAGCACAAACACACCCGGTAGCCTACGGTCAATATCATCAACGCCTCTCTCATGCATACCTCGCCCATAAGACTAATGATCACACATTCACACACACAAACATGCTCTGAAATAAATACACAGTACATACAACCATATAACATATTAAACACCATCCCAGAGCTTTTGACAGCTTACTGTAAAAAGTGTTTTTTTTTAAGTAATACAGAAGATAGAGATAAAGGAAGTGAAAGAAAGTGTACGTGAATAAGAAAGAACACACGGAGGCAGACTGTTTGAAAGGCCATTAGTGAAGAAAAAACACAAAAGGCTAGAAACAGCAGACAGGTTCCATTTTAGCCCAAAGCTCCTCACGGCCTCCTCATTAAGGACCCTACGGGCAAAGGGTTTCGCAGACAAGCATCTGACAAGGTGAAAAGAGCCGGGTCCCTGCTACACAGCGGCAGGCCCTTCAAAAGTGAAGGGATAAGCCATTAGTCTTCCCACAGCCCTGGCTGTGAAGTGAGCCTAACCGAAGCTGAAGGGCCCGCCACACTTTTAGACCTGAGCAACCACAGGTGTTTACAACAAGTCGGCAGGCTTTGATAGGTCAGAGACAGCGGCCTACCATGGTGTATGGGCGTTCTGTCCTTAAAACAAGTCACTGGAAAAATCTGATGATATGTTCATGCTCTCTTTCCTTATCTCTCTCTTTCTTTGTAGCTTGTTTGTCAAAAGAGCTAAGCTTGCAAGTTAAAACTGGCAGCTTTTCATTTTGATAGATGTGGGAACACAGGACAGTGCAAGTTTGTTTGCATGTGCTGACAGGTCCACTATATTACAGTGGTAAATTGAACAGGAATAGGGTTGGAAAACTTAGAGGGTTTTGCAGTGAAAGACCATCAGTTTTATACATATAGTCATATTTATATAAATCACATATACTCAGTGGTTATTGGATTTCTACAGTGAATCTGATGTTTTTTGCTCTTTTCGGTACAATTTGCAAAAATTGAATGTTTAGTTAATGGTCATTATACGAGCATGAGTCTGAGCTTCACATGCATGAAATGAAAGGTTATGATATCCGCTTTGAAGCCGGCTCAACTGGTAATTTATGCTTGAAGTCACTGCATCAGACAGTCTGTGTGACAGATGTTGTATTCCCAAAATACCCCGTGGCTCATTAGCACACCGAAAACAGAAACCATGCAAAGATAACCTGCTTTTTATCGCTGCCCACAACAATGACCTTTTTCACCAAAAGGGTTTATGTGTGTGGGCAAAAAGGAAGAAAAAGATAGAGAGTGTGGATTGACAAGACGAAAAATTGAGAGTTTTAAATTTTTTAAAACAAAAAGGTGACAGATGTGTGCTTGTGCTAAACTTTCAACAGCATAGTTGTGGGTCCAGGTCTAACAGGTTTTACCTTGAGTCTTTATGATATTGTGGTTTCTAGATATGGCTCTGGTCCCTCATTTAATTGAATTCTATAGGATTTTTTTAACCCGAAATCAGTGTAACTGTCACTGTATTTGCGTTTCTTTCTTGACATTTTCTCACTCTGGCATGTAGGCCTATTTCTCTTGACCAGTGCATCTCTGTTAGGTTTTTCTGTTCCGGCCTCTTCACTCCGTTCATTAACATCCGAGTCCCTTTGATCGGGTTTTTCTATATGATGTAGATGGCTCATTCCCGTCCCTTGATTTCTTTAAAGTGCCCGTTTTTAACCAGGTGTCCATTTTGATGAATGTAGCAAGTGAAAAAATAAATGAAAAAATGTATGAGTTAGCGCCAAATATGAAGAGGGAGGGGCTATTGTGACACAGATGTGCTTGTAAAATAAAATTAAATCAGGAGTAATTTATAGCTTGTAATGTGAAATTTTATTTCTTAATAAAACTTTCCCATGTGAAGTTTACCACAGTTAAATAAGTAACAATAATAAAGAGCAAATCTTTCCCCCCGCCATTACAAACATTCTCTCGCGCACCCCCGGTGGTCAGTCTGCGCACCACTAGGGGTGCGTGCACCCCAGTTTGGGAACCACTGATCTAAGCCAAGGGTATTGACAAACATAATGTGTCTGAAATTACACAAAAATTCTGATATTTCTCCCTTCTCAACTAACTATTTAATGACTGATGGACTAATAAAAGGAGATGCACTTATAAAAGGAGATGACTATATGATTATGAAAGTCTTCTGTATGTAGGGTTGAGTAGGGCACAAACTAACGTAGGGTTAATCGTAACACAGCTACTTTACATATTACATAGGCCGAGCAATCTGTGCTTTTGGTCATTTTTTCTCTTAGAAGATTACCTCCAGTAAATTTGTGAAAAGTTTTGATGTGTTTTGGTCAAGATATTGAACAAAGAGTGTTTTGGAGGCATAATAGTACATTTCTTCGTCCCCCCCCCCCCCCCGATTTCTAAGTTGGGTGTGTAAGTCACCAAATCCAACCTTATATTATTTTAATCACTGCCTTTTTACCTAAAACAAAACACTTTTTTGAATCATGTCAGCAACTCCTAGTAACTAATAGCTGGGATTGAAAACATTTTTACACAGCGGGGTTAGTTGTCACACAGTGTTACAATTAAGCCTCCAGTATACAATGATAATAAAATGAAAACAAATTTAAATACTATTCATCAAAATGATAGCTGTAATACAATATCAGGGGAAATAACTCACAATTATGATTTTTTTTTGTCTTAATTTTGCAGCCCTTTCAAAAAATCTATTAATATGCATTTATGCATAATACAAGGATGGTTAGATGAAGGATCATGGATGGATAAATGTGTGGATATCTATCTATTATAGGCAGTTACATAAACAATATTCACATTTAGTAAAGAGACAGATTTTATTGAATAATTTGTGTTTAAACTAAATTGTCTAGCAGGTGTTACAACAAACCCTCTGTTTGTTACAATTAACCCCACCTATGGGGTAAGTTGTAACGTTTGCACTCCTGTCACTTTCGTTGTGTAATTGTATGATAACGATAGGTCCCACAAACAAACTTTAAGTGTTCATTTGTAGCAGAGATGTTGTGTGTTGATTGTGTAAAAAAATGATTCATCTAACTTAAATATTTTTTTAAATGATAGAGCCAAACTCAAAAAGCGTTAGGTTGTGCCCCGCTCTCCTCTACTTTAAACTCAATACAGAACTCTCTATAAATGCAATACATAGACATTATAATCTATGTATTCTGAAGATTTCTTGTCCAAGATTTTTACCTGAACAATGCAATAAATCAAATAGACCAGAACAAAGGAAAATACAATCAGGTACAAAGCACGCGCTTCGCATTTCTATTCAGCTGAGCTTTCCAATTAACAGACTAAAAACGGGTTCAGCGTTCCATTGTCAGCACCCTGTCCTCAACCTTCAGAAAATATCCAGAACTGCATCCACATCCATCTCTTTTGTCACCTCACCTGCACTATCTGTTCTTTTGAATCTCATTGACTGAATTGAGCTGAGTGACACAAGAAGCAAAATGTGCCTTCAGCTTTAGAGGAAAGATTCCTCACCGCATTCACATCAGCCCCGAGTCACCAATCATAATTTCTAAACGTCGTTTCTGACAGGATGCTGTGCTCACCTGAGGGCACGCTGAGCTGAATTGTAAATATGTAGACTTTAATTTAAAGTTCTTGGGTACTGCTGTAGAAAGACGTAACAACCATTGTAACAGGGAGGAACATGCCCCCTCTTCGGCACATCTGAATACATCCCTCTAACTTTTAACAAGGTTCATTTTTCTTGACTGCGACGCACCGCACCCCCCACTTTCTGGATCATCTTTACACGTCTGCTATTATTGCGCTCGCTTAAATATTAGATTCGAAGTTTATGAACCACTTCCAGTCCCACCGCCGACCCAAGACCCCATGCATCGTTCTCAAAGTAACTCCACCTCCACAGCAGCCCCAGGGGTTAATAACCTCCGTTGTGACGGCTGCCTACATTTCCACTTGTTAAGCGAGCGTGCTTATACGCCAATTTGTGATGGGAAATAAACAACCCGACCGGCTGTCGAGAAGGCCCGCTCTGATTACTTCAGCAACATCAGAGTGGGTTGCTCACATCTGTAAACACATGAAGGGTTTTAAAAGTACAGACCACCGACTGCCCGCCCTCTCAGTTTATCCACTTATCCATCAATACGACAAAATGCTAGATTAGTACACAGCATAACAACAAATCAGGTGAAGTTTTGAAAGCTGTGGCACATTTTCTCTAAAACATGTGGTGCCAAGAGGCAATTTAAAGGTATGTTTGATGAGAGCCATTACCAGGGGGCTTCATCGGTCCCGGTCTGATCGCTCTCAGGACACATGGAAAAGGATTTTCAGATAGTACTGATGTAACGTGAAGAGCAGATTGCATAAGTATCCGTGTTTTATGGAGTGCCGCTGCCCTAGTTGTTTCTTTTGTAATTGAAAACGGTTTCAAGAAACAGACCTATTCTTCACGAGTCACTTTCATTTACCTAGAGAGGATGAAAAAGGTTTGTAGCGTGAAACTGCACTTGTGTATATTGAGGTCATGACACTGGAATGAAACCTCTGACAGAAATGCCCAAGAGACTGAATCATAAAAGCTTCACAACACCTCGCGGCAAAAATGAAAGCTATTTGTATCCATAGATCCTCAATCTATAACTCAGTCCATACATCCACATGTCTGTACTAAGTAAATGGAATTCCCATTCTTTAACCTTAAAATTAGTTTTTGCATCAATTTAGACTAGTCGGTTCTGTTTTTTGTGTAGGGCCTACGTCAACTAGTCATGAATCACATAATTTTTGTTTATTCGATCCACCAACAGCAGAAAATGAAATCATCTCTTCGCAAACATGTGTACTTGATAATAATACAAGTGGCAAGGCCTAACAAATCCTGGGTCATATTATCATAAGCTTTGCCGGAATCAAAATTCACAAGACATAAAACACCTGCTCTAGAGATGAGATGAAACACTGTGCTTTTGATTTCCCTGTTTCTGACTCATCTAAAACAGCAGGAAGAAACGAAAATGAAAGAATAAGCGAGAATGCGAGAGAAATGGGTGCATTCGTCCCAGAGATGAAGAGTCCTTGAGTCTACCTGCGGAAGTCATGAGAGAATATTCTTCATCAAAGATGTTTATACATCTTCTAAACACTTTAGATTTTCTTCAGCGACGTGAAAAGTGAAAAATCCACGAACAGAGGCCGATGAATGAAGACTAGAAACCACACACATATAAATGAAGCAAACTTAACAGAGCGCCACCACTTGAAAACCAAATAAAACCTATTTCATGTCTGTCTTGCTCTCTTTGTCCGTTTTAAAATAGACGAGGGGTGTTTGTGCACACATCTGTGTCTTACGAAGAACACGTGCCTTTGCTTTCAGCCCAGCGTCCCCCATTCTTCAGCAATGGCAGAAGGTAGAGAGCAGCTTTTGTGCTTGAGGCTGTAACATTATTTCCCAGCGTGCCGCGGCAAGGGGATTACTCCAGAAGGGGCGTAACTTAATGCTCTGTTAATAATTTGAGGCTTCTTAATGTGTTCCCCCCAATATCGGTCAGGATAAGTAAGGCTTTATTCAGCTATGCACTGGGTTTGAGTTTAGTCTGAAATATTTGCTTTATATACAATAAGGCTTCCATCAATTGTTGGATGGCAATTCGCATGACTTGTGTTTCGATCGAATAACAAGCAACGTGTAAATATTTAGTAGATGTTTTTCAATTGCATTTGGCAGAGCTTTTTATCTAAAGCAACCAGTCTGATCTCCCTGGAATAAATTTTTACCTAGTTGGCTAAATGATATAAATTTGTGCTAAGCAAATCATACAAAAAGGAATGATTGTTATAAAAAACAATAAGGAAACCTAACTCCGGCACTAACTTAAACATTAGAGGGGCGAAAGCATATCTACAGAAGTGTACGAATGTGGTCATACTAATTAATTAATTAATTAAATACATACGAATTGCATGAGATTGCTTTAAACAGTCCTTCCAGAAAAACGAAAAAAGTTTTTTTGTGATTGTTGCGGCAAAAATCCTTGATCTTGCGGCACGTTTTCTTAAAAAATGCAATGGAATATGTGGGATTTGTGTTCAATGGAATTGCGAGAACTTGCCAAATTTGCGTGAACTTGCAAAAACGGCATGAATTTGCGAAAACTTTTTGCAGCTTTTCATTGATGTTCACGTCGCGTAATTACGTCACTTCCTAACATTCCCATGACAACAGGGGACATGACTGCGCATGTGTGAAGTAAATGCAAAATTTTTCAACTTTCTGCTAAGATATAGGTATGACTTTTTAATGAACAGACATTTTAAGACACCTTTTTTTAAACCATAACAGACTTTAATTTTGCCCTGTCTGCTCCCTTTTGACACAAAAGCTTCTTGCGAAATAAAGAACTTTCTTAAGGTATTATAAACCTCCTTGAATGAGCCTAAGGCAGTCATGGAGACATCTCCAGTTTCTCAGAACATCTATTTCAGACATCTCTCTCAGAACGTGTGGACATTTTAAGCATGCTCAAAAACTGCTTACGGCACTTTTAACCGTCCTGAGAACGGCAGATGGTGGTACAAACAGAATTACAGTACGGCTCTTGATACGTCCGTGTGGATTTTAACGCTGAGTGCGTTTCATTGGTCAGATCATGCTGAACCTCACAGCCCTGCTGTTGCGTTTAAATGCCTCGTATCATTACGCGTACAGGCGCAAAATACTGCACATTTTTCCATCTATTAGAGAAGAAAAGCTGGCACAGCTGCATAGGTGCTGACTCTCTATAATTCTCATCCAATGCAGCCTTTGGAGACATCAGGCGCAGCGGGCGCATTCGTCTGCACAGACAGCAGACATATGCGCATATCTCTCTTTCTGCCTGGTGAATGCTCTGGGCAGCGGGCAAAGCAGGACGTAAGACTGTCAATTAGGGTTAAAAGCGCAGTGCAGGAGGGAAGGGAGCAGTGGAGCATGGGGCTAGCCTAGCAGCGGCACCTGATGCCTAATAATGGACCATATCGACATGGCTGTTCTTAATTCCACCCCTTTGGGCGAGATTCCAGAACTTGATGCTTGTTTCAATAAATTCAGTATTACAGTCACATCATCTTAAGAGACTTACATGACTCATTATATTAACAACAGCATGAAGTCTAAATTTACCCTGTTTATTTTCTTGTCTCTGGTCACGTTGTGTATGATTTCTAAATGCATGTTATCGTAAAAATGTTTGTTTTTATTATCTTTCATCAAAAACATTTTCCACTGATAATAATGTTTTTCTAATAGCGTCACATAGATGGGGAAAATAATATTAACCGACAATATCAATATTTTCAATGGACTATATTGGACCATTAGATCCCACTGTATGATATTTATCAAATGTATTACATTATTTCCTGCGCAGCACTCAATTTTACTCAGATATCTGTCACATTATAGAAGGTAAATGCATTGAAATGGCGTTTCAGTTTGCTCACGTATAACAAGAGCCTGTGGTTTGCTCAAGACAGCAGTGGGTTGTAATGTCGCTATGAAGACACGCAGTCTCTCAGTCCCGGTACCTGGAGAGCTGTGTTTGACAGGTAAATACACTCTCCTTATTGTACTCAGCACTTCGCACGTTAGCAAATAGAGAGAGAGGGGCAGAGCGCACACCGCACGGCAATTTTCACAGCCTTATTTGTCCAGTCGCGCCTGGGGTCCGTGTTTATTGAGATGGTTGGACGTCCAGGTCTCTTAGTCATAAAACTGATAATACTGGGACCCCCACGAAATGACCTGCTCAGAAAAATGACATCAAGATATTGATAATCAAATCATTCTGCTGTCGTTTCAATTTAATACAATTGTGATATGTTTGTCAGGTATGTTTAAAGATAGTACAGGCTGGTATTGATTCAATTTGATTCCAAGTAACATACCTCAGTACCAAAACATTCCTGTGTGAGTTGAAAGTCTGAAGTTTCTGGGTTGGCATGAATTGAATTACAGACTTTGTGAAGTAACCCGTTTAATTTAATTTTCTCGTATTTTGGACAAACCTCAAGTTTTCTTTGTTGCTTAAGAAAGACTTTGGCTTTTCTTAGCAAGTGTTTGTTTCTTTTTTTGAGTATACAGGCTTGAATCTGGTATAAATAAATAAGATGTCCAGAGTATTACTGTTGTTTCTTTTGCTTGCAAATATGACTGAGATTTCACAACATCTCTGTCATTTTGTGTTTGATCCAAGATGCTCAAATGCGCAATTTGGTGGTAGCCGAACTAATTAGACAACAAACCAAAGGAAACATAAACAGATAGGATTACGTGCCATTGAGCAGCTATAATGTTGGATTTGAGTGTGCATATTAAAGAAATAATTCATCCAGAAAATGAAAATTTGGTAATTATTTTTTCATTACCGGACGCCGTGCGACTTTAATTCTACCGTGGAACACAAAAGGAGATGTCCGAGCTTGTCTTTCTCACATAATAAAAGTGAAGGATGGCCTATGCTGTCATGCAAGATTTTTTATTAATATTGATTTAAATGTCAGTCTGTTCCTCAAATAAAGCTATATAGTAGCTTCAGCTCTTCATGGAAGAAAAGAGTACATGGGATCGGAACAAAATGATGAGTTTTCTTTAAAGGTAGTCCATTGTAGATATATTAATTCATATATGATAATTAAGTCACCCATAATCATATTCCTCTCAGCAAAGAGCAAAGGTTTCCCCCAGCTCCAATAAACATCTGAGACTATTATGTAATAAATGCGCACATTCATTTTATGATAATCAGGCGCCTATTTTCCGAAGGTTATATTTGTGTCCTGTTTCCATAGCTCTTTTACTTATGCCGGCTATTTGTTTTCTTTTTTCTTGTCTTTCTCGTTCTCTCATCTACCTGCGGTCGTTGCTATTGAGACTGGTGCTATGCTAATTGCCATAGTTGAATCTCACACACTGGGCTCTGGGGACCAGTAATGGGGACAGTAGACTATATTCTCTCTGTGTCCAATAGTGCATCGTCTGAGAAAGAAAATATGAACTGTGTGACTCATTTATCCGTGCGAAGGAATGACCGATCCCGCAATGTTTTACACATCTATAGTTCATTACCTGCAGTGTATGCAGTTTTCGCACTCGGTTTAATTGATCCACTCCCCGTATTCCCGCAAGTCTCTTTTTCACAATGAGTGCTGGTCTTTTTTTTGTTTTAACTAAGGATGAGAGTATAGACGTTTGTTGTGTAACTCACTAAACTGCTCTACTACAGCTATTTATTTAGACTTAAGCAGCTATGAGAAATTGTTTGTACCATGATAAACACCAGTGTTTGTGTACAAAGTCTTAACAGTGGAGTCTTAGAGATGCTTTACCTCAGATCTAGATGAACATGAGGAAGTACTGACTGCCAAATGCACTCCCCTTATAAAAATAAATCATGTTTTTTTTTTATTTATTTTTTGTAGTAAAAGTGTAGAAAAACTTGAAATTTGGCACATGGTGAACTTTTAAATACTCCTCCTATGGGGATTCATGCGAATGACACCAAACGTGGTGATCATGATGCCGAGACATTGTACTTGCTAAATTGCGAAGGGATTTTTGATATCTCAAACGGTTCTGCCATGGCGAGGCGACAAATTTATGGCGAATTCAGAAAAACAGGAAGTGTCTAATATCTAAGGCACAAAATTTCTTATTGTGATGCCATACAGGGTGTTTGTTGGTCTGAAGATTCCGATCGCATCGATGTGCCTATTGTGACTCCCGGGTATGGCGCCACCACCAGGCGCCAGGAAGTGTGTCAGTCACAAAGCTGGATTTTTTTGACAGTTCCATGCAATGTTCTTTTAAATACTACTTCTAGAAAAATCATGCAATTGACACCAAAAGATTTTTGTTATCTCGAACGCTGTTCCCATGGCAACTTGTCAAACTTTACTGTCATTTTAAAGGCATATTTAAGCCTTTCAGTTGCATGCAGTGAACTTTTAAATACTCCTTCTAGAATAATCATGCAATTGACACCAGAAGTGGTCAACATGATCCTGAGACATTGTAGACTAAATTGCTAGGGAATTTTTGACATCTCGAACGCTGTTCCCATGGCAACACGTCAAACTTTACTTTTATTTCAAGCATATTTAGGGCTCTTGGCGTGCTTAGATTAACCTAAAAGTTGGCACACACATCAGAGTTGTCGGCTTTTACTGTAAGTGTGCACAAAAAGGTCAAACATAGGCGTGTCTCTTAAGTGGCTCACTAGTGCCCCCGTTTGTCTAAAATATGGGGTTTCTTTTACCTACAGTCCCCAAATGGGTCAGTAACTACATAAAATTGTCCACCGATATTTACCCACTTGATGCACTTGCCCACCGTGCATCGTTTTCTCGGAGGCACCGTGTAGCGGTAAAAAAAAAACTTGCGAGGGCCCGCCATCGCTGCTTGCAGCTATATTTTTGTATTGGTTTTACTACAGTCAATCATAATTGTCAAAACCATGGTTATTTTCTGGTAACCATGGTTTTACTACAGTTTTCAATGTTTTTTGGTTTTAACTGTAGTAAAACCATGGTTAATTTTCTTAAGGGTCTGTTTAACTGACATCTCTCCACTGACTGTCGGCAGAGCAGATTTAAAGCATTAATGATAAATAACAAGCCCTGGAGCAATTAAAAACCAATGACATTTAAAGTAATGGCACGCTCTCTGATTAATTAAGCACATAGTTTAATTAACATTGTAATTATCCATGAAACACTGTATAGGTTTTAGGATTTTGGCCATGTCATGTGTTGTTTCAGACACAGCCTGTAGACTTTTTTGTTGCGGTTACGCCCCTGAACCGAAGTAACCTTCCAGGTTGCATTTATTTAACAGTCTGGCTATGGATAAACTTTTCTCAAATACCTTGTCGAGACGGCGAGCATGGATCACTACTGTGCAGAGAGGTTTGGTAGCCATGCAAGAATTCAAGGACCTGTAGCTAACATTATACATTAATTTTAGGGATGCACTGATAAATGATCTGATGATGCAGTTTTGGACCTGCTGGTGTGTCTGCAGGAGTTTAAAAGTAGCAGTTCACCCCTGATTGGGTTTGAAGTGTGTATAGTGTTAATTGAAATACTCCAGTGTGTGTTTATGTGTTCAGCTGCCTGACTGAATGATGATAATGTAACAGGGCAGAGTTGGCACACCACTGTCCAAATACATCCATCACTTCCCATCATTCTGACACCACAACCTGCCCTATACTGTCTTCACCGAGGGCCACACACAAACCTGTATGCCATGGATAGTATCTGAACCTACAGTTTTATTACCTACAGTACACAAACCAGCTTCAAATAAGGTCGATTTTACTTTTGCTTACAATTTAAGAGCCCATAAATATCTACTATAGTAAAAACACTTTAACTTCTCTGAAGTATATTTGTTTGTATGATCAATACAACCTGATCAATTTTTCCCTGAAAAAAAAAAAAACAAAGATTCCTGCAAAAACAACTTGGCCAAAGTCACTCACAGCTATCGAACCTGAATCTATTGCAGCCCGAAGCCCCAATAAACTAAGCCCCAAAGAGTTTATTTATGCTTTATTTTGTTCTTGCTGATACAGTTTTAATCAAATAGCCAGTTCACCGAAGCAGGTCTCATCTCTGAACACTATTTTCTTAGATCTATCACACCGTAATCAGTGTGCGGTTGAAACAACTATGGACTAAAAGAGCACAAAGATTAAAAGAAGATGGGGTTTAGCCAGTAGCCAATAAGTCTGCGTCATCCGAACCCATTTGGGCTTGATGTATGTTTTGTAGATACTCGTCCTGAGCTCAATTGGTTGTGCGTTAGCGTTCTGCTTACACATGCGGCCCTTGCTGAGCCAAACTTTGTGTTTATGCATCAGAGAATCCGGAATACCTTTGTGTAGGGGTTGCACACATAAACTTTGTGGCGAAAAACATCATTTATAGTTTATAATATTTTGCTCTCATTTTGTTTATTGCTGTGCTCGCCATCTCTAATGGTTTTGTTGACTGTGTGTACCTGAGGGACTTGAATATGTTTACTCTCTCAGTTCTTACAGCCTTTGGGAAACACACCTGACTATTTGTGCAAGCATTGTATTAGATATGGAGAAATAAAGAAGTATTCACAACTACGAAGTAGAAGAAACTCCGAACCAGTGTACAATTTATTAACTCTTTCACCGCCAGCATTTTTAAAAAAAGTTGCCAGCCATCGCCAGCGTTTTTCATGATTTTCACCAAAGTTTAATGCCTTCCAGAAAATTTTCTTCTTTAAATATATAAACATACAATATACCAAATGAAAGAACAGACCCTCTGCTTTCAAAAAAAAAAAAACAAAGTTTCATCCTACCTTCAGTGGTTCTTTTGCAATCAGCTTTTGAATATGGGTAGGTTTCTGCAAAAACACCACATTTTCAGCAAAAAGCAGAGATAATTCCATTTTTGTGACGGACTTTTCATAGAGATCCCATTCAGAGCGATCTTTAAAACAGACACGGACATGCAGCCGCTTGCCATAGGGCAATACTTCCGGGTTTAAAAAGTTGCCACCTGGTGGATAATAGCGGTATTGCGGAAAGACGGAAAATCTCGTCATTGGCGGGGAAGCGTTTTCTCTTAATTGACGAGATATCTCGTCAATGGCGGGGAAAGAGTTAAACAATGGTCAAATAGCATCAAATAATCCAAAGAGATCTAATGGCAATTCATGCGTATTTTACAAGGTGGCTAATTCGTATTAATTCATATGACCACATTTGTACATTTTTGTACAATTTGCCTTGACCTGTGTGATGTTGGGGTTAGCGTGTAATTATTGTTTTTTATGATAATCAGATGTTTTTTCACGAATAACTTCATATGAATTTATACGAATTAGACAACTCATAAAATACGCAAGAATTGCCATGAGATCAGGCTGAATAATCGCAATTTACTGTCTTTAATGTATGTTAAAAAAAATAACAATGTGGTACGATTTTGTAATAGTCAAGAGGCTTGATATATAATTTTGTCTCAAAAATACTAATATTAATTGAATACGAAATGATGAAAGTACCAAAATACAAACAAACAGTCAATTACTTTGTTTAGTGATAAGTGGCCATAGATGAAAGTCTGTGTGATGTAAAAAAAAATCAAAAACAAGCAAACTATTTTGTTGTGTGCAATAAAAAAAATTCCCAGCAACCCGAGGGTAGGACTTACATGTGAGAGAAACACAACAATAGATCATAGTGACTAGTGATGCCAAGGGCTTAATGTTGGTCATCCCTTGGGATACAGGCTGAGTACGCAAGGTGGACCAGTCGCTGGTTCCTCAACACAGCCTGTGCTTGTAACAGCATAGCTTAGAGTCTGTCCCAACTCTTATATGGGGAGCTTTCAGTTTTTGAAGTTCATATTTATGTGTGTGTGTAACACAGCGAAAGTAAGAAAGTGATCTCCAGTGGAATTCTCATCCCCTTTTCATTAAGTGTCTGGTGAGCCTCTCTGGGGAACCTAAACAAATCCATTTGCAGAGATGGAAGGTTGATTGACAGTACACAGACTACAATTACCTGTTGAGGAGGGACAATTTAGGTGTGGGATGGACGGTAAAGATGGTCTTATTGGTCAGTTTGTCTTTTTTTCTTGACCAAACTGTCCCTTTTAGGTTTAATCCTTGTCAAGAACACAATCCTAATAGTCCTTCCACTCGCTGGCCTCTGTCACCTGAGACAAACCGGTTTATTTACCCTGCTACTACAGACAGTCTGCTAATGTTGTCACTTTGAGGCAAGACCCTTGACAGTTCTTTCCAATTGTTTTTTCATTAACTAGTATGCTAATGTTCTCAATATTTCCTGCTTTTTGAGGATGGGGATTTTGACTGTGATTACGCCTGACTATCCCTGTGTGTCCAATTGTTGCGTGTGGCCTTCCAGAACAGCTGGACGCCAATGTGGCCGCACTCCAAAAGCATTAGATGGCACCAGCAGATGGCCAATTAGACCTCATAATGCCTAATTGTAAATGATGAGACAGGTGTCAAATTAGGTATACCTACAAAATTATTGGCAGTGCTCGGGTATGGTTTTTCGAAAGTGCTCCCCACAGAGAAAAATGCTTGGGTTAGAGACTTTAATTTCTTCCAAGCTGAAGTGAAAAGACTTTCTGAGAAAGACAGTTTGTGCGGAAGAATGCCGTCTGCTCTAGGTTGACATTTGATGACTCACCCGAGGTCTGCGAGGCTCCAGGAAAGACACAAGACGTCTTTATTACGGTCACCTCCTTGTCTGTCACTTTCAGACGCCGGGGTCACTTTCACTTAGTCAGGGATGTTTGGTTGTCCTTCTGTCCAGCCATGTCACTGTGACATTCTGTCTCAGATAAAATTCAACCTTTCTGTACTTCAAGAGTCATAGTGTCCTCTCCGGTTAATTACAGCAAATCCCTCAACCTTAAGGGGTACACAACCGTTTTTCTACCCCAGACACAGACAGTAAACACCGCCTGTAGTCTATCATTAAGTTACGCTGGCCTCCATCTACTTCCTAATCATGACTTTATCTTGTCGGTCTCCTCAAGAGATATTCACATTAGGTCAAAGGACGGAAGACGACCTGATTCAAATGTCTGTTACAACCTCCGACTGAATATTAAAATCAAGCAGGCCCCACGACAACAAGGTCGTATGACTACATGTTTAACAATGGCAGAGAAGTAACCTCTGTAACCCCATTACGATCTTCGGTAGTAAAGTATGTGATTGGATGTGTTATGGGTCCACTACAGGACCAGGCTGTAACCAATTACAGCTGTTTGACCTAAAGGTTATTTAGTTATCCATAAAGACACACCCACCCATCACTATAAGCTGTACATTAAATATTATTTTAACTCTTTAAAGGTCAGTGTAAACATATAGTAGAGCTAGGCTGGAGAAGGCACATGTGGTCAAAAACTTAACCTATTTAACCCAAACTTGTTGGCCAATATATACAGTACGACTAATCTGAAGCATGCTATGCCCCATATGACCACTATATGGTGCTGTGATTGACAGATATATGACATGCTGCCAATGAAAGAGAACACAACATCAAAATAACTGGTGAGAGAATAAGGGCTTGTTTTTGTGGACTTGTGGAAATGAGGTAGTACGGACTACATAATATAAGAGGTCGCATGCTACTTCCAAAGTGCATTGGAACCTGTGCGTATGGAAATGGATGGGCAAACAGCTTTCTTCTCTTCAGCTAGGGATAATTTTAACACCCCTTAGAGGAATGGCCTACGTCTGGCCTCACCGATCCCGCTGTTTCCAGCATATGGAGGTAAAACGATGCCAGAGGGCCAGCAAATGGTCTGTGGCCATCTGAGTCTCTGTGCCATGCCATACTGGCACAGACATTTCACTTCAGAGACCATAGTTGGGGCATAACACCACAGCGGCAAAGGTTGGATGAAATAGAGAAAGAATAGACAGTACGGTTTCCAGTGAAGTGAAATGGCACTTTCCAGGCACTTTCCATTGTGTCAACACAAAAAGCACGTACACGCAAATTTAGATTTAATGCGTAAAATGTTTATCAGGTTGCAATTCGTAACATATGCTACCATACCTTTATAACTTAAAATTGGATTTTACCGTTATTGAAGTGTACTATTTTAGACTTTGCTCACGTTTGGCTCTCTTATGCAAATAGATAAACATTTGCTTGCATGCCTCCTCCCAGGATGCCGAGGGGCACACATTAGCATGCTTGTCTGTTTCTGGGCACGCTATCATAAAACAGACATCAATAACTACGAATGGAGCACTGTCTCGCAGCTCCTTAGGCCATAGCCGGGTTATGAAAACACACTACAGAATATTAAGCCATTATTTTTTTATTCTCAAACACAGCGGACTGCTCATTTAAAGCCTATTTATTTATTTATTTTTGCCATGTCTAGCTTATCTGAGGCATGTCATTAGTATGCCAAACCATCGTGGGCTGCTGCTGGCCACTGCTTACATTCATGTGTGTTTGTGTGGATATGTACTGTTAGTGTGAGACTTTAAGAATGAAAGGTGAGGAAGGAATGTCCCACAGCGGGAGAGATCATGGTGCGGGCTGTGAGGCAAGCAGATGATCCCGACAGGAGGTTTGGAATTTGTTTTGGAAGGTGTCTGTGTCACACCAATCCCTTTACACACATTGAATGATTCACAGCCTAGTATACATGTAAATGAGGAGAGAAAGAGAAAGGAAAAGAGAGAGAGAGCGCTACAGACAACTAAGAGAAGAAAAATGAGCTGCTTTGGAAATCAAGGTGAGTGAATTAAGAAGCATCTGGTGGAGGAGGGGGACAGAAATCAATCCAAGATGACAAGAAGATGAAACAAGATTTACATAAAGTTTTCAAGTGCAAAATCATCACCTTTAGTTGTTACCGATCTGGATTTACATGCACCCACAAAAAGGCTAACCGCAGTGTCCATTAGGAGGTTAAAAAGGCAGAGCCATATTTAACTCTTTCACCGCCAGCGTTTTTAAAAAAAGTTGCCAGCCAGCGCCAGCGTTTTTAATGATTTTCAACAAAGTTTAATGCCTTCCAGAAAATGTTCTTCTTTAAATAAATAAACATACAATATACCAAATGAAAGAACAGACCCTCTGCTTTCAAACAAAAAAAAACGTTTCATCCTACCTTTAGTGGTTCTTTTGCAATCAGCTTTTGAATATGGGTAGGTTTTTGCAAAAACACTATATTTTGAGCAAAAAGCAGAGATAATTCCATATTTGTGACGGACTTTTCATAGAGATCCGATTCAGAGCGATCTTTAAAACAGACACGGACATGCAGCAGCTTGCCATAGGGCAATACTTCCGGTTTTAAAAAGTTGCGGAAGGGCGCCACCTGGTGGATAATAGCGGTATTGCGGAAAGACGGAAAATCTCGTCATTGGCGGGGAAGCGTTTTCTCTTAATTGACGAGATATCTCGTCAATGGCGGGGAAAGAGTTAAAATGTCAATAAGGGTCCCATGGAATGTTTAGACAAGGAAATTTAATTTGTCTCAAGTCAGGCTTCATTAGCTCTTTGTGACTCTCAATCCTGCTGCATACAAAGCCACTCTCGCCGTAAATCAACAAGCTGACCCGGTAAAGTGGCGCTCTCCTCAAGAAGAAAACAGTCTCTCTCTTTCTCTCTCAAACACATCTTGGTCCTCTCACCGGTGACTTGGAAGGTCAGGGTCTAATTTTCTACCAAGTAATTGGTGATGGCCGGTCAGGATAGCCAGTTTTGTTTGGGTAAAAAGGCACACAGCCTCACATAACAGGAGTGCAGGCGAAACTCTGTCCTTTTGCGGATTTGCGTCTGCACCAACCCGCGGGCCCTTGTAAGTCTGTATCATCTATCTATGTATTCATCTCTGAGGAATCTGATCTGCATAAGGGATGATTTGTAGGTGCAGTTTAATACAGATTGATGTACTTCAGACCTATGTGGGGTAGACGTCCTCCTGGGCTGTGTGCTGTGTGTTAAATGGTGTGTCACGGCTAGGCGTAATTCTCCTCATTCTTGTTCTGCTTTGGAATGACACCGCCAGGCGGGACTGCAGATAGCGTCTGCGCGCTTGTGTTTTGAGTCAGCATCCCTACAGGGTTAAGACACTTTGTATGCCTATACTTGTTTCTTCTGAGACAAGAGAACGAGCAAGAGAAAGACAAGCTCTTTGCTCCGGTGCCTGGATCGAGGAGAAGCTGCTGTGCTGTTTTCTGATTGGCTGACGGGGACGGAAAGTGAGTTTCAGTGAATGCATCACTACAGAATGCCTGGTTTCCTGCATAATCACTGCAGTGTTTATGTCAATGGTGAAGAATAGCATTGCATCTAACCTAGCTTTAATCCTGTGGAGATATATGCTAGGAGGTCAAAGGCTAGCTGAGATAACTTTTTGTAGTTATTAAATATTTTATCTGTAGCCTGCACAAGCTGATCCTTACCCTCGACTTCTGGCTTATTTCAGATAAATACTTAATATAATATAAAAATACAGTCTGACCAGTGTGCAGTATAAAACAGGCATTATTTTGTACACATGGTTGGTTAGAAAAGGGACAAATACAAGTATTAGGGCAGTGTTTCCCAAACCCCCTTCCAGAAAGTTTTAGATGTTTTAACCCAACAGTTGCCTGTATGCCTTTTGACCCAACCATGAATGGAAAAAAAACTAATTTATTACTATTTAGGTATAAAGTAACCTGTTTAGGTCAACAGAACAGTAGCCTACATATTTTTGTGCTAAAAACTTTCTAAAGAAAAATTATCAAATAAAAATGCTAAAAATCTGTGTTTCTCAACTAGAGGCATAGGAGGGCTCAATAGATATCCAAGGGAGCATCAAGATGACAAAAACAATTAAAAATATGACAAGACAGGAATTAAAATAAGCTAAAACAACAATAAAAAATAATTCTTATGGTTTGGATATTTTTATAATAAACATGTCATGCCAAGCTCTAGCAAATTTAATTTGATAGTTACTGGGTGAGTGGGAGACCTTCACATATTGTTGTGCGCCTTGAAATGAAAAAGGTTAAGAACCACTGCTAAATTTATATTTTATACCAAAGTTATACCTAACACAGCACTCTTATCTATTGTTGTCCCAGTTTGGGATTAGGGGAGCTCTGTGGGTTTGGGCTAAATTCCAGCATGCCAAATGTGCCAATCTTCACTAAATGTGACTGAGTGTAAGTGAGAACTTGTGAAATGCAACATACGGCTCCTTTAAATGTTTCTATCTCACGCTTAAATTTAAATGAGCTCTTTTGTCTCGTTGACTCGGTGCATTGCTTCGAGTCTGTTTTTGTCTCCTGGTCTGTTGTCGTCTTTTTTCTCAGCATGTTTTATTTACGGAAACGTTCATTGCTGGCACGATGCCCTAGCAAATTGTCACTTTAGGAGCACTGACGCGTCTCCGTAGCTCTGTCTCCCGTCCCGACTCCATGTCACTCAAATGCTCCACCGGCACCACGGCACTAAACCTTTCAGGACCCATTTACTTGGAAATAACATAACACAGTCTGGCAGGCAAAAGTCTAAACGTTGCGTCTTTCGCTTTGGGAATCACACTGGAGAATCATGAATCAATGTAACGATAAAAAATTTAAACCATTGATTGCAAATGAGACCGAAATAAACAATCTAATTGTGGGGATTGTTTCGGCGCAGTTTGCGGCAGTCTGAGTGCTAGAGATTGTGGGTATAAATTTATATTTCCTATTATGCACATCTCAGATCGTGGCTGAGATTCCTGCCTGTTGATAATAAGACGCAAATGTGGTTCAATTCAATACGATGCAATTAGCTGGTCGCTGGAAGTGAGTGTGCCTTATTGAATTTGCGTTGCTTGGTGAAATTTCTGAGAGGATAAATATGAGTTTCCAACTTTAGAGAGCAGGGCAGCGATCTTTTAGAAGAAATATGCGAGATGTGTGCTGTCTCACAACCGTAAGAATGTAGTTAATAAGCGGTGCTTATGCAATAAAGATTCACTTTTGCTTTTCCTCATTTTTCATATTTTTCTCTCCCAGCGCTTAATTCATGAATGATGCATTTGATTTTGTGGCATAGTCAGGAGAGTTACAGTATGCTATCACTTTTCTAAGCAATCTCAGAGATGTTTCTTTGGCAGACAGTTCATATTTCAGTTTTAGAGTTTTCACTTTAGGGTGGGTTCTTATCATAAAGCCTGTAAATGTGGGTTTCTTTGACTTAAATTAAAGTTATTGAGACTCTGTGTAGGACCCCGTCCAAATCTAGAGGCCAAATTATCTCAGAGACATTTGGGTGAGTTTTAATTACAGAGACGAAATGAAAATATCCTCATCGCAAATTTCGCACCGCTATCCACAGCGCTCACATCTTATTCAAATATGTTCCTATCTAGCTGTCAGCTACAATTCTCCACAGAACCCATTTCACCGAGCCTGCCACAGCAATTGAGTTAAGGACATCATAACAGATGCCCCATTCACCCCACTCAACCACATACTCTTGCATAAATACAGAGAAAGTCCAGAAGCATTTCTTAATTATGGTGAGCTGACGCTGTCCCGACTCATCAGCGAAGGGGAAGATTTCATGCGCATGTGTGCATCTGTGTATGTAGGCCTATGTTGATGCTTCTCTGTATCGCTTCATCAGTGTGCTGGGTAAAGGTTAACCAGTCTTGACATTAAGGGTTTCCATAATGAAAAGCTTGGGCTCTAATTAAGCTCCTCACTAAAGAAAGATGGCATGAGATGCTTGCGTTCCCAATGAGCATTCTCTTTGTATTTCTCAGACGCATGGTCTGATTCAAGTCTTCCTTGTTTGTTGATGATGTAATTTTCACCATTAGTTTATTCTCAGGCATCAAACCAGCACTGAATCCCTTTTCCTCAGTTACATTGTATGTTCTTTAAAGACCAAGATATTGTTTTTTAATGAACTCCAAAGAAAAATCTGTGTTCCTTAAGATGTCATTAGACAGTAAATGGGTTCTGTGTGGCATTAACAGCTTTATGTAGGTAGATGTGAGGCTGACAATCACTCCCAGGGTGAACCATCTCTGTGGTCCCTATCTGGCGAAAAAACTAATTAGAGCCTGATTAAAAAATGATCTCCTTATCTCAGGAGATGGTCTTTAAAAACACTGACCATGGTATGCGGAAATGGTTCATAGTATTTGAAAAGAAATTAAGATTTTTCTTGTAAGTGGGATTTTTTTATCAGGCTTTTTTATTAGTCAGTAATTGAAATGCCTGATTTTCACTAATGTCGCTTTAGTCATTTCATTGGTATTTAACAAAAGTAAAGTGCATATAAAAAAGATCTACAGTTCAAAATCAATTAAAGAATCTGAACCACACCATTACGTGGAGCTGTGATGCATGGCTGGTCAGGTCAAAGTACTCACAAGGGATGAAAATTAAATGTTATCACATTCGTCTTCCGTACATTTAGAGGACTTTGCTAAAAAACCAACATGGCGTTTAACTGATTCTGCCAACAAAGTGGTATTTCTGAATGGCCTTGTGCTGGGATTGAGCATATTTGAAGCGAAAGTATTTGATGAACGCATAATACGTGCCAAGAGGTTAGTGGCTTTTGCATCTGAGCTCTTCAAATGGTTTTTAACTCTTTTCCTGCCATTGAAGAGTAAACTCATCAATTATAGGGGGGTTTCAACAGTATTTCATGCATTCTAACACAGTTTAAGAGTTGGTTTCCTAAACATAGCTAAACATAGGCAAAGTGTCAAAAAAGCAGTTGGATGTGTTACAGAATATTTCTGTGCCGAATGCACCAGGGTTTGTACAAGTTTTGGAAAGTTTTTTTTCCGATTACAGGAACTGCTGGTGTTCGAGAACTGACGACGCTTAGTTACAGGCATCACTCGACAGCTTTGTTTTATATCAAGACTCAACAATGGCACAAAAGAAGATGTGTGTTTTTGGATGTAAGGAGAGGAAAGCCAGCATTATGGAAACAATGAACATAGTTTGTTTGTCCGGGGTAGCAGCGGAGTTGTGCGTATGTTTGTTTAACTCTGGTTTTCATTGAACAGTCCTAAATGGGTCATGAGTTGCATGCGATAAGTAAGACTTTTGTCTTATGTTGGAAATAGACATGCAAGTGCAACATCTAGTGAATCATAAGTTATGCAGTAAATGTCGTATAAAGTGTTGACTAGTGACTCGCTCCTTCCGCACTTCCGAATCTTTTTGTACCTTATCGGAAAATAATTGGTAAAGCTAATATGTCTTTTTAAATCGGATAAAACTAAAGACTTTTCGGAGATATGAAGGATGTACTACTCTATAGGTGCTCCAGATTAACATTAGATACTCAGAAACAGTGTGCTTTACGGATGCTTTAAGAGAAAATGCTGCTCTGCCAATGACAAGTTTTTCCGGCAATCCATATTTCCTCTATTATCCACCAGGTGGTGCCCCTACCCATCTTATAAAACCCAGAAATATAAAAGTTTAATTGCTTTGTTGTTGTTGTTGTTTTCAAAGCAGATGGTCTGTTCTTTCATTTGATATATTGTATGTTTATATGTTCAAAGAAAAACATTTTCTGGAAGGCATTAAACTTTTGTAAAAAAAAACATCAAATTTGCTGGTGTATACGCTGGTGGGAAAGAGTTAAGAACCTTTCAATAAAAGTTTCTTTAGCAAACAAAAAATGTTTCCTCTATGGCAGGGGTTTTCAATTTTTTAGATCAGCCGAAACACATTGGCCTAAATTATTACTGAGATTTTACCCTCGTACACATTTTTGTTCTGGAGGAAATGGAATGCATATGAGACATGCTGCTTTCATCTCGTTCCACAGTTCTAGCTCGACAAAGAGCAAGGTACGACCATTCATGGTAATTTACTGTCAGTCGGTTCACTGAAACTCTGCAAAAGCGAACCTTGAAACGAAACTGGGCATGGGCCTAACGTACAAAGAAAAATAATAAAAAATGAGAAATTGCTCTTGATGATGAATGCATGGCATTGCATGACATTTCATAATGCGTTGATGATCAGTCACAGAGGTCTAATGGGAAAAAAATGAACATGTTGTGAATAACATTCCAGGTAAGAAAAGAGCAAAAGAATGAGAATATGTATCCAACATTGTACGAGATGAACTGTCACATCATGATGGCCATCGCATCTGACACCTCCAGCCATGAGCAGTGACAGTTTCAAGATTGATGCTCTGCGGAGTCTAGTTTAGATTTGTTATAGCTGTGTATGTATGTTATTCATGAGCGTGCATGCTGGGATATGATGCCCCTTGCGCTCTGTGTCAAACAGCCATCAGCATTGGCGCATGTCACTCCATTAACCTTCAGTCAAATTAATCTACCGCACACACTCGCCATCCCATCAGCTCCTGCGGGGCCACGTCTGTGCCTGCTGACAGAGAACGGCACAACATCTCTCCCACCGGCACGGATAGTCCCGTTGCACGTGCTTGACGTAAAAACCGATCGAGTTGCGATGCGGTGTTCCGCCACGCATCTGAGCAACCATGGGGTGCTTCCTCAAACTCCCAATCTGGTCTGACCATGTTAATGTGATCCTATCGAGGCCCACGCTGTTTCCAGCTGTTGCCGTGCTCCCACTCACGATAGCGTCTTCCCCACAAGATCCCTCTTATTCTTTCCTGCTCCCTCTGTGAGGATTCAATGCTCTGTGGTTCTGTACAAACAAACAAGGCCTGATGTACAGGGAACAGGATGCGAGATCCTCATTTCCACGCTTTTACCCAGCGGGCTGTAGCCTGCGAATTCAATAGCCTGGAAAAGAGAGAGGTTTAAATCACTGCTGTTTCTTCGAAACACTGCTGGGATAGCGATGTTTGCATTCGCTAAATGTGCGTTTTCAGAAATATAAATGTGTTTTGTGATTGAAGTGCGGGTGAGATTGTTTTGTGTGTGTTGCATGCTTATTTCCTAACTCTTTATTTTTAGTACAGCAAGTTTTTAGCGTGTTGGATCTAAAAGCAGTTTGTCGCATTGCAACTAACTATGATTCTTCTTTCTTTTCTTTCATGTCTATCCATTGATCATCTTCTGAACATAACAGGTGAGTAAAGCTTAATACAGTAATTTATACATGTGCATTGCAAAAAAAAAAAAAAAACACATTTTAACGATGGTGAAATGACATAAAGTGTTTTTAAAATAGGTGGTTCCTATTAGCAAGATATTCAGAAAGAAAGGCACATTTGCTAAGATGTTAAAGTATGCTTGATTTAAAACAAACAAGCCATAAAAAAAAAAAAATCCACCCGAGTTTATATTGATAGTGGAAGTAAAGGATGCTGTATTTGTTTTATCACAAGAATCTGTTCCCAGCAGGGGCATACTGTACTGTACCTTCTAGGAAGAGAGACCTTGGCCGGAAAACCGTATTTTTGAAAACACTGGATGATTTTTTTTGTGCCTGTAAATCAAATGCCATTCTTGTTAACATGCTTCAAGGTTATTTAGAAATGGCAGTAATGTTGACAGCAGCACTGAACGTGTGCACGGTCATCATCGTGACATTTGTGTTGACGCAAAGTGTTGTGACATTGCTCAAAGTAATGAATGGATTCTTACTAGATTCGATTTAGAACAATCAAACAATCAGGCTGTTTTATTGATTTGGATTAAAACAAATTACTCCAGCATTTAAAACAATAATAATAATAAAACCATTTGGGCTCATAATGCTGCGCCACCGCCGCCCAAAATGAGATAATGCTATTAACCGAAAGGTTTTGGCACGTATTTTACATTCATCAAATACTTTCGCTTCAAATCTACTTAATCCCAATCTCAGGCCATCCAAGAAATACTGGTTTGTTGGCAGAATCTATTAAAAGCCTGATGCATTTTTGAGCAAAGTCCTCTAAGTGTGCGTATGCCGAATTGGATTGTTAGTGTGCGTCCAGTACATTGGATTCCAATTGACGATGTTAAATAACAATTACGGAATATATTACAATATTGACCAAGCTTTTGAGCCTTTTACCTTTAATCACAAAGGACAGTGAAGTGACTGGAGAGATATAGGGTGGGATTGGGAAACAACCAAGGATCACATTACACCTGGGTTACCCTTGGACCTGAAAACAAAGTGAACGTGACAGCCACATGGATCACAGCATGCCTTAATGTGTGCCTCACTTTCGCCCATTTTCATCTCATGCGATGTTTCCAGTTGCATCTTTAGTGATTTTGCATATATGTAATATGTGTTGCTCCAAACTTGCATGTACTTAGAGGGTTTTGCAGCGAAACACAGTCAAATTTGTTAAAAACTCATGAAATGACTAAAGTGACATTTTGTGAAAAAAAGGGTATTTCAATTACTTACTAATAACCTTTTCAAGGAGAAATGCTTATTTACATAAAATACCTCTACAGTATTGTATGGTTAGAGTAGAACAGCATCATATAATGGATGTAGTATTCCATGGTATTACCATGGTACAGTACATGGAACCCCCCGCCCCCCAAAAAATAATTTTGTAATGTCTTTGTGCTTTGTTTGTGGAAAAATGATCTGTTGTGTTATTATGAGAGTGTGTATACTGTATGTCATTTAGAAACAAAGGCCAATATAAATCTCGGTGACCCTGAAAACATTCTTGTTTTAGAGCGAGAACAGAATAAATCATTGTCACACGCATACACATGAACCCCTGTTTTCTCTCGTTGACTCTCGCTTTCTCACCCTCTCTCTCCTCTCTTCTGTGAATGACATGAAAACAGACACAGGTACAAATGTACCCCTTCAGAAGGCCATGGTGGCTTTTACAATAATTTGCAGCTGGTAGACAGCTTAATTTTACACTTCTTTCCCTGTGCGGCAGGCTTTTGTTGGCTGTGGGTAAGCTCTGTTAATTGGAGGCTGAGCGGTGCCGTTATGGCACCTCCTGTCAGACTGCTTGGGTCACTGGCAAAGGTGCGGACAGGTCGACTGAAGTTGTGACATTTAAATTACCATAGAAAGGCTGCTTCACTGGTGCCAGGTGTAAAAGAGAGAACTTGGTGGGCGTACAGGCCTGAACAACACATTTTTTTGGTCTTCTTTAACCCATACCACCCCCTCTTTATTCCGCTTTAGATTTTGTTCTTTTCTTGTTTCATTTCGTCACGCAACTTTGCATGCCCACTGCTTTTACTGTTGTGCATTCACTACACACTGAGCATAAAATCTCATTTTAAAACTCACAGTTTTCACATTGCCTGGCATGAATGCCATGGCGTTTTAACATCAACCCAAAGGTCACGCTTCTATATATCATAGTTCGAGCAATGAAAAGGTTTCTTATTCTTTGAAAAAGTAAATTGCGAAAAACTACTTACTGTACAATCCAAAAGTTGTCAGAGCTGTGAGGAAGCGAGGCGATTCTAGTCCAGCAAGTTATAACTCCCGATTACATTTTCTATAGATTAATGCTTTGGATAGAAGAGTATGCCAGATGCATAAATGTAAAATCGCATTACTATATACGGACAAAAGGACAACATACTGTATGTGGAGTAAGGTCAAACAAACCCTTCAGGCAGTTTTGGAGGTATGCAACACTGATGGATAACCAGAGTTTCCTGTCCCCTTCACTTAAATCATTGTGACAGTGTGGTCACAGGTATAGTCCTTCCTTCCTCGGGCTAACTCACTTTCACACCCAGTCCTGGCTCAGTCTGGTCAACTGTCAGGACAGCTATATACGGTGTCGGGCTGCCACGGAACGAGGGGTCTGAAATGGTGTAAGCACAGAGCCCATGGCTGCAGGGTTGTTCTGGAAAAGGTCACGCTGTCAAAGTGGGTCCCGTGTCCTAAATTGACTTCGGTTGACTTTTACAATCTAATGTTGGCCAAAATATGGGGGGACACGTATTTCATCACCGGGTATTTCATCACATTTCATTGCCTCTAATGTGACACAACAGAAATAATGAAAATTAAAGGGGACCCAAGGCTTAAAATGTAATATTGTTTAAGACCGAGATGGTTCAGAATATGCTTGCTACATTACATAGCTTGACATTTACTTTATATGTGAGTGACCCCACATGAGATCCCACATTTTCAATCCCACCAATATTTTACACGATTGAGTCAAATTGATCACTGTTTGAATAAAAACACTTATTATTACATCTTCATTACTTTACTTTAACTGCACATGTGACTGTATTGTGGATCAGTCTTGCTAAAACTGATATACTGCCGGGCCCTGAACCCATGAGCGCCTAGAATAATTTCCATCTTTCATCCCATTAGTTACGACCCTGTTCCCTAAAAAGACAGAATTTTGTTATCTGCATAGATAAAGGTAGACAAGCGAAGCCAAAACCTCAGCAGTTGGAAGTGGTTTTAATACCCTTGTAATGTGGTTTGAGGCAAAGCCTTGGCTGTTATAATGAAGTACGGGGATTCCTCTTGAGAGGAAATGGGATGGCGTATTGTTTCATCTGTTTTCCACCAAGCAACTCACCTAATTTAGCATCTTGGCATCCCAGAATTCCCATCCCAGAACGCACTCTTATTAAAGCCCTGCCATTCTGCAAACATGGCTTCCCACTCTATAATGGCGGCTCCCCACGCTTCCTCTACCCTCTTCAAATCAGGTGCCATGGGGGTCACTGGCTGGGACCGCTGGTAATGAGATTGGAGCATTTGAGCAATTCTTTGTTACGCAGGTTTCTGACTGTTGTTTGCAGTTTAATTATAACAAGTTGTGGCTAAGGGAGGCGGCATTTACAACCCTGTGGCACGTGAGGGGATGTTGAAAGCCCTCCTGTTGTGTGAGGCAGAACCTGATCTCTATGCTTGAATTCATCTGCTTGATGGGTCCAGCTAGCTCCTCAGAGTCATTTATTTAAACTAAAACAAACGAAGGGGTTTTATTCTAACTAGTCTGTGCTAATTCAAGGCGTCAAGTCTGAACATCTTAGTTTGAGGGTGCATTTAGTTTAGCTATTGAGAGAAAGTTATGGTTAATAAGAGATTTCTACGGACAACAGTGGTTAATAGCACAGCAGAGTGCCACAAAGGAAAGACAGTAGACAGCGTTCAAAGCAAAGCAACAATTGTTTGAAGCAGAATTATAGCCCCAAGCGTTGCTCATGGCAACTAAAAGTTCAAGAGCCTGAAAGAAAATGGGTCAGGGGAACAGTCCAAAAGAGAGAAGCTTAGCCCTACAGTGCAGTGGACAACATGGAGTTCTGCTGGTCTCAATCTGACAGAGCAAAGCAGAGAGAGAGAAAGCGAGAGAGAGAGAGAGAATGTGAGGTTATTGAGTCACCAGGGTCCTTCCTTTAAACCACAGTGTGCTTTTTTCTAGTTTAATTTTGTTTTGTTTCATTTCAATTTCTCTTTTCCTTTTTTTCTCTTTCTCTACAGGTGTTTTACTTACAGATGTAATAAAAGTTTTATAAAGAACTTTTAATAAATTCTTTGTTTGGGGTTGTGCACACCAAAATGTTTAAACGCGACTTAAAGCAACACCAAAGAGGTTTTTTTTTACCTTAAAATAACGTTTCGAAAAATGTTTCAGTCGTTCATCCACTCAAAACAGGGTGAACGGCACATTCACGTTCGCTTTGCAGCCCTCTATCGGCCAAAACCGCATTAAAGAAGTTTCCAACCGTCGGGTCGCGGTCCTGTAGTTCGAGTGAAAACTACAAAAACTTGCTTTACGGCAGACCTACAATCCAATCAGAGCCAGCTTTGCTGCAGTAGGCTAAATTATTTACGACAGTGGTAATGAACAATTCCGCTTCCAACCTCTAGGGGGAGCAAAGAGCAAAAACTCTTTAGTGTTGCTTTAACCAAGTACAGGTCAAAGATTGTGGCAGATCCTGGCGAATGTAGCTAATCGTTATAGTTTACTTATTTAATTTAAAGATTTAACTTAAAGGATAATTCCGGTATTTAACACTTTGAGTCTCATTTCTGGTTTGTTTTGGACGAACTACAGTGATGGACACAGAAATTTTGACAATGGGTCGTGTCTTGAGTTTTTGACTTGCTTAGAAGCGTCTCTTGACTGCTTCAGAATGGAAGTCAATGACCATGCACAAACATGTCATTAAAACAACACTTAACGTTCATTTTCAAAACTGTGCTACTCACCGAGTGGTTCGTGGTGTTCGTTGATGATTAAAAACAAATATATTGGCGCAATGTATGATTTCAATCCGTGTTATTTGATATAGTGGAACTATTTTTTCAGATACCTCACAACCGCGTATATACTTCCGCTCTATATTTGAGTCTGAAGCGTTAGCACACTCCCAACCACTTGATGGCGACAACCACTTTGCCATACAAGTACGCTCGGTGTCTAGCGTATAGACAGTCACAATCGAGCTCAACTTCAAACCTAAAGCTGGTCACTGAGCCATCAAATATGTAGGGCTGTTCCTAATAACATTTTTTGAGCTTCGAAGCTCTAGTAGAAATCAAATTGAATATTTGAAGCTTCGGAAGGAGGGGCTGAACATATTTTTCTCTTTAATAAAGGCAGGAATCTCTGTGTGTGTTTCTGTCTACAGTTTTATTATGTGGCGGATGTGTTGCTGGGGACCTAAGGGAGTGTAGTACCTTTTTTTCGTGCAATATGGACATGCGACACGTTTTGAATTAATAAACCTTAAAAATACTACAGAACAGCGCAAGCCAGAAGCGGCGTGCCTGTCACGCATCCTGCGAGAACAGCATTAGTGAAACAAAACACAAGATCAATACTTTTAATAAGGTAGCCTAACATTTTTCTAACAAACAAACATTCCCGTATCAGAAATAAGCAGCACAGTAATTACTGACAACGTAAAGGGTAGGCTATTTAAATAAAACAACGAAAATAAATGAACGAAGTTCAACAAACTGTAATAAAACGGTAGCATACTTTCAAAATCAAGTTTATTTATAACACTTACAATATCCAATATGTTTTTTTCATCAGCAGAACAATAAAGAAGATATTTTGCAGAAACCCCAGTGCTCCGTCATGCAATTCAACCGATCTGCACACTTTAAGAGCTAAAGCATATATATCCAATACAACAGTAATCCCCCATAACTCCGTGTGACATATTGAAGTCTTGTGAAGCAAATCAATCAGTTTTTGCAAGAAACCGAACGTTATTTACAACACTATAAGCATGAATGCCAAAGCAGGAAGCGCGCTTTCCGTTCGAGGCGATCTCTTCCACTGGTGGCGTTTGGTGGCTGTTGGCTATGGATGTTGGTCTCTCTGCGCCACCTATCGTGCGGGGGCGTGAAGCGCACTTCCTGCTTGGCAAAAGCTCTGCATTAACGCTGTAAAATATTTAAATATATATTCGAATATCAGAACTGAAAATCGAATGTCAACCCACGTAACGAATATTTGAATATTCTGGTCCAGCCCTACAAATATGGGAAAAATTTCTTCTGAGAGAAACCGAGCGAAAAAACTACAACCACATATAAACAGACCCTTTTCTGTTTCCCGACGGCGGAGTGATATATCAGCGAGCAATGAGTCTTCCAAGAAAAGTCAATGGAATTTTACAAAATGCCAAATAAAACACGACAGAAACTGTATTTCGCTACACAACTTGTTTTTAATCATCAACGAACACCACGCACCACTCGGTGAGTAGCACAGTTTTGAAAATGAACGTTAAGTGTTGTTTTAATGACATGTTTGTGCATGGCCATTGACTTCCATTCTAAAGCAGTCAAGAGACGCTTCTAAATGAGTCAAAAACTCAAGACACGACCCATTGTCAAAATTGCTGTGTCCATCACTGTAGTTCATCCAAAACAAACCAGAAATGAGACTCAAAGTGTTAAATACCGGAATTATCCTTTAACACAACAAACAATACATCATTAGAAAGGTCTAATGCTCCAGCATTTGTATTTGATCTTGATTTGTATTTTATTTAGAAAATCTTATAGTATATCTTATCTTTTTTTCATCTTAAAAGTATTGCTAAATTGCGTCCATGGTTGTCACTTCCGGTTGCTGAAAAGCTAATCAAGATCTTTGTGTTTTCTCGCATTGATTATTGTAATGCTTTAGTGGTGGAGGTCCCAAACGCTACTTTAAATAAATTACAGCTGGTCCAAAATTCAGCCGCCCGAATACTGACTGGAGTCAGGATCACATCACTCCAGTCTTGGAGACTTTACATTGGCTCCCTGTCAGATTTCGGGTGGATTTTAAGGTTCTTATGCTTACATATAAAGCTTTAAACGGTTTGGCTCCACACTACCTGACTGAGCTTTTAGTTGCCTACACCCCCGTGGGTGCTCTCTGCTCCTCGGAAACTGGCCTTTTAATTGTTCCTCATACCCGTTTAAAATCTATGTGTGATAGGGCATTTTCATTTGTCGCTCCAAGACTTTGGAATTCCTTGCCTGCTCCAATTAGGCAAGCAGAATCCCTTAGTGTTTTTAAATCCTCCCTTAAAGCTTATTTCTTTAGGGTAGGGTATCTCTTTTAACTCACGTATTCTGATAATATGTTCTTATTTGGTGTGGTTTTATATTTTACTTGTTTTATGTATTGCTTGCATAATTGTTTGTTTCTTTTTTCTCTTGTGCAGCGCTTTGAGAAGCTACTTTTAAAGGCGCTATAGAAAATAAGGTTTATTATTATTATATTATTATTATAATGTTTTGATTTGTGTCACGAGTTATGAAAAGGAAAATCTGAGTTCATACCTGTAAAATGAATAATGACCCTCAGTCGCATTTATTGAGAAAAATCCTTAGCCTGGTCGCCATAAAAAGCACTTCAAAAAACAATATCCATCAGGGCTTTTGGTTCAAAAGCGTGCATGTTTGGAGAAATATTGATTGATTTAATATGTTTACTTCAAATTTCTAAAGAGATGAGTAATATTTATTACATTTTTAGTCCAAACACGGCGGTATTTGCCACTGATGTTGTCCACAGCAGGTGGAGGCCAACTGTGGGGGCCTCGCCAGCGTTTTTTCAGCTAAGTGATTTAGTTGCTATACTTCTGTTTGGTTTATCAGTCGTTGAACGATGTGCCGGTTGGGTGTTGTGATATTTGTCCAGCCCTCCTCCACTGTAATTGGACAGCAGAGTGAAAAAACACATTGAGGAGCTGAGCGTTTCATACAAATTTGAAAAAAATCTCTGGACGCTTAGTGCTAAAAGCGGAAAAAAACAGACAAAACCTGCCCAAAACCCGCCAGATGCTGCCATTTTAGAAAAGCGCGAAAAAACATATGCCTGCCGCAGGCGTAAACGTCTTGGTGTACCTGCCCCCTTACATCCACCCAGATTTAAAAGACATAATCAGTTTATTGTATTCATACACACATAATATGTATCCTTACTGTACTCTACTGTAGGTACAGCGAATGGGTGTTTCATTTTCAGGAGACAGGCATCACCCCCTGTATAATGAGTTTCAATTTCTCCCAAGAAATCGACAGTTTCGAGTACCATATTGCACAACAAAACAATTTAAGAACAGCTTTGTTCCAGCTGTGATTAATCACATGAGCAATTTTAAGGCAATAGTAAGGGGTTTCTATTTATTTATTATGTTGGCTTGACAAAGCCAACATACTGTTCTTCGATCTAAGCTTATTATTATGTTGGCTTGACAAAGCCAACATACTGTTCTTCGATCTAAGCTTATTATTATTATTATTATTATTATTCTTCTGGTCCACACTTTTTCTAACTGTAACTCCTCCTAGAGCTTTCAAGCTACACCCACAAAATTTTACAAAACTTTTAAGACTGGTACGTAGATTTATGCTATATCTTTTCTAACTGATGGGACCTACCGAATTCCTAAACGGGGCGCTCAAACACCCCAAATTTTCCATTGACTTAACATTGCGACAAACTTTGACGGGTCATAGCTGCGAGCGAGAAATTTGTATAAACTTCTGGGTTACCACATTTGAAGAGGCTGGCAGGCTCTGTAAGAACATGCCTCACATTGGGGTGTAAGTTTCACCCCTGGGGCGTAAGGGCCACCCAAATTTCCCCATTGACTTATAATGGGGCAGGGAACATGCCCATATAAGGGAATAAAAGCGTCCCAGATGGAATATCTTCACTTTAGAGTGTCGTAGAGACATGGGGGTGGGCTCATTTTACTCAGTCATCCAATCAGTCTCTTAGGATCACCCCAGAGCTATTAAGCCACGCCCCTAGCAACCATTTTGGGCACCCTAGCAACATCTCCCATAGACTGCCATTATAAAATGCCCAGATGGATATCTTTGCATCACAGTGTCACAGAGACATGGGGGTGGGCTTATTTTACTCAGACATCCAATCAGTCTCTTTGGATTCTTATTGAGGTATTAAGCCACGCCCCTAACAACCAAATATGAGCACCCTAGCAACATAATAAACAAAGCCTTATATCTCTGGATCCGAACATCATAGAGACATGGGGGTTGGGTCTTTTGGTCATGTTAGCCTTATGCTAGCTCCATGCTAAGTCATACTAGCTTCATGCTAGTTTCGTGCTAGCTTTATGCTAATTTCATAATAAATCTTGCTAACTTCATGCTAAATCATGTTAGCATCATGCTAGCTACATGTTAATTCATGTTAGCATCGTGCTAGCTTCATGCTAATTCATGTTAACTTCGTGCTAGCTTCATGCTAATTCATGTTAGCATCGTGCTAGCTTCATGCTAATTCATGTTAGCTTCGTGCTAGCTTCATGCTAATTCATGTTAGCATCGTGCTAGCTTCATGCTAATTCATGTTAGCTTCGTGCTAACTTCATGCTAATTCATGTTAGCATCGTGCTAGCTTCATGCTAATTCATGTTAGCATCGTGCTAGCTTCATGCTAATTCATGTTAGCATCGTGCTAGCTTCATGCTAATTCATGTTAGCATCGTGCTAGCTTCATGCTAATTCATGTTAGCATCGTGCTAGCTTCATGCTAATTCATGTTAGCATCGTGCTAGCTTCATGCTAATTCATGTTAGCGTCGTGCTAGCTTCATGCTAATTCATGTTAGCGTCGTGCTAGCTTCATGCTAATTCATGTTAGCGTCGTGCTAGCTTCATGCTAATTCATGTTAACGTCGTGCTAGCTTCATGCTAATTCATGTTAGCGTCGTGCTAGCTTCATGCTAATTCATGTTAGCGTCGTGCTAGCTTCATGCTAATTCATGTTAGCTTCATGCTAATTTATGTTAGCTTCATGCTAATTCATGTTAGCATCATGCTAGCTTCATGTTAATCATGCTAACATGATGTTAGCTTCCTGCTAATCATGCTAGCATCATGCTAGCTTCATGCTAATTCATGTTAGCATCATGCTAGCTTCATGCTTATTCATGTTAGCATCATGCTAGCTTCATGCTAATTCATGTTAGCATCATGCTAGCTTCATGCTAATTCATGTTAACATCATGCTAGCTTCATGCTAATTCATGTTAGCATCATGCTAGCTTCATTGTAATTCATGTTAGCATCATGCTAGCTTCATGCTAATTCATGTTAGCATCATGCTAGCTTCATGCTAATTCATGTTAGCTTCATGCTAATTCATGTTAGCATCATGCTAGCTTCATGCTGAGTCATGCTAGCTTCATGCTAATTCATGTTATCATCATGCTAGCTTCATGCTAATTCATGTTAGCATCATGCTAGCTTCATGCTAATTCATGTTAGCATCATGCTAGCTTCATGCTAATTCATGTTAGCATCATGCTAGCTTCATGCTAATTCATGTTAGCATCATGCTAGCTTCATGCTAATTCATGTTAGCATCATGCTAGCTTCATGCTAATTCATGTTAGCTTCATGCTAATTCATGTTAGCTTCATGCTAATTCATGTTAGCATCATGTTAGCTTCATGCTAATTCATGTTATCATCATGCTAGCTTCATGCTAATTCATGTTAGCATCATGCTAACTTAGTGCTAAACATGCTAACATGGTAACTTTTGGTATCATGTTTACGGAAAGTTATAATACTAAACTAAACTTGTTTTAAATTTCTCTCAATCTGTTTTAAACATTCAGGCTAGGCTTTGTCAAGCCAACATAAAGTTTGTCTTCAAACTTTTCTATCTAGTTATTATTATTATTATTATTCTTCTGGTCCACACTTTTTCTAACTGTAACTCCTCCTAGAGCTTTCAAGCTACACCCACAAAACTTTACAAAACTTTTAAGACTGGTACGTAGATTTATGCTATATCTTTTCTAACTGATGGGACCTACCGAATTCCTAAACGGGGCGCTCAAACACCCCAAATTTTCCATTGACTTAACATTGCGGCAAACTTTGACGGGTCATAGCTGCAAGCGAGAAATTTGTAGAAACTTGTGGGTTACCACATTTGAAGAGGCTGACAGGCACTGTGAGAACATACCTCACATTGGGGTGTAAGTTTCACCCCTGGGGTGTAAGGGGCACCCAAATTTCCCCATTGACTTATAATGGGGCAAGGAACATGCCCATATAAGGGAATAAAAACGTCCCAGATGGAATATCTTCACTTTAGAGTGTCGTAGAGACATGGGGGTGGGCTCATTTTACTCAGGCATCCAATCAGTCTCTAGGGATCATCTCATAGCTATTAAGCCACGCCCCTAGCAACCATTTTTGGGCACCCTAGCAACATATCCCATAGACTGCCATTATAAAATGCCCAGAAGGATATCTTTGCAGCACAGTGTCACAGAGACATGGGGGTGGGCTCATTTTACTCAGGCATCCAATCAGTCTCTGAGGATTCTTATCAAGGTATTAAGCCACGCCCCTAGCAACCAAATATGAGCACCCTAGCAACATAATAAACAAAGCCTTATATCTCTGGATCCGAACATCATATAGACATGGGGGTTGGGTATTTTGGTCATGTTAGCCTTATGCTAGCTTCATGCTAAGTCATACTAGCTTCATGCTAGTTTCTTGCTAGCTTTATGCTAATTTCATAATAAATCTTGCTAACTTCATGCTAATTCATGTTAGCATCATGCTAGTTTCATGTTAATTCATGTTAGCATCATGCTAGCTTCATGCTAATTCATGTTAACATCATGCTAGCTTCATGCTAATTCATGTTAGCATCATGCTAGCTTCATGCTAATTCATGTTAGCATCATGCTAGCTTCATGCTAATTCATGTTAGCATTATGCTAGCTTCATGCTAATTCATGTTAGCATCATGCTAGCTTCATGCTAATTCATGTTAGCATCATGCTAGCTTCATGCTAATTCATGTTAACATCATGCTAGCTTCATGCTAATTCATGTTAGCATCATGCTAGCTTCATGCTAATTCATGTTAGCATCATGCTAGCTTCATGCTAATTCATGTTAGCATTATGCTAGCTTCATGCTAATTCATGTTAGCATCATGCTAGCTTCATGCTAATTCATGTTAGCATTATGCTAGCTTCATGCTAATTCATGTTAGCATCATGCTAGCTTCATGCTAATTCATGTTAGCATCATGCTAGCTTCATGCTAATTCATGTTAGCATCATGCTAGCTTCATGCTAATTCATGTTAGCATCATGCTAGCTTCATGCTAATTCATGTTAGCATCATGCTAGCTTCATGCTAATTCATGTTAACATCATGCTAGCTTCATGCTAATTCATGTTAGCATCATGCTAGCTTCATGCTAGCTTCATGCTAATTCATGTTAGCATTATGCTAGCTTCATGCTAATTCATGTTAGCATCATGCTAACTTCATGCTAATTCATGTTAGCTTCATGTTAATTCATTATAGCATCATGCTAGCTTCATGCGTATTCATGTTATCATCATGCTAGCTTCATGCTAATTCATGTTAGCTTTATGCTAATTCATGTTAGCTTCATGTTAGCATCATGGTAGCTTCATGCTAATTCATGTTAGCTTCATACTAATTCATGTTAGCATCATGCTAGCTTCATGATAATTCATGTTAACATCATGCTAACTTCATGCTAATCATGTTAGCATCATGTTAATTCATGTTAGCATCATGCTAATTCATGTTAACATCATGCTAGCTTCATGCTAATCATGCTAGCTTCATGCTAATCATGCTAGCTTCATGCTAATCATGCTAGCTTTATGCTAATCATGCTAGCATCATGATAGCTTCATGCTAATTCATGTTAGCATCGTGCTAGCTTCATGCTAATTCATGTCAGCATCATGTTAGCTTCATGCTAATTCATGATAGCATCATGCTAACTTCATGCTAATTCATGTTAGCATTGTGTTAGCTTCATGCTAATTCATGTTAGCTTCATGCTAGCTTCATGCTAATTCATGTTAGCATCATGCTAGCTTCATGCTAATTCATGTTAGCATCATGCTAGCTTCATGCTAATTCATGTTAGCTTCATGCTAGCTTCATGCTAATTCATGTTAGCATCATGCTAGCTTCATGCTAATTCATGTTAGCTTCATGCTAATTCATGTTAGCATCATGCTATCTTCATGCTAATTCATGTTAGCATCATGCTAGCTTCATGCTAATTCATGTTAACTTCATGCTAGCTTCATGCTAATTCATGTTAGAATCATGCTAGTTTCATGCTAATTCATGTTAGCATCATGCTAGCTTCATGCTAATTCATGTTAGCATCATGCTAGCTTCATGCTAATTCATGTTAGCTTCATGTTAATTCATGTTAGCATCATGCTAGCTTCATGCTAATTCATGTTAGCTTCATGCTAATTCATGTTAGCATCATGCTAGCTTCATGCTAATTCATGTTAGCTTCATGCTAACATCATGCTAATTCATGTTAGCATCATGCTAACTTCATGCTAATTCATGTTAGCTTCATGCTAATTCATGTTAGCATCATGCTAGTTCATGTTAGCATCATGCTAGCTTCATGCTAATTCATGTTAGCATCATGCTAACTTCATGCTAATTCATGTTAGCATCATGCTAACTTAGTGCTAAATCATGTAACATGCTAACTTTTTGTTAAATCATGTTTAAGGCGAGTTAGACTACTAAACTAAACTTGTTTTAAGTTTCTCTTAAACTTTTTTAAACGTTCAGGCCAGGCTTTGTCAAGCCAACATAAAGTTTGTCTTCAAACTTTTCTATCTAGTTTTTCAGTTACTATTTATTTAAATATTGATGCTGCTATTTTATGTTATTGTTCGAATGATGTTTTTTCTTTTAGTGTTGTTGGGTAACACTTTATTTTAAGGATCAGAAATTAGTTAGTAATTAATGACTAGTTAGTGTAACTGACTAGTTAGTGACCTGTAAGCAGTTACAAGCTATTTATAAGCCATTTATTGGTTGTTGTCTTGTTTTTGTCTTATAGCCCCTTAACACTTGATTTGTCCTAACAATGAACTTATTAACTAAAAACAAAAGATACTAATAGCTTGTAGTGTGTAAAATACACACTTTATAGGTTCTTAGTACACTGTTTGAGTTTGTAGCTTATAAGTGTGAAATAAATATAGAATGGGCATTTCAAAACAAACATTTAAATGAGCAGAAAAAAACTTTCTTGTTACACAGAAGCAGTTTTTTAGAAGTTGTACTACACTAACAAACTATTTATTACTCAACTATTCCCTGAGTATATTAATAGGTAACAAGCATATTTCTCACTAATATATGCATATTAAGGCAGTATTACTTAAGAGTATGTTACCTATTCTAAAGTAAACATTTATTGTTTTCCAATAACAGAAGGGACTTTAAATATTGCAGTAAAGAACTTGTTCTTTATTGTTTCAAGTTTCAACAAAAGAACCAACTGCAGGTGAGAGACATCCCAAAATATTACAATCAATTGCCAAACAATTGACATATTAAGTTATCACTATAACAATCTTACATATTAAAGGTCTCCTTTAGGTCCTTTTATATAAGCATCGAAAAACAATTAACATTAAGTTATCACTATAACAATCTTACATATTAAAGGACTCCTTCAGCTCCTTTTACATAAGCACCGCTCAAAAAGTCAGTAACCACCTCTTTATCAACATTTACAACATAAAAACAAGAACAAGTTTAAACATCCAGTAATATCATTTCTACAACAATAACATTTTTGGGATAGTTCACAAAAAATGAAAATTCAGTCATTATTTTCTCACTCTCATGTTGTTACAAACCTGTATAAATTTCTTTGTTCTGATGAACATGAAAGTACTTTTTCTGTTCATTTAAATGTTTGTTTTGAAATCCCCTTTCTATATTTATTTCACACTTATAAGTTACAAACTCAAACAGTGTACTAAGAACCTATAAAGTGTGTATTTTACACAATACAAGCTATAAGTATCTTTTGTTTTAAGTTAATAAGTTCATTGTTAGGACAAAATCAAGTGTTAAGGGGCTATAAGACAAAAACAAGACAACAACCAATAAATGGCTTATAAATAGCTTGTAACTAGTCAGTTACACATACACTTATTAGTCATTAATTACTAACTAATTTCTGATCCTTAAAATAAAGTGTTATCTGTTGTGGTTTATGTGTGAGGAACTGTGAACGTGCCACTGAAACCTAATTTACTCAAGGTGCAAAATAAAGAAACTTGAACTTGATCTTTCTTTACATTTATTTTCAGTTGCAACATTTTCTGCTTGTCACTTTTTAACGTTGTTGTATGTATGTTTTAAATATAGGGCTGTAATTAATTATATGCTGTAAGGATCACATTGTTGTATTGCCATAGCCGATTCGAGACCACAAGTATGCATACGATAGGTAAACGCCTCCATGCTCATTTTGTACTGCATCGCAGTAATGGTGGTTAGTTAGTAGTTTAGCTGAGAAAACCTGGTTGACCATTTCCTTTTTGCAAATACATTTTTACAGGTCAGATGTGATTTATTTTTATGTTAAATTTATGAACTGCATTATTTTATATATTATATAAATTGCATTAAATAAACATGTTAAATTAACAAGCCTAATAAATTAATGTTCATTTCTGTGTTTTGTTAATACATAAACCTGTGTAGCCCTTGTTCTGCTACAGTTGTGCCGTGTAAAGCTCTAATTTGAAAGTTTAATCGGTAAAACTGCAGTGTTTACAATAGTGCACAGCTGTGCACAGTTTAAAGTGTGTGCTAATGCACTGTAAAGAACATAAAATATGAATAGCTGCATTTTCAGCCTTGCTCTCTCTCTCTCGTTCTCTATCTCTCTCTTATGATTTTATACTGACATTTATTTATCTGAAGCCAGATGTGATTTTATGTTTTTTTTTATGAGGCTCAAAAAATGAGGTACTTTCAAATGCAAATGCGCATTTGATCAAGTGGCATTTGGGAAACTTGGTGTAATGATACGTTGCATGTTACTTGGCGATTGTGGCGGTTTGAATTAAGGCAATTTTATTGCGAGTCTAGTTGGTTTTCACAATGGACTGGTGATCATTTTAGACAAACGATCCTGAGAGTTTTTTTAGAACTAGTAATTTTCCCCAGCACTGTCCTCAGCCCCTTTACAATACAATATCGTATTTTTACATGGCGACTCTGTATGTAACTTTGCGCAGTTCTTCATGAATCCTCACACAGATTCATATAGCATGCAATATTCAGGAGTGTAGCTTCATATGCACTTTAGAGCGGAAAGCACCAAATAAAGGTAATGACCTCCTCGATCCTGTAGATGGATTCAAATCACCCTGGAACTCTCCTGTACGCACGTCTCCCTTTAAAATACCAATTTCATGTTCTCAATCACCCACACCTTTTCTTTTCTCTAGCTCAGTAATAACATTGCGCTCTATGGCAGGGTGCCACGGACGGCTGCGCTCCTGCGAGAGCAAGTCGTCCTCCACGCTGGGCTTTTTAAGGAGGTGTTGGGTAGATGAGAGCATGTTCAGGGCATCGCTTCATTAAACTCTAAGGCTCCATCAGCACATGTTGGAAGCAGAACTCTTTATCACCATCACCTAATGGCTATCACATTAGAGTAGCTGGAACGAGGCTACGTTGACCTATGACCCCATCTATCGGTTCCCTTTCAATCGCACGAAGGTCTTGCCCATTATTCAAGATCGACATAGGTGAGAACACAGTTGCCGTTTGCATTTCTTGGCTTCTTTGTGAGGCTGCTGACATGGCGGATGTTTGTAACACAGTGACATCTTGTAATGCTTCTCTTTGGCCAACGTGTGTCAGATTGTACTCTAAACATGAATCTTTTTGTAATGTTATGCTGAATAACAAAAACGCAGGGGAGATAGAAATAATTGGACAATAGGAAATTTGTATTTACAGGGACGTGTAAAAATGAACAACAAAGGGTTAGAGAGTCATTATAGGGAAAAATGCAATAGCTTTTTGTGTTTTTGTGCGTGTATGTGCCGACAGTGTGTAGTGCCATTGTATTTACTGCAAATGAATAATAATTCGATCTTGTTTTTCATTAAAAATACCTAAACGTCCTCAAAACATGTTTTCCTCAGTGAACATTCCTTGGATTTATTGTGAGGTTTATTATATGCTTCTCAAATATTTGAAGTTTGTTTTATGGATACTTAGATACTTTAGATATTTATGATTTTTGCCAGTCAGGTGCAATTTCTAAGCTTCCTAATGTTTAAATGTTTTTGTAATTTTCTCAAAATATAAATTTAATATTACCTTATTTCTAAGATATCACCCGACCATTTAAATTACTTTAAATTAATAATTTACTCACAAAAAAATCATCATTTAGTTACCCTCATCTCATTCCAAACCTGTTTGGTTTTCTTCCGTGGCAAGATTTTCTGTAAAATATCAGAGTTAGCTGCTCTTTTTTTCTTACAGCGAGCTAGGTCGTCAGTCATGAACATTCGCGCTAGCATTTCATTTTAAGTTCCATGAAATAACATACAGGCCAGCATGGGGGTGAGTAAATGATCAAATTTTCATTTTTTGGGTGACCTATCCCTTCAATACCGCACCAGTCCCGATAGCCGCTGTGGAGCTGTAATATAACCTGTTTGACGTGCACACTCAGAAATCAAGACTAAGTGGAGGATTCATCAGAGACCGACCGGGACCACACGCTTCCTCTTCCCGTCACGTCGCCAGAAGGCTGATTGGGACAAATCCTTCTCTGCCTGTGGTGTCAGGTCTCATTCACTGATCTGAATGCTTCTGAAAGAGAGACAAATGTTTTGATTAGAGATCCTTCTCAATGTTGTCACAGAATAGCAATTTAAAATGTGACATGCCCCTCACGGCAGGCACAGCCAGTGGTGGGAGGAGCAGACAGACGGGGGTCTGAGTGATCTGAAGAGGTCTGGTCTACAACGGGAAAAAGTTAAGAGATCGTTGTAATGGGCTCCTCTTGGCACACACATTATGTTTAGGGCAAAACAGAACAGATAACAGTTGAAAACATCTGAGGTATTTTTACAGCTGAAAGTAGGTTTGATTTTCCTTTAGATGGTGGAACATGACTGCTTGAATCTTCTTCCATTGAGACATTGGCTATGTTTACATGCACCAATTTCCATCAATCCAACTGAACTCAATCTTGAACATTACGAAAGTACAGTTAAAGGCGCTCTAAGCAAATCTGTGTGACGTCACTTCTTGTTGACGTTCGAAGTGTTGTCAAACAAAACTGAGTGTAGCTAACTCCCCCCCTCCCTTACGTGCTTTCATGAACGCGCCCAACCCCCACTCCCAAATCCTTCTTGTCGTTTATTGGCTGAAACACTTTGTTATGTTTCGTGGTGGTAGGTTTGACCACTTTGTTTTTGTTACAGTTTGTGAAGCCTGCGCTGTCTGAGACCGCGTTTTTTAGAGTGTGTTCAGAGGACAGGTAGCTAGCAGATAGTGAGGAGATGTTTACTGTATGAAAAAAAAAATTATGGCCTAAAACGCGTTAATTAGCACCTTTTAATATTTACTCCAATCAGATACAAGTGTTCGTTTACATTTACATAATATATTATTTGAACAAAACGTTTGTGCAAGGCACAGCCAGGGTTGTCCGATCCACGTTACAAGCCCAAAACCATCCCAATGACCATTCATTGCCCAACAACTAATGAATGAATAATCCCAATTCAGGACAAATTAGCATGTCAGAATTTGCCAAAAAAAGAAAACAGTTTTTGATTCATTTCCGAATTAATGTACAAAGTCGGTTTAGAGAAAGTTGTTCTAAAGAAGTTAACCGATATGGGCAATGGAAACGCAATTGGCACGACGCTGTTTTATTGCTTTTTGTATTGTTATGAACTAATTGCCTTTTAAATCCACAAGGTCTTACACTCAATGACGTTGTAATACTTAAAAATACATTTTATTTATTTATTTGATCAATGTTTTGTTTATGTTTGTTTCATGGGCACACAGTGTGGAGAGGCAATAAACATACTCGACTATAATGTTATCATCACTTTTTTGTCATAATTAATTTAATATTACTCCGCATCATCTGTATTAAATTAAAAATAATCACTTCATCTGGTATTTAAAGTGAAATAAAATAAAATAAAGTTGACCACCAACTTTCTGGAGTTTTACAACTACTAAACATCTTATACTGTAAATGAAGTAAAGGGAGAAAGCAGGCAGTGGACTAAACCACTGTGAGGCAAGAAAGGGGGAACAATAATATTTTTAAACTTGCATTTGTTTTTGTTTTTTACTTACACAATTATTTAAAGTACATCTCTTTATATTATTTATAATACACATGGTGGTTTTTAATGATCATTTTAAGATGGAGAACCCTCAGATGGGGGGCTGTCCCCCTGACACCCCTGGGATTTCTGCCTATTGTTTATTCTCATGAAATTATATATATCTATAGTCACATATTTTTTTTATTCTTTTTCATGATACTGTCACAAATTTCCGTGTTTTTCGTGATCGTATCACGAATTTCTGTTTATTTGTCATTGTCACGTATTGGTTATTCAACTGCTTTTTCCTATTTTCAAACCATTTTCGCTTCAGTTAAGGGTTAGATTTGGTGTTTGTATTAGGTTTATACTATTTTTTCAGAATTTTTTTTATATCTTCTAAATTTTAAACCATTGTCGCCTGGCGTAGGGTAGGAGTTGGTTTTGGGTAAGGATGTCATTTTATGTAAATCTAACCCAAAACTTAAGTGAAAATGGTAAGTAAATAGGACAAAACAGTTGAGTAACCAATACGTGACAATGACACATAAACAGAAATTCGTGATACGATCACTGTGTTTGTTTGTTGTATATTTATGCATTATGCACCTGTAAGTAATAGTTGTAACTGAACTGATCTGATGCCTAATAATTAAAATCATAATTTCTTCACTTTACATTGTACAAACCATTCTTTCTTTTATTAAGGAAGACAAGAGGCAGAATAGTAGGGCTTGACAGCCTTGGTCATTATTCACTTTCATTGCATCCTCATACAATGAAAATGAAAGCTGACTGAGACTGTCAACATTCTTCCTTACATCTCCTTTTGTGTGTTCCACAAGTAAGTAATACTTTTAGAAATAACATGAAAGTGAGTAAATGATGAAAGATCTTTCATTGTCATGTGCTTTAATAATAAGTGTTTCATTAGAAGTGTTTGTCTACAGCCTTATCCTACTGTCGATCAAAGAGTTGTAATTTGGCCCACATAAAATGTCTATTCTATAGCCAGGTATTTGTGCACAGCATCAGATCAGCAACTTTTTAATATTTCCCATCTGCTCATCTGTAAAGGACTCGATTAATCCTCCTTACAGTCGATTGGTCAAACGACGACACAGGGATTGAAATCCTATTACTTTCACTGCTGCCCGTATTAGTTGTTTTATTTCACTAGGCTGGCATTAGTGACAGAGTGCTTGCACGTTTCCGATACCAGATGATCAGTCACAGGAGTCTCACCTCATACAGCCGGCCACACAAAACATCCCATTACCATTCTTCACACGTCTTTTAATGGATGCGGTCCCGAGGCGCTCCGTACCGCCGTACAGATGGATTGACTCCGGTCCTCTCCGGTGAGCTTTGTTCGTAAACGAGGCATTTCAGAGAGTGAAATTTATTTTGATTTGTAATGTTTCATGGGCTTCTCCAAAGGCCATCTTTAGCTCTTTCTCGCTCTCTTCTGCACTCGCCCATTTTTCCTGCTCTCTCCTTTCCCTGGTTGTCTGCCTTGGGCTCTCTTTAGTGTCTTTTTAGTTCTGTCTGAAAGAATCGCTTTGATACGGAAGTGACAGAGCCTCCGTCTGACCCTGAGGTGTTTCCTCTTTATTCTGCTGATGAGCTGTCCAGAGTGATGTTTGGAAACATCTAATGTACTGGAACATGAGAGCTCGGCTGTGTAAAAGATAGCGAAAATAAACTTAGTGGGTCATTTATTTGTACGTTTGCAATGTTTTAGCACCCAATAAATGCAAATCGGGTACTGGCACAAACATGCCACAATCTGTGCCGAATGCAGTTTGCACGACGGTTTTGAGTGCTCGGTTGTGCAGGGTGCTCGGAAGCAGTCACGTGAATGAGCTATATAGATATTCCTGTATTGTTCAGTGGTAGAGCATTGCTAGATTAGTTAAACTCTTAAGTGAATAAACAGGAAAGGTGTTACGGCACCCAAATTGTGCACAACTCCATCCGGAGAGATGCCGAACTGTGAAGAACAATATTGTGAGTCATTAAGTAGTGGACGAGGATTCGTATGTGACAATATCATCTCGCAAGATGACATGTTTACCATCTTTGTCACATTGTTTGGCGAGCCACCCAATTGTTTGTGTGAGAATTTCACACTTTTTCTTTCTCACTTTTCCCTCCCTGCTGAGAGATGGATTGTCATCTTCCGTTCTCAATACAGGAGCAACCTAAGCAAGACCCTCTTTCATTTCCACCATCCATCCCACTCGGTTAATCTCTCTAAAGTTATAAATCAAACAACACACCTGTGGGCTGTGCCTTCCTTTTACAGTATGTTTTGGGAGTTCGGTGTCTGGTTGTTCTACCTCAGACGCTTCCTGATAACAATGTTTTAAACTTATTAATTTCCGAAATCCCTTGCGTAAATATAAGATGGCGTGGTGTACTGCATTCACTTGGCATTGTTTTGGGCCATCATCAACATGCACTTATTTGCTGACATAATTCAACTTGCCCATTTCCCTATGCAGCTTTTCTTCTCTACTGTAAAAATTAAATGAAGGAAAAAAATGCATTTCTCTGCTAATAGTGGCTGGGGATCAGTATAGCCCAGTTTATTCACCATGTCTTAAATTATTTTTGTAATGATAATGCATTTGCGATTCAGATCTCACTTTTTCAATGACCAATTAAAATATGTGCACTTTAGTACAGTAGCAGTGTAAAATTTTCACAGTTTTCCACTAAGGTTACATTTTCATTTCAACTTGGTAATAAAACTGACAAATTCAACTGCGGATGTGTTTGAATAAAGCATCTGGTTACACTTTCATATATTAAGAAATATATTTTCATCCATGTATTCACCTCCCCTGCCACATGAACTAGCCTTTAGGGCTTTTTATTTTTTCCAGCTTTGATCTATCTTTACACTTAATCTTCATCAAAGCAATGGGAATTCATTGTTCAAAGTTCAATCCATGAACATCAAAAGCACTCTTTTTATCTTGTTAACTGAGAGAGCAAAGTATCAGCACTGGGGTCATTTATGTGCAGATTTTTTAACTTTATGACATTGCAAAAAAAAAAAAGAATATTTACAGCAAATGGACGTGATAATGTTTTTTGTTTTCCCACTAAATTAACTTACACTGTAAAGCTGGATCAACTTAAAAATTTACTTCAATTGGTAACACCTAGGGCCCTATCTTGCAACCAGCGCAACTGACTTTGTCAGTGAAGCATGTACTGCATCATTCGTATTTTGCAACGGCGCACAGCGGGTTTTTCCCTCCACAGACGCACGTCGGCAAACTAGGGAATGAACTTGCGCTCCCTGGGCGGTTCACCGCAAAAAAAGGAGGCGTGTTGCGACGCAAACCATCCCTGATGCTATTTTGCAGTTTCAAAAAACAATTGCGCCACTATCCAAAAAAAAAACTAGTCTGCGCGTTGTTCATTATGCTATTTTAAGGGCGCATGCTTGACCATAATGTATAGCGTGCACAATGCGCACACACTTTGCTTATCTAATCTACACAGATGCAACAGTTATTTTTGCAAATCATAAATTGTTACAATAAAAAATATTAACACATGAGATAAGGGGAATCATAGTGGTGAGCATTGTGGTGATAGTTTTTATTTATTGTGTGGCTTCGTTAAATAATAATTTAAATGTTTTCATAAGAAACCTTAATGTATATGAACTTGATTTGTAAGAGTACTTTGGGGTTGGACCTTGCTTGCGTTTCTTGGGTCCGATTTCAAAGCCCCCAAACCCTTTCAGCGGTGAGGGTGGACACAGTGATGTCCTCTGCTGGCGTCAGGTCATGTGTGGAGGCAGATCCACCTCCCGTTACACGGCGTGGGCGATTTATGCTGGCAAGCTTGGGATTCCCCGTCTCCTGACATCAAAGCTGGATCAACTTGAAAAATACTTAAATTGGTAACATTTTAAGTAAAAAAAAAAAACATTTTTAAGTGTATTAAGTGTATCAATTTTAACACTTAAAAATAAGTAATTTTTTAAGTTGATCCAACTTTTCACATTTTACAGTTTATTCATCAAAATGCCCTTGGGGTTTGTAATATATTTTCTAATATTTTTTATGAAGAAAGGTTTGGGTTAATATTTGCATTTTTCAAACAAAACCATATTGGTCGTTCACTGTAAAAAGTGAAACTTTCAATATTTTTTTTTTTACATTTAAAGTGTTCTTCATTAAACCCTTTCCCTGCCAGCGTTTTTTTTAAGTTGCCAGCCAGTGCCAGCATTTTTCATGATTTTTAAAAAAGTTGAATGCCTATCAGAAAATGTTCTTCTTATAATTTATAAACATACAATATATATTAAATGAAAGAACAGACCTACACCCTACCTTTATCACCTCTCAAATATGGATAGGTTTCTTCTATTTCTTCCTATCCAAAACACCACATTTTTTGCAAAGGACTTTTGATAGAGATCAGATTGAGAGTGATCCTCAAAACTTACACGGACATACAGCTGTTATTCCTATTTAGCTCCAACCTTGATCAAACACACCTGAGGAAGCTAATCAAGGTCTTTATGATCACTAGAAAATCACAGGTGGGTAAGTTTGATTGGGGTTGGACCTAAACTTTGTAGTGCTCTGGCCCTCCAGGGTAAGATTTGGGGTACTCTGCCCTAGGGCGATACTTCTGGGTTTTATAAGTTAAAGAAGAGCGCCACCTGGTGAAAGCCGGAAATACTCGTCTTTGGCAGGGAAGCGTTTTCTCTTAATGGAAGAGTTATCTCGCCAATGAGGGGAAAAAAAAGAGTTAAACAACTTCATATTTTTAAGTTAATCCAACTTTTACTTTTTACAGTGTAATAAAACAAAACTAACCCACTTAAAGCAAAAAATGAGAGCCAGTTGGGTTTTCATTGTAGCTTGAAATATATTTTCAGAGTGACTTTCATCCTACCCATCAAGCTGAAACAAAACTTGGATTAATAAAACTACAGATGCCATATGACACTGTGCCTTTCTCTGGTTATGAAGCCTGGAAGCACTTTTTTGGAATGATTTGATGAGATCGGGGGAAAGACATAGACCAAAAAATAATAATAATTCAATAATGCCTTATGATAGTTGGTGCCATGGCGAATGCCCCTGTCTCTCTTTCTCTTTCCTTATGGGAGAAGCACAACACCCCCAGGCCCCTTCTAACTGCCATTTATAATTTTGGAAACCCATCATCAAACGCGATCCATCTTTATTTTACCCCTGCAGCTGTCTTGTTGTGTCTAATGCCTGCGCAACTGGGGTATAAATATGCTACCTCCATGGCTGATGTTTATTCCAGCTGCTCAATGTGTTTTTCAGTGGAGACAAATCTTCATTAGAGCGAAGGCCATGGCGCTGTAGCCATTGGACCCCATCATGTGCCGGCTTATTTGTTTTTACTTGAGACTCCATAACAGGAAATGAGTTTGTACATTCAGATTGGAAGAAAGATGAGCACAAACCTCCCCTCCATCTTGGTCAACGCACACGTGCGCACAACAAAGCCTCGTCTTACATTATCCACTGTCAGCATGCAGTGTTTATTTGACTATTAATCTAGGCTAGCCAGCTGAGGCTGAAAGATCCTGCGTGTGCGTGGTGATAAACCGTGCCAAGTTATTAAGCCTTGTGCATCCAAGAGTTTGAAATTACGTCTCAACAATTCATATAATGATTCAGAGGATAAGGGGCTCATTGCATTCTTTCGGACTATAAATTACACCCACCCCATACTTCAGACGCGCCACCATAATTCAAAGGGGCTAATTCTGCGAGACATTCATAGCCCGAGCAGTTGCACTATTGAAGCCTACTTTCTCAACCAGGTTGTTTCAATCTCAACAAATCTCCCTGTAATGATTAACCATTAAATTGATAGCTCACCCAAAAATGAAAATTCTGTCATTACTGTATTTACTCGCCCTATTTTGTATACACAAAAGAAGATGTTTTGATAAATGATGGTAAGCACACAGTTGACAGTACACATTGACTTCCGTAGTGTTTGTTATGCCTACTATGGAAGTCAAAGGGTACCGTCAACTGTGTGTTTACCATCATTTATCAAAATATCTTTTGTGTTTAAAATTTTCACTTTTGGGTGAACTATCCCTCAAGGTGCATCCTCTTCAAAAGCCCTTCTGTGCTATCAAACGTAATTTACACTTACCTAAAATGTCAGTGGATGGGTAGAGATGAAAGCAATTACCATCTGCTTAGGCTGTTGGCATCGTTCAGATTTTTGGGAGCTAACTTCCATCATGCAATTCCTACAGGTGCAGGCTTCATTTTAAAAATGTCTGCATATCAAAGCAAATTTTTCTTGAGTCGTGTGTCCATCACACCATATGCCTTCATTTGCATCACAGGAGTCAAACTGTGAGCGGAACTACCTTCCTAATTGCTTTTAATATATAATTTGCCGGTACCATATTGACTCCGCCCCATGCCAGCCATTTTGAAGTTTTTGATGTATTCGACATTCCAAGATATGCATATATTATTTTTAGGGTTGTTCGTAGAGCACACAGTGTCCGCCTCCACATATTTTTTTCTGCTAAAAGAGCACCTTGTATGCATGTCTATTCTTGAAATCTTGAAATGTCATCTTTTCACATAAGCACGCAGTCAAATCTCTTTCGGCTAATGACAGAATGAGCTTCTTAATGAAACCTGATCTGTAGAAGTGCCAGTGACCCAGCTAAACCCTCACCTTCTCTGCAATGAATGATATCTGTGAAACCAAATCACTCAGCACTCGCCCTAAATTCAATATGAATTATGTATTCATCAATCTGGAATGATCTTTAGCGTTTTTCAGGTTTTGGATGTGAGCCACCTTTTCCAAGTGTCTGTGCAGTATTGAACATGAAGTGCACATTGAAAATGCCGTCCATCAACTAAATCAAACCATTTGTTTATTGATTTAAAACCACTGCCTGAATACGATTTTACTTTAGCATTTTTCAGTTTAAAGACTTTCCATTACTTCCATTAAGTATTAAAGGAATAGTTTTCCCAGATATGAAAATAAGCCTATATTTTACTCAGCCTTAAGCTATCCGAGGTGTATATGACTTTATTTTTCAGCCAACACAGTCAGAGTTGCATTAAATAATATCCAGGCTCTTTTCAACTTTATAATGGTATTGGATAGTGCCCCATTTTAAAGCTCCAAAAAGTTATTAAAGTTATTAAAATACACAATGTAGTGCTGTTTGTTTGTAGCCTTATTTGTTTTAGGTTTAATTACACAGAATGTATGATAAATGAATGCATTTATAAAATGCAAAAAAACTAGGGCCCCCTGGCACAATGTCGGGCCCCCCAAAGGGGCCATAGCCCCCAGTTTGAGAACCACTGTTATTTCAAAGAGCATCCCATGCATTTCAACTAATAGTAAAGAAATCTTCCCTTTAGATTAGGAGCTAAAGGTATTGCATTTATCTAATTTGATCATCCTGAATTTAAGATACAGTTGTAAGGTAAGTATGTGAACCCCTAGTAATGAACTGGTTTTCTAAAGTGGTTTGCCATACAATGTTATCTGATCCTCATCTAGGTCACAACAATAAACAAACACGATGTGCATAAGCTCACAACACATAAATAATTCTAGTTTCTTGTGAAAACACCCATTAAACATTCACAGTGCTGGAGGAAATTGTAAGTGAGCCCACAGACTAATTACTTTATTGAAAGCTTTTTTCTGTCAGAAGTTGGCAAACTGGAGTCTAATTAATAAAATGAGTTTAAATGTGTGGTTTAGTGCTACTTTGACTGATATAAAAACACTCAAACATTTTAAGCATTAGCTCTTATGAGCCATGCCCTTAAAAAGATATCTGATCAAGCGCGTCTGCACTCCATAAGGCTAAAAAGGGATACAAAACAACTCAAAATATTTAGACCCCCATAAGTCTACACTTAGACAAATTCAACAAGCTATTCAATCCAAAGGTTCACTTACATTTTCCTTGAGCACTGTGAGTGTGTAATGGGTGTTTTCAAAAAAGACACAAGACATACTTTTTTGCCACTGTATAATGCAAAAGACCCATACATTTGCACATCCTCTCCCGACTGTAACCCTAAAATAGATTTTAGTTTAGACTCTAATGAGTCTGATATGATCTGTTTTGCTCTTAATAAGAATTAAATGAAAAGTTCAATGAAAAAAACTCATAATTTACTCCCCCTCATTACAGGTGTGTTAGAAGGGTAGATTTTTGGTGATTCAAAATCTGGGCTCTCATTTAATGGCATTACAAAGATAAAGTTCCAATATATTATTTAATTCAACTAATTGTGTTTAGCTGAAGTTAGCATATACACATGCGATGATAAGAGTATAAGTAAATTGTAAGAGAATTTTCATCACGGGGTTAACTATTCCTTTAAAGTGCATATTAATAAAAATAAGTGCATATTAACCGTCCCTTGTTCATCATGCATCTAAATACCGGTTTCTTTGATTGAAAATATCCACACATCCCCATCACCAGCAGGTAAATCAACCACAAATATCCCAAACCCTAAATGCATGCTGTGCTAATGTGCCTTTCCCTGACAAAAATAAATAAATAAATTGAATCAAGCTCGACTGTGGGCAATAATGGCTTTGGCTTTCAAAGCACAGTTGTGCTGATTAATTGTTGATCCTCTCCACACACTTCCACTGCATTGTCCAATTAGAGATCGCACAGCAGATAATTAAGAGCGTCAATCAGACCTCGCACCTTCCAGCTCAATGCTGCGTGCAGATTAGCGAGGGCCACAAGTGATTGGCGGATACCGACTGAGGCCGAAATCGCAACTCGGAACGCTACGGGGAAGGATGCTGGCATAAATCTTTCCTGTCAATCAAGTAAAGCTCTTCCTCGCAAACGCATCCAGGTCAAGGTTGGGAGAGCGATTTAAGATAGATGAATAAAGAAGTGCTGGGAGACGATAAATAAGAATACATGACAGGATGATGCGAATCCCAGGTGAGATTGTGATAAAAAATAAAACGTTTCAAGCTCTAAGGAAAATAAGGGGTTAAAGTTGCTCAAATGAAGTCCTTAGCAACACATTTTACTCATGATAAATACACTTTTGCTATACTAAATATCTTCATGGAACATGATCTTTACCTAATATCATAGTGATAGTTTTGACCCATACAATGTATTGTTGGCTATTGCTACAAATGTACTTGTGCGACTTATGTCAATTATAGCTAAAAGAGCCGCAATTTGCATATTTTATACAATTACAATTACAATTATACAATTACAATTCCAATTAAGTGTGCCATTGGCTGAAAGAAGGGTTCCAGTATACCATGCCCTGTGGGCGCTGATAGATAAATGAGGGAGCTTAAAGGGATACTTCATATAAAAATGAAAATTATGTCATTTAGTATTTATTCGAAACCCCTACGACTTTCATGTGTAAAGAAAATATGAGAGTAAGAACTGGAAAAGTGTAAACAAATAAATAAAAAAATCCAGATGTTCTTGATTTTGAGAATTTTCATGAAATAAGGAGTAAATTCTAGGTCATAAACTAACAATTAATTAGAGTCAGATCTTTTTAAGGAATCATTCACAGAACCTGAATGATTCGTTCATGAATCAAATGAAACTTTCGAATCAAGCTTATACACGGCTTCAAAGACTTTTACTGCACACTTCTTTTGGACTTACTTTATGATGCTTTCTTCTCATTTTGGAGTTTGACAGCCCCAGTTCTCATTATCTTTTATTATATGGAAAAAAGTGGCTAGATTACTCACCAGACACATACGAGCCATGGCAGCAACATTAGCCCACAGACGCTCCCCAATGCAAAGCTCCAATGATAGATCCTCTAAATACACAGACACGCACATGATGGCCAGAAGGAAATGAGAATTTGGGGAAATGAATGGCGAAAGGTAATATTCTCTGATTGGAAGGGTACGTGTGTGTATATGTGTGTGTGTTTCCAGCTGAGTTGCTGTAGAGCCACTGATTAGTGTTCTCGAGTGCTTATGCCGTACTGGCCCAAGAGTCATTTTTGCCATGACTCACAGAGGGTGTTTCAAGAGCGCCGGGCTGTCACGTCTCTGTTATTGCCAGATGAAATAGAGCAGGGGTTTGTGGACTGCTAGCACTGTTGGAGGGTAAACAAATTACCACAGAGTGAGATGAAAACATTACAGAGACCATAATGATCCCTGGCTCATCAGTTTGAGTCTGTCTATTCCCCTCACTTAAACAAGCGTACCTCTAATCCGATTTGTCTGAAGGGACTGCTGAACCTTGTCAAGGTGTGAAGAACAAGTGCAAATAGCAGAGGCAGAGGGAAAATGGCCAGGGGTTTAGTTCGAATGTTGTTCTTAAAGGTAAAGTGCGTAATTTTGCATCTAACAGCGCAAATAATAAATGCTTTGAGTGTATTTCCTAAATGCTGCATGCTTTGGGAACTCTTTGGTAGAAGCAGCTACAGCTGACTGCTATACAGTAAGTGTCTATAGTAGGATAACATACTGTATAAAAAATAAACACACTTAGGGGTGGTTTTCCAGACAGGGAATATCTTAAAATATTTCAGTGCCAGTTTTGTGTTTAAAGATGCACACCATGTTCATTTATAAATTATGCTTTTAAAAATGACCCAAATATCTTCATTTAACCAAGGCCTAGTACTGGCTTCAACTAATCCCTGTCCGGGATACCGACCCTTAAAAAGTTGTGTCCCAAATAACACTGTACATTTAACCATCTTCTAGTGCACGTTTTTTCAAACTGTGGGTTGGGAACCACTTGTGGGTCACACAGTGGAAAATGTTACATTTTATTAATGAAATGATAAGAAATTATAGGAGAAAAAAATGTGTTTCCTCATATTTTTTTTTTTTAAATATGCTGGTGGGTCCCGGAATAGATTATATTTATTTAAGTAGGTCACAAAATGAAAAGTTTGGCAACCCCTGCTGTAGTGTATGAATTTTAGAAGGGTACTATCGTCCCAAAAGGGAACACTTAACATTTTTTACCAACCCAAAGTTTATGAGGTTTTCCACACACAAGACAAAATAATGTCATAAAACAATGCAAGTCAACGAAAATAGTTTATTTTACTTTTGATGTCATCTGTCTTGTCCAGCGTGATCTCAGTTAGCATCATACTAAAGTGTAATCATCTCTGCAAGTAAACTTTTCTCTTACAGAGTCCGATAAGCATACCTCTCTTCCAATACGTGAGCAAAAATGCGACCATTGAAACATGAAGTGCGTAGTGTTAAAAAAAAGATTTTTTTATGTAAGCACACTACTTACACTGTTAAAGGCCAAATTATGGTCAACATTCTTATTCGTATGCAAAGTTCTGCGTAAAATGCTGTGACAAAATTTTCGTCATCAGAAGAGTATGCGCGTAATGTACTGTACCGCACAACGTCAGATTTCTGAAACCAAATGTACATTGTATACGTAAGTTGCACATGCACCTAAAGGAGAATGTAGTATGTAGTCCATGAGATGCATTGAATTTTGTCGCAATGTGCATGCGTCGAACCTCTTTGTACAGTACACGTACTAGTCAAATAAACTTGGTGCCTTCAACCGTATATTGCATGACTATTGCATAAGCATGCGATTTGGGATGCACGCACCTACTCTTTATATGCTTTTGGGACAGCATTTTACCTTTATCATGCTGATTGTAAATTACATTTGCTGTTAGATTTGGGATAAATGATTTTGGCGCATTTGTATTAATTAATTAGCCCTTACACACCTAGTACTTCACTGCAATCTAAAATTGGTGTGCCACATGCAACACCACACATAAGTTTGCACACAACAGCAAGTACTGTACCTTCCGGAGTCTTTATAATTATCCAATTACAATAGATACTTACTAACATATTTTTTTAGATCATGCTGTTGCTAGTAATACTAACCTGTGAGGTGAAGAACGTTCCTGCCGTGGGCTCAGCTCTCTCCATTCCACCTGTTCCACATCATTATAACAGCCAACACTAAATCAACTCAATCTCGATACTTTGGCACTTATATGATGTTATTTTGTTGATTAAAATGTTGTGACAGTTATATTAATCTTTTCTTCACTCTTAGCACACAGATATAACAGGAGGTAAAAATGATGATTAACTCCCTGCTGGGGAATACAATAATCGACCTTACCGCTGTTTTCTTAAAGGGATAGCGCTCATTATGGACACATGATGTAAATGGGTAGCAATCTGTTCACAAAAAAACTATCATTCATTTTCAGACATGGATACATGTCTTTACTTTCTGCAAAGTACACTGTCAGGTTCGATAAAATTCAAGGTTTTCATATAAATGTGCTCATTTTATTTCTCAGCAGATTTGTTTGCTAGAAATTTCTTCTAAATGTCAGTAAAATACTTAATTGCAAATTACATTGAACACAAATTCAGATTTAATTGCATTTAGGTCAGATTTTGTTTTCAAGGGAAGAGAAAGTCTGATTAAACAGCCTTAAAAGCTGTTGCATCATTTTGTAGCCGATTACATTTGTGGAAATAAAAATATTCAGACATTAATTAAATGTGAAATGGCTATTTTATTACAACTTTTCACAAAAATTATTACCCAACAGAAGGTTTGGCGATTAACCAATGTAATGTAATGTAATCTCTTCAGGCACGTGTTCAAAGTTTGTCTGCCTTATTAAGAAGACGCACATGCACGCATGCACACACATACACACGTTTACAATTGCTTTTATTACTGCATGCTTTTATGTAATCAGAATTATGTGTCCAAGCATACAAAAGCTTTCAACTGGGCAAAATCTTCATCAAATGACATCACCGACATTTGCCAAACACTTGGTTAACCCAAATGTATACCAGATATAGAATAAGCATGGCCAAAGCTGGATCCAATTTGTAAAAACAGTTCACCCCATCTGAAATTTGATCGCCCTTGTTTTAAAACATAGTTGGGAGATTCAGGTTCAACATTATTTAGGTTTAACAAGGTATGGCCGTGCTAGGTTAATTGTATTATAAACTGTGTACGTATGCAGCTGGTGGGAGAACAAGCCCCTCAAGGTATTGCCTGCACTACTGACAGATCGCCAAATGCTTGCCCAGAATATAAACACCTTAAAACATGCGGCGAGCCTTGATTTTTTTATCTCAAATGGTCGAGATGCTTCTTTATCTGGAATAATTGTCTTTTTGCCCTGATTATAACACTATAAACAAGGCATTTATTAAAAGGATTAGTGATGCTTCTCCAGTGTCACACCAGTGCACATGGTGCTGTGAACGTTACGGCATTAATCATTCACAATCAGCAAGACATTAGCGTTTACTCCGGCTAGACGGTATTTGTTGATGTTTGATTGTTTTCTTCTTGCCCTGCACTGCTTTGTAGGACTTAAGGTACATCACAGGGTATTATCAAAGGGTGGTGCCGTATAAGGGACAGTGAAGGAATCTGTTGTCTCCACCTCACCGAACTCCACGCACGGCTGCCTGCGCAGCTGGCAGTTTTGTACGTGCAGGAGATTGGAGGGGAGGGTAAAGGAAGGGTCTGCTCCGAGGCTGACTGGCTGAGCACCGAAGCGGAACGCTAGCAGATGCGACCGAAGCGTCACTGAAATCAAAATGCGTGTTGACTCCTCCACCAGATTGGGTGAATGTGAGGCTCCCTTAGTCAACCGTCCCTGTTTTTTACCAATTTCTCTACATTCCGCTTTGGCTGACCTACATGTGTTATTCTGCCGCTTGAGGTGGTTTGGGGGGGAAATGGTGGACTCACCAGGCAATTCAGCACTGGGTATAGATCATTGGAAAGGTTTGTTAACCTCCCTGAACAAAACTCTGACTTGCTTGATGCTCATACATTGTGACTTCATGGAAAGATGAATCCAAGTTATAGTATGCTTTGTATACTGTAAGATAAGACTTCAACCTAGGCTCACTCACCATACATACTGCTGCCTGCATTTGTGCATAATCTGAAATATATTGCTTTTATCGCTGCTCATTTCTGTTCATTTTGACTTGGGATTTTTTGAAAGGCATACGGGTCTTATCTAGTGATACTAGATGATACTAATTAATGATACTAATTAATGTCTTTGGGTCAGTTTATTGTTTTAAAAGGTTTGCAAGTACATGTATTTTACATATTTAAAGTCACATGGCTAGTGCAAGAAGAGAAGTTGTGGTTTAAAAGTTCTTTTTTTTCTTGGAGAAAATGACAATCGTTTTGCTATTTAAGATCCTTATGCCTCATTTAGGATCATTTAGAGCCCTTTGAAGCTGCATTAAACTGCAATTTTAAACTCCATTGAAACGGTAAACTGTTGAGGTCCAATAAAGTCTATTAAATTGAAAAAAAATCCTAGAATGTTTTTCTCAAAAAAACAACAAAAATAAAAACACGCAATTACTTCTTAACTAGAAGTAGAGCGATTAATCGGTTTTTGACATTAATCGGCACCGATAGTTCAATGGTGGAACAATCGACTATCTGCAAAAAATCCATGCCGATAGTTTGTCCGAGTACATCCTTTGCTTTATATTATTATGAAGCAATTAATTTGCTGAATAGATGCTGCATTAGTAGAGAAACAACAGCAGGAATCTAAGTTTGGCGTCAAGGCTGACAGGATGCTAATATTAGTAGTACAGTACCTCAAACGGTTACACAAAATACACGCAGATAAATCCAACCCAAATGTTTAATGTCATGATTATTACCATTGATTTGCATTAGTTTATATCCAGCGGGTTACTCTTATCCATGATTTATCCATATTTTAAGTTAATAATGAGAGAAAGTGAACGCTTAGGTTACTCACGTAACCCCGGTTCCCTGAAATAACGGGAACGAAGCATTGCGTCAGTTAGCTGACGCTATGGGGGAAACTCCTGTTTACTCCGTGACTGAAGCCTATTGGTTAACGTCTGTACAAAGTACAGACCAATGACGTTTGAACCCGCGCGCGGGAGGAACGCGTCCCTATATAAGCGCGGTTCAATCGTCAGGAGCTCATTATTATTCGACTGAAGCGCGCAGCCGAATAACACTCGCTGCGTAGACGTTTGTAGCACGGCAAGAGACGCAATGCTTCGTTCCCGTTATTTCAGGGAACCGGGGTTACGTGAGTAACCTAAGCGTTCCCTTTCAATACGGTTCACTTCGCATTGCGTCAGTTAGCTGACGCTATGGGGGAACGTAATCCCATCACGCCGTGCATACACAACGTACTGAAGTGCCTTACCGGAGAGACACTGCGTGTGGCCCTATACCCGGCATATTCACAGCTTTAAAAGCAAATGTGTAAGCACCATATAAATTGTTGACGCGCACACGGTGGGGTTTTAAACGCACCGGGGGCACATAACATAGCACAAGACGGCGAGGTACGCGCCGCGGCTGTGCGAGATAAGTAAATTCAGAGTCACGTTGGTGAGCTCGCTGAGCGCACCGTGGTGTACACATAAAACGCATGAGCGTGCATGATTGAGCCGAGAGAACCTGCGCTCGTAGGGCAGGGACGTCTAAGCTGTACAATCTGACAACGTAGACGGCGAAGACCAGCCGGCCGCGTAGCAGATATTAAATATAGATATAGATACCCCTGTAGACCAAGTTCATGAAGAAGCCAAACTCGCACAGAGTGGGCTCTATATAGGACATAGCTCATAGAGGGGCGTGAGCCAGTGCGATGGTTTCAACGATCCATCTAAATAACCACTGTTAGCAACAGACATACGTAGTGAGTGATCTGCGAAGCTCACGAACGGCCGATCTGACTATAATATGCGGCAGAACGGTTCGTAGCGTGGGATTATACAGATACCACAATAGTGTGAACCCCGGTGCACCCTCGAGCGCATCGGGATGCATATAGGTAGTATTATAGTGCACAGATCGGTGAGCTTTCCAAGCGCGCCGTAAATGTGTATTGACTATAAATTGCACGGGCACAGGTGAACACTTGAATACATCGTGAATGCATATAGATGAATCAGAGTGTTATAATGCACAGGCCGGCAAGATTCTCGAGCGCGCCGTCATGTGTTCTGATAATAAATTGTGCGCACACGGGTGAACTCTTCAGTGCACCGTGAATGCGTATAGATAAATCAGTGCACACAACGCGCCGTGAATGTGTACAGATATGATTGATGAACGTAACGGTGGGCACCCAACGCACCGTGAACGTACACAGATGAACAACAATGTATGTCACAAAGCATAACACAGCTGTGTATACAGATGAGCTTTCCCAAGCGCATCTTATTGTATACCAAAATGTTATAGCGTGTACATGTGAGCTTCTCTAAGCGCACGGTGGACGCATATAATTAAAACCCATATCGTGCATACAGGTGAGCTAATGGGCGCACCTTTAATGCAACAAACCTCAGTAGTGCGCGAAGCAGGGATGTCGAAGCTGTAAACTGACAACCTGGACGGCGGGGACCAGCCGGCCGTGTCACAATTGTCAAATGAGAAACCTCTAAGACCATGCCCATGCTCTAAGACAAGTGAGCATAATTGTCACGGGAGGTGATAACGTCAACGATCCATAAATAGCCTGTATTGACAGGTGCTCTAGTGAGTGATCTGTGACGCAGATAAACAGCTGATCGTCTGATGTACGTCAGACGTATGTGTCATACAGGACCTTGGACAGTTCCAGAGCGCTGTGCCTCGGGCACCGTCCGCATCTGAGAAATGACAGGCTTATGAATAAAGTGAATGGCCAGCCGTAAAAGCATGGTTCGCTGTTACCGCCGCCGTCCGCATCTGAGAGATGACAGGCTTGTGAATTAAATGAATGGTCGGTCGTAAAAGCGTGGTTCGCTGTTATCACGGCCACATAGATATAGGTAGGGGAGAGAGCCGCCGTGCCTCTGTAGTGAGGAGAAAAGTGTTCCACCGGCGATTCGCGGGGGGTTATGACTTTCAAATGTCACTAGACAGAATGGATCAGACTTTGCATAAGGACGCCTCGTGAAAGGGGTCCTAGCAGCTTGTGTCAATGTGTCATAAGGCACGTAATGTAGGTCGTGTCCCACGGATGCCATCTCCGCATGCCCATCGTAATGGGTTAATATTGGTAGTTTAAGCATGAGATGCGTATCACTCTGATTGAACATAGCTTATAAAGCGATGCAATGAGTTTATAAAGGAGATGACTCGTCAGCTTGTTCAGGGGGCGAGATCTCAGTCTGGTTCGGTAAATAATGAAACCACCGTAGATTGCCCGACCGCATTATCACAATAACACGGTCGAGAGTGCTGCAGTGCTAAATCATCCTCATAATGTACCGTATTCACAGTACAAGGTGATTTATATGAGACAAAAGGCGTTCCACGCGCCGAAGGCTGATTGCCGTCGTAAAGCGTGTTCAACCCACAGCAAATGCTGGGCTAGCTCGTAATGACAGCACTTCATGCAGCCGTGTGTAACTTAAGCAAGCTTCCCGGCCGTCAGCTCGGGGCGGGACCTTTGCTTAGTCAAACTGAAGTGGACTTATGAACAGAATGCCACGATATTCAGCTTTCTGAGGCTCGTTAGAGGGGTACGTGTGCCCGTCTTAAACGAGATGCCGCGCGCGTCTGACTGTGCGCGCGCTTTAAGCTTTGAAACTTATTGTGGCGGGTAGCAAGCTCACTTGAGGTTGATATTACCCTTAATATCTCCGAGTATTGGAGCGGAGGTGTGAGCGTCTTCGGATCCGCTAATATAAATCAGCTATATGGCCGAAAAACGTCATAAACCGCTTGGCTGTAAGCCTTTGAGTGGCCGTCCGGAGAGGGCGCGATTCAAACGCTTGGAGCCATGCAAAAGTCTGAGGCTGTCCTTCCTCTAGGAAGAGAGAATAACAGCCGTAAGACCGTGCTCGTTTGCGCCATCAGCATCGTAGCGGAGAAACTGAGGTGGGCTGCGAGCGAATTTGGCAGAAAGGTGTTAGAGACACCGTACAGTCGTGGGGTGTCAATACACAGTATATGGCCAAACCGGGGTCTTTTCGGCTAGCGTCGATAGAATTATGGACAGCGGACCGTGTGTGCGTATTACTGATTGCTTGTCAGTAAGGCGATAAAGTGTTTAGAGACACCGTACAACCGTGGGTGTCAATACACAGTATAGTAAGCACGGAAATTACTCTTTTTAGAGGAATTAAATACCGTTCGCCACTATAGTGAGGTCGCATAGCCGACAGTATTACACAGTATGTTTGGATAAACAGCACACAGAAAACATTACAGGGCAGTCCAGCCGAGGCACGACATAACCCCTTTTCTCCCAGACAGTTTCGTTCTCTGTTGATGCAGCTGTGCTGCGGAGACCAGAGCTCAGCCGTTCAGGTGCACAAGCCTCAGTAGTGACGGTGACCGAACGGCTCACGGAGCAGAGCACTATGTCTAGGTTGTTTAATGTCAGACTGAACCCATCGCAGAGAGGAAGTCTGCCGTGAGGCCCGCGGTTTTGCCGTTTATTAAAAGGGCAGAAAAACCGGGTATATATATATAAGAATGTACCAATATTCAGCGCACTGATATAGGACGGGACTGAATAAAGGGAGGTATTCGGGCCTCAGTATATTATAAACAAATTCGTTCTGCCTCTGATTCCGTCTAAACCAGAGAGAAATTACCAGGCAGACGAAAAATTAGCTATCTGAAGTGAGATCGGCTCAGGCCAGTAAAGCTCTATAATAAGTGTTTTAGCGCTCCAATAGAGGCGTGTCCGCCTTATCGAGCAGACGAATGAGATCGTGCCGCTCCAGGAGGGGAGGGGCATGAAGCTCTCTTATAATGAGTGTTCTTGGTGCTCCAATAGCGGCGGATCGGCCCTATCGAGCAGACGAATGAGATCGCGCCGCTCCAGAGGGGAGGGGCATGAAGCTCTGTAATCGTTGAACACTGGACAGCTGCATTTAGAGGCAGCGAGCCGTAATACCGCGTGCTAGCTAAGCCGTTAAGAGACCTCACCACTGTGGGGAAAGGAGCGAGGGACTCCGCGAGCGTGGAGCACGAGTGGCTGTGCTATGACAGAGACAGGGGCAGACCGCCCGTGTTTGCTTGTCGTATGCATCTATCCAGGTCTACGGTTCCCCGCTTGTTCATCTCAACAAGAGAGGAACGGCAGAGGGGAGCAGCAACACAGACAGAACAGCCATGCGTCGTGACGGTATCACCCGATGCACTCGGGGGATTAATATATGTGCCAGAGATCTCGCCACTGAATTTGAGAGGAGCGAAGGGACTCTGTAAGCATGAACGGTTGCGGTGTGACAGAACACAGGGGGGGTTAGTCCGTGTGTGCTTGTCTATGCATCCATCTAGTCTCATGGCTCGCCGTGTGTTCATCCCGGCGAGAGAGGAACAGCAGGGGGAGCACGAAACATGGATAAGACAACCAAAGCATAAGCGCGGTCCCGGCGTGGGAGGTGCCAGACCGGTAACGCGCTCGGAGGAAATTCATAGCAGAGAGGCTCACCGAGCCGCTGTGCTGGACGCTATTACAACAGCGCCTGCTCTTTTAGCTTATAGCTTTATATTAAAAATATTGATCTTACCGGGCGGCCGCAGGGGAGACCTCGTCAGGCGTGTCCGCTGCACAGGGCTCGTACCACGGCAAGCGAAGGCTATCTTCGGTTCTCGGCCGGAAAGCGGCAGGGGAAGACGCTAGACCTGGACTCTGCTATCTTCGGTTCTCAGCCGGAAAACGGCAGGGGAAGACGCTAGGCCTGGACTCCGCTGCAGGGCTTTTGTCAACGGCGAGGTAAGGCTTCTTCTTTTCTTCGGAGCAGCGAGAGGTTCGCGCTGAAGGAGAAAATAATGAGCTCCTGACGATTGAACCGCGCTTATATAGGGACGCGTTCCTCCCGCGCGCGGGTTCAAACGTCATTGGTCTGTACTTTGTACAGACGTTAACCAATAGGCTTCAGTCACGGAGTAAACAGGAGTTTCCCCCATAGCGTCAGCTAACTGACGCAATGCGAAGTGAACCGTATTGAAAGGGAACTATATGCAGCTGTCGGCTACATTAACATATCCAAAGAATCCAAAGTTCTTTTGCAATACATATTTTGTTATTTTGATTTGATAATCATTAAGTGCTAAAACAGAAGCAAATAAAGTACAAGACTACACAGATATAATAGACATTTACTCACCTAAAGGATTATTAGGAACACCATACTAATACTGTGTTTGAACCCATTTCGCCTTCAAAACTGCCTTAATTTTACGTGGCATTTATTCAACAATGTGCTGAACGCATTCTTTAGAAATGTTGGCCCATATTGATAGGATAGCATCTTGCAGATGTTGGAGATTTGTGGGATGCACATCCAGGGCACGCAGCTCCCGTTCCACAACATCCCAAAGATGCTCTATTGGGTTGAGATCTGGTGACTGTGGGGGCCATTTTAGTACAGTGAACTCATTGTCATGTTCAAGAAACCAATTTTAAACGATTCGAGCTATATGACGTGGTGCATTGTCCTGCTGGAAGTAGCCATCAGAGGATGGGTACATGGTGGTCATAAAAGAATGGACATGGTCAGAAACAATGCTCAGGTAGGCCGTGACATTTAAATGATGCCCAATTGGCACTAAGTGGCCTAAAGTGTGCCAAGAAAACATCCCCCACACCATTACACCCCCAGCCTGTACAGTGGTAACAAGGCACGATGGATCCATGTTATCATTCTGTTTACGCCAAATTCTGACTCTACCATCTGAATGTCTCAACAGAAATCAAGACTCATCAGACCAGGAAACATTTTTCCAGTCTTTAACTGTCCAATTTTGGTGAGCAAATTGTAGCCTCTTTTTCCTATTTGTAGTGGAGATGAGTGGTACCTGGTGGGGTCTTCTGCTGTTGTAGCTCATCCGCCTCAAGGTTGTGCATGTTATGGCTTCACAAATGCTTTGCTGCATACCTCGGTTGTAACAAGTGGTTATTTCAGTCAAAGTTGCTCTTCTATCAGCTTGAATCAGTCGGCCCATTCTCCTCTGACCTCTAGCATCAACAAGGCATTTTCGCCCACAGGACTGCCGCATACTGGATGTTTTTACCTTTTCACACCATTCTTTGTAAACCCTAGAAATGGTTGTGCGTGAAAATCCCAGTAACTGAGCAGATTGTGAAATACTCAGATTGGCCCGTCTGGCACCAATAACCATGCCACACTCAAAATTGCTTTAATCACCTCTCTTTCCCATTCTGACATTCAGTTTGGAGTTCAGGAGATTGTCTTGACCAGGGCCACACCCCTAAATGTATTCACGCAACTTTCATGTGATTGGTTAATTAGATAATTGCATTAATGAGAAATTGAACAGGTGTTCCTAATAATCCTTTAGGTGAGTGTATATGTAATCAATTTACATATATTAAAGTAAAGGAATTTACTTTAATACTTATTAATACAATTAACATATTATTATTTATTTCATTTAGCACATTTTCATGCTTCAGTACTTACTTTTGTAATACATTTCAGCACTTTGAGTGTTATGATTGTTTTTATCCACTATCCATTTTAAAAACTATTGGTTGATTACTTGGTTATCGGCAAGCAGGGATAAACTTAGTTATCGGTATCTGTAAAATCCATTATCGGTCGACCTCTATTCTCAACACATAAACATATTGGAAAATATATTTTACAGTGTTGCTGAGAGAAACATTTTTCACATTTTTATCTTTTTTTTTGTTATAATTTTTTCACAAGCCCCAATGAATGCTGTGCTATATACAGTTTGAGTGAAGAAACACCTTGTCTTTGCCTCCAGTAGCAAGTTACCAATTTCCACTTTCCTGGTCTTGTCAAAATGGGAACATCGATGTGAAATTGTTAAATGTGAAATAACTTACTACTCTGAAAATCTCACAAGACCATCTCTAACTGTTTTGCAAGTCAAGAAATGACATTAGGCGATTAATATGAATTGTATTTATACATTTATTTTGATAATAGAAAATAATAATAAAATACAAAAAGTTTATCAGTTAAATCAGTTATTTAGTTACTATTCTGTTTTTTTGTCACCCATACTAGCTGTAAGCAATAATAAATAAATAAAATCCCATTATCCCATATCATAATAATTAGCAGAAGAGGCAATTCCTGAAATGATTTTCTATTCAGAGTCATCTGTGCTGCTGTCCAGGGCTTCCGCTGACACAGTGCTGAGGGTTTAGGGGAAGTACACGAGCTGTCATAGGTTAACAAGTGCACTGAGTGGAAAAACAGCAGAAGGTGCAATCAATTACTGCACAGGAAGTCCCATAGGAAAGACAAATCACAACTGAGATCACCTTAATATTTCAGCTGTTTTTCTTAGACAGCAAACCATTTAAATGGAGAACAAATAGTGATGCCTCCTGCATCCTAAATATGTCTCCACTCTACAGTTTCAGAATAGATCTTAACAATACCGTATTCAGGTTTCTCAAAATGCTACAATCCAAAGTCAGACATTTACTGTATAATATGATCTCAAAATAAACATCTCATTTGTATATATTTATTTCTCCAAAGGCAATATTTCTATGAAACATACAGTATGAAACAAAGTTAATACTTACAGTATGGTAAACATGAAATGTTCCTTTGGGGTAATACACATCTTGTTGAAGAACAAAAAGCTGCAGAACTGAGGGCAGAGAAAGCGAAAGCTTTCTTTCTCGCTCAGTATTCCTAGAACTCATGTCGCCTGGAAGCAAACACAGCGCGAGATAAACTCCTCATTCTACAGCCGGCATGCCTGAGTAATATACTGAGTACTATCAGAGCAAACACGTACACAAACATACTTAAACAAATAAACAAGTTAACAGCGGCAGAGAAAGAAAGATAGACGGAGTGAAAAACACTGCGTTGTGCAGGCTAGCCTGCTAGGCTTCAAAGATGAAGAGCCCAATAAATTTGAGAGAATTCATAGTGCATTTTTGCTGTTGTTGATTTAATAATAGCTTGTTGGGGTAGCAGACGTTGGACTCCGCCAGGGAGAAAATGTAAATAAATCAATCTGTGAACTCATGTTTAGCTTTTAACAAGTCATTCATCAGAGTTTACTGGAGGCAGGACAGAGGTATGACTGATTTGTTTACTAATTCATGGAACTCATTGCATTACAGAGATCATTCTGTACATTGGCAAATTAATTGTTTCCTCCCAGTGTTTAATTTACCATCAATCTAGAAAATTTCAGGTTGTGGATATTAGCATTTTTTTGCATGCACACATTAATGTAGCTAACTAAACAGACAATTAACCCATAATCTTTATACATAAACTGTTTTCAAAAATGATAATTTCTAGAGACTAAAATGCCTGTTCACAGCAATGTAGATTACGTTTGGAAAAATATAATCTATATGTAGAAAAATAGCAAAGTTTGAAATACAACTATAAAGACGAATTGTCACTTTCAGGGACTTTTTTTCCAGTTAAGGAAAAATTAAACATTGACAGCCAAATCAAAATCAATCCTAAATTTAAAGGAATATTCCATTTTCTTAAAAGAAAAATCCAGATAATTTACTCACCACCATGTCATCCAAAATGTTGATGTCTTTCTTTGTTCAGTCGAAAATAAATTATGTTTTTTGAGGAAAACATTGCAGGATTTACCAAATTTTAATGGACTTTAATAGAGCCCAACATTTAATACTTAACTCAACACTTAACAGTTTTTTTCAACGGAGTTTCAAAGGTCTATAAACGATCCCAAACGAGGCATAAGGGTCTTATCTAGCAAAACGATTGTCATTTTTGACAAGAAAAATAAAAAATATCCACTTTTAAACCACAACTTCTCGTCTAAATCCGGTCGTGATGCGCCACCGTGACCCCACGCAATACGTCATGACGTCAAGAGGTCACAGAGGACGAACGCGAAACTCCGCCCCAGTGTTTACAAATGTGTTGAAAGAGGACCGTTCCTACGTTGTTGTATGTGGAATGATACTTATTAATTTCTTTGTGTCAGTTTATTGTTTACAATGGTCCGCAAATTTGCGTTTTATATATGTAACACTTGACCTCCCTACGTCACCACGCATGACCGGACCTAGACAAAAAGTTGTGGTTTAAAAGAGCGTATTGTTTATTTTTCTTGTCAAAAATGACAATCGTTTTGCTAGATATGACTCTTATGCCTTGTTTGGGATCGTTTATAGACCTTTGAAACTCTGTTGAAAAAAAATGTTAAGTGTTGAGTTAGGTATTAAATGTTGGGCTCTATTAAAATGAGAAAAAAAAACATAATTTTCTTCTCGACTGAACAAAGAAAGACATCAACATTTTGGATGACATGGTGGTGAGTAAATTATCTGGATTTTTCTTTTAAGAAAATGGAATATTCCTGAAGTATTCATGCATCTAAAATATGAAACAGTAACATGCAAGCTTAGAATAAGCTTAAACTCCACCTGTAGTCAATACTTTTATCACTTAAAGGGATAGCAACCCCCCCCCCAATAAATGAAATGTTTGTAACCAAACCGTTCATAAGCCTCATTGACTTCCATAGTAGGAGAAATAATGCTATGGAAGTGAATGGGGCTCATGAATTGCTTGGTTACAAACATTCCTTAAAATATCTTCCTTTGTGTATACATTATTTATACAGGTTTTTAACAACATGAGAGTAAGAAAATTATGACAACATTTTCCTTTTTGGGTGAACTATCCCTTTAAAGGGACATTCCACTATTTTGAAAATATGCTTATTTTCCAGCTCCCCTAGAGTTAAACATTTTGATTTTTACCGTTTTGGAATCCGTTCAGCTGATCTCCGGGTCTGGCGGTACCACTTTTAGCATAGCTTAGCATAATCCTTTGAATCTGATTAGACCATTAGCATCACGCTAAAAAATAACCAAATAGTTTTGATATTTTTCCTATTTAAAACTTGACTCTTCTGTAGTTACTTCATGTACTAAGACCGTCAGAAATGTAAAAGTTGTGATTTTCTAGACCTATATGACTAGGAACTATACTCTCATTCTGGTGTAATAATCAAGGACTTTGCTGCCGTAACATGACTGCAGGAGGGGCAATGATATTACGCAGCGCCTAAAAATAGTCCCCTGCTATTGAAAGTAACCAAGAGGACCATTTTCGGGCAGTGCGTATTATCATTGTTGCAACCCTTGTCTCAACCCTTGCCTCATTTACTATACCCGGATCTATGAATGTGTCAATTAGTCTCTGCCTCTACTCAATCGCACAGCTCGTACCATATATGTATAAATATGCAAATTAGTCCTACTCTTTCGCACCACCTAGGCGCATGGATATATATGTAAATAGAAGCTACATTCTGCAGTTTTAGACACATAACTGCTAGGTCCGATTTCACGCAATGCAAACTGTCTTCTTATGCCAATTTACAAAAGAAAGATTAATGATTTAATTTAAATGTGGGGTCGGATTTCACAGGAATGTCCTTTTGACATCATTTGGCTTAAACCCACCTATAGTTAAGAATGTAAAGTGAAATGTTTTATGTTTTGAACAAATATGTCAATGTAGAGGCAAAAACACACCTAGTATGTGCAAGTCGCACATGTGCATTTAATTTTCTTGCAGTAATTACTTTATCCACAAGGTGGCAACGATACTTGTTTAGTACCACCTCACTCGGGGTTCCAAGCAACCCGAGCTGATACCAAAACGTGACGTGAAAATCACTGATTGGTCTGAGAGAATCGTAGCTTGACCTTTATGCTAGCTGGCATTGTCGCGAGTAAACCTGTTGTCATCTGTGCTTAGCTGTAAGTTCCCCAACTCCATTTTAGTGATATAAAACATCCACAGATCATGAACACCATAACAGTCCTTTCAAGACTTGCAGTTTGTGGCGGCACACGTCCGCATATAGGCTTTGCTTAAATGCAACTTAAATGGGACTCAGCTTGGGCATGTCGACTGATGCAACGGTGTTTGTACAGAAACTGTCATGCGAGACAGAGGTAGTGATAAACACAATGTGCAAACATCTATTTGTGGTGGGAAATTTCAATTTTGTGGCTGAGAAATAAATGAATGTATTTGAATGAACAACGACCCTCTCACTTGTATGATGTCACAGCAGTAGGCAGCACAAATATAACTACAAACCTATAATCCCTCCCACTCCGAAGTTCTACTAAACTCAGTGGAAAAGCTAACCAAGCCAAAGTCAGGTGAGCTGACCCGACCTGACCCAAACCAAACCGTGGGGTACTAGGCAATAGAAAAGCATCAATAGATAATGGAGGCCATAAATGACAGATTGTGCGAAAAAGTCTACACTACCATAAAAGTGTCCAAAAAATGTTTATATGAGTTATGGACCCTTGTAGGCCAAGAAAGGTATTGGATGCATCCAATGCCTATGTACACATTCGAGTCAAACAAAGTATGCCTTACGAAGCTGTGTGCACGTAAATAAACTATTCCTCCAGCTTAAGATGTGCATTTGGCAAACTGAGTCAGTTCTCGCTACAACCAGTAGTGCAGAAAGTCTGCTATTGTACTGTAGGCCTACAACGTTTTTGTAGTATCGACTTACTGTTACTTTTGACTTCCCTATAGTAAAGTATAACTAAGTTAGAAACACACACACACACACACACACACACACACACACACATCAAGATATCGAGAGCATGGTAAGTGTCCCACAGTAATGAGTATTGATTAACCAGTAGACTGAGGTTCAGAGTGAAATGAGCAATATCAGCCATCGTCTCCAACTCAAGATAGCCACACACCAGGGACAGCTGCAGAGTTCAACATAACTGCCAGATCTCCATTATACTGCCAGCGAGATACCCGTCATCTCTCTACTCAGACAGCTCAATGCAATATTGATAGCTGATATGTCAAACCGTTGTATTTTGAGCATGTATGAGTGCACATGCAATATGTTCCCCTGTTGACATGTTGCAGCTTGAAATGTAGGACATTTGTCTTGTAACTAGATTCGATTTAGAGACAGGAATCCCATCGAGGAAGGCAAAAGTGATTGGGTGAGTTTGCACAAACTGGGAATATGATAGCATCTGACTGATAGAACACATCGAACAGATGTGTTACTTATCAAACTCAGTTCAGAAGCCTGGTGTTTTATAATAATAATAATACAGAAAATGAAACGCTACAGGAAGCGTTGGGTAGGCTATGTTGTCATATTGTTCGACTTATCAAAGTCAGCATAGTCAGTTAGCACACAATTTTTTCTAATGCTGATTGTTTAATTTGCACATGCACCAGAGTTACACGAACTGCATCCCACCAACCTTATGGACACTCAGTCCTAAGTGCTTTTTGTGTTTTTCTTTTGAGCCATTTCATGTTAGACATTACCACCCGAGCTGTAAATCTGTGGCTAATGTGAATGTGGCTAGAGCTGAGGTAAAATGACATCCTGCCAATGCTGATTGGTTGATGGCACCGCAAAAACATTCACAGTCCTTTCACTAGCGACTATTATAAGTACTATCGTAGCCACTCCCGTAAGTACAGAGAAGAAAAGATTTTGAAGGCCGCTGTTTTGGTACATATATTTCTCATTCGTTTCCTTTATATCCATGACAACTTTCTTTAAGAGACATCAGACGTCTCACTTAGTTATTGCTGACAGCATTCTCGAGCCACTCGTATCTAATGGAGTTTAGACCTTAGCTCCTCTTGCTTTATGTGGGGTTTTTTCTGTTTGCCGTTGACAGGCTGAAGAAAGGCCCTAAGTGCACTTCACCATTGCATCTTAATCACCCTTGAGGCCTTGAGAGTTTCTCTTTGAATAGATTCTCCAAATGAGGTCATGTAACATGAAACCATTTTATAATGGATCTGAGCTTTTAAAGACACCATATGACGGTGTAAGAAAAGAACTGGAAAGTGGTGCGTTGAAGCAGATACATTGATGTTTAACTTTCTTTATCTTTGTCGTTTCAGGAGTTGAAGCCGTGTTCTCGCAGCAGCCCCAAGACTTGGTGGTGGTTGCTGGACAGCCTGTCACCCTGCCATGCTCCATCCCCGGTTACCATGGTGTTGTGCTGTGGATCAAAGATGGACTTGCTTTGGGCGTTGGAAGAGACCTTTCAGGTAACACACATAGTTCTTAAATTAATGCAACCAGTTTTGAACGCTCTAAAATGGCTGGGTTATTTTTGACCCATGTTTGGTAAATATTGGACAAAACACACGCTGGGTTAAAAATTACCCAATGATGGGTTAATAATTACCCAATGTTGGGTTGTTGTTATGCAACCATGGGTTATAACCCAGCATTGGGTAAATTTTAATCCAGTGGGGTGTTCTGTCCAATATTTACTTAGCCATTTGTAGAGTGAAGTTTAATCAGTGGATTTAATTCAAATAAAAGAAGAATTCCAACAGATAGAAAGGCAAAAGTGTTTACAGCTCCATCCAATTTGATTGCATTTTACATTTCGACTAGCAGCCAGTCTTCATTGGCCACTCCAACAACTAAATAGGTTTAAAACAAGGCTTTTTATAATTAAGGTTGACTTTAGTACTCAAGTTAATGCTCGAGGGTGTAATTGGTTTTTAAAAAACTGCCCATTTGGTGCTAGGCGTAGAAGGACGAGAGCAACTAAAATATAACCTCTTAAGTACATTGAACAGTTAATAGCTTATAAAGTGTGTGACTTTTCCCCACTAGTAGAGTACTGCTTGTTTTGCTTAACTAATTGTTTAATTTGTGCCAACAATCACACAGTTCACTTATACAGAACATTACAGACGTATTTGTATATTTACTGTATGAAGGTCTGTAACAGAAAAAAGGAATTAAAGATTAAACAAAGCTCTTGACAGTGGCAGGATTGTCTTGGCTTGTGGTGAAGGGTCACACAAAGGGTAAATCAATCCCTCACTCCATTTTCCCATCACACTTAAAGCGCTGCTTTGTGTCCTGGGATACTTTCAGCTCAAAGCATGACGTAAAGCCCACTTGGGCTCTTTATAAAACTGCCGGGTTGATCGGTAAAAATTAAATATGTATTCCACTGGAGATCACAGGTCCATTTGCCTTTGACCTTCAGTGGTTGCTGCTCTGTGCCGTTTTGCACTGATAGTGGTCTTTAATTAAACCCCAATAGGTGACTTAGCCCCGATAAATCCTATCCCATTCGCAAGCTTGTCATTATCAGGCCCCTGGGAGCCAGGCCCTGGCAGTGTAAACAGAGGGTGAAGGGCTTTATAATAGTCAAACGGGAAAGGAGTTGAAAGTGGGTGGGTCGGGAGTCGTGAAGAGGCTCTGCGCTTGCGAGACACGCGATTATGAGAGAAGAGACTGAGAACGGCACTTAACAGCACATCAGTTTACCAGTCGAGGGCCGACCCGATCCGAGTCTAGCCAGTAGCGTCCAGCTCTTTATGCGGATCAATGGCGGGCCAACGCTCAGAAGACCGTGAAGAATTTCAATGAAGTCCCGTGCACTCTCCGTCTCTCTTTTTTACGACATATAATTTTTTTTGAGGTTTCCAAGAGCGAGCGCTTCAGAGAAAAGAGCACTTTAAAAGCCAGCGCTGGGTACAGGGGCGGAGTGCACTGCACTGACATGAATGACACTTTAGCGAATAAACCTCCGCACAGCTGCTCCTTTTATCAGCCTTGCCTGCGTCAACAAGTAATGCTGCGTCCAATAAAGAAAATTGACACATCTACGACCGCGTACTCCAAGCTAGCAGCTGCGCACATAAAAAGAGGGGAGTACAACAGCTCATACAAACGCAACACATTTCGATATCAGCCTGCTCAGCTATTCACAGAAAAGGCGTCTCTGCAGCAGCTTATTCAGTCGAGGAGGACGTTGATTAAAATGAGAATTCTCGAACAATATGTTTAATAAATCGGCAGACGAAAGAGACTGATACTTATCGGCGGAGCATTCTTCATCAAGGTCCTCTGGCTGGCGGCTCTAATTAAAGGCGCAATCTCAATGCTGGCGCAAACATACGGATAAATAAAAAAATCATGAATATGCATTGTGTGTATTGCTGTTGCAGGGGTAAGTGTGAAGTTATAGACATAACAGAAAAGGGGGATAGCACAGGAAACCAGGTGTGTATGTGCAGTAAACAGTCTGATGCATTGTTGGTCTGACTTGATCATAAAAGAACTGTTGAAAAATGATAGCACAGGAAAGCAGGTGTGTATGTACAGTAAACAGTCTGATGCTTTGATGATGATAAAAGAAGTGTGGAAAAATGAGTCCTTAAGGATCCTAGTTTATTGAGGGCCAGCGTTTGGGCTCGACAATGGCCCCTGGAGTCATCAGTAGTATCTCAGCATCAGAATATTACAGGCATGATGGTGAACCTTTTTGATTGATAGAAAACCACATTTAGACACATCCAGGTAATTGGAGAAAGAAATATTTTCCTGTCTCCGTTTTTAATAATAATATAGTGCACACAACATTGTTTTAAAAAAACTTGTCATTTACATCAGCCCGCAAAAATATGCCATTGAGCGCCATAAAATCTGTGTCAAACCTTGCAATTAAACCATGCAAGCCTATCAAAATTCTCAGAATTGACACCAACGAATAACACGAGCGAATTCCTGTTCCTTTCAACTGTAAACTTAGGATGCTCACATGAAGTTAAGCATTTCATGGCGCATAATGTTACGTTACAGAACCTAAAACCTGGTTTCTCACATTTGACATTACAACACATAACCAGGGTTATTAGAAATCTCCACTTTGGCTGGAGGTTTTAGAAAGAATCGTTTTCTGTGATAAAACGGGGTTTTCGTGTAAATAAGAGGCCAAACCGCAGGGAAATATCTGCGTCTTTCCTTCATGTAAACAGAGTAGAAGTGTCAACAAAAGTATTTTCTTTTTTAGCACTTTGAGCTGCTCGATTTAACTCATTCCCTGCCAGCCATTTTTTGAAAAGTAGCCCACCAGCATTTTTCTGTGATTTTTACAAAAGTTTCACAAAATGTCTTCCAGGAAAATTTTCTTCTAAAAATATATAAACATTCAAATATATACAATGAAAGAACAGACCCTCTGCTTTCAAACAAACAATAAACAAACAAACAAAACAGGGAAAAAAAATGTTTCATCCTATCTATATTTTTTCTCTTCTTATAAACTCTTAAATATGGGTATTGTTCTTTAAATTTTTTTTTTTTTAGCAAAAAGCTGAAATAATTGCTTTTTTGTGAAGGAATTTTGTTAGAGATCAGATTCAGACTGATTATTAAAACATACACAGAGTTCTAAATTAGTAAATAACGTTTTGGCTTTTCAGTTTTTTTATAAATTGGGTAAGTGCGGTATTGCAGATTAACATAAAATTTCATCAGGAACACGTTTTTAAATGCAAATGTTTTCTCTTAATTGACGAGATAACTCATCAATTGCGGGGAAAGAGTTAAAGTCGCGCTGAACAGGAAGTCGCTATCAACTTTTGCATTTCCAAGTGAGACGGAATATAACACGTGGACATTTTCTACTATGAATTGATTGGAAATAGAAAAGTAGGCGTTTTATTAAGAAATGGAACAATCAGAGGGGGCGGGGTTAACAGACGCTCTGCACAAGCTGCCACACTGATGTCATCAGAGATAACTCGTCAATGGCGGGGAAATAGTTAAAGTCGCTCTGAACAGGAAGTCGTCATCAACTTTTGCATTTGCAAATGAGACGGAATATCACACGTGGATAATTTCTACCATGAATTGATTGGATATGAAAAAGTAGGCGATTCATTTAGAAATGGGAGGGGGCGGGGTTAACGGATGCTCTGCACAAGCTGCCAAACGGATTTCATCAGAGTAGGATCACCACAAAAGGGGCGGAAGTAAATTTTAAATTGTATTTATTATTATAATTTAATTTAAAATTTTATTGACCGACACAGATACGTATTTTTATGCAATATTCCATAAAAAATAGTCAGTTTTAATTTCACTTTAGGGACATACGTTTGTGAGAAAAAACTCATAATAGCCTCCATAGTCACAGAGCAGAATCCCATTTTACTGAATATGTCAGAAGTTTGGTTTCTCAAGTCATGGCAATTGAGTCGGAATTAGTGAGAAAGTAGATCTATTTTTGTGGATGTAATTAACACAGTTTCTCTTGACCGTTTCCTCCGTTTGAGCTGTAAGGGAAGTACACTACTCATCCTCTCGACCATTAAACACTGCGTCATGTCTTTTTTCAGAGCCCTCTCCCCTTCCATCGATCCAACATGAAGACTAATCCCTTCCCGTCTTGATGGATTCATTAACTCTAATGGGTCTATTTTATAATGTTTGCTTTGCTTGATGCGGGTTGTCTCTGGGATTCATTGTGATCAATGGCTGAGTTATTTCATTTTTCTTTACGACTCCCTCTGTTGTGCATTGCTTGGCCATATTGCATGAGATTATATAATGAGATATCAATCTAAGAGGTGTCCAGAGAAGAGTCAATTGTGTGTCATAAGAACACGCTCGATAGAAGGCACAGCCTTTGGGTTTACTGTATAATGCAATATATTTGAATACCTACTGTAGGCAGTGCTCAGATATAGATTTAATATTACAGGTGGGTGAATGTAATCTCTAGATGTTATTTGACTGAAGGAGTGATGCTAGCTTGCCAAAGCTGACTCTGCTTTAATACACAATCACTGCAGGATGCTTATTTCTAAGTCATGTATGC